>NW_027468718.1:15584548-15654548 GCF_046254945.1 Alosa pseudoharengus | reverse complement strand
CCCACCTAAGATTGCCATCTGAATGAGAGTGGACCGCCGTGACTCACCAGGGACACGAGGTCGAGCTCATGCCTTCCCACTCTGACCATTGGACAGCCAACACAGAGGGGGGTACACACATCACAACTGCCCTATAGTACAATACACTCAACTAGCATGCCACCAACACGCTACATGTGGCTAAGTCAGTGCTCTGGATTATACAGGTCTGACAAAACACACAGAAGATCCATGATACAGTGAATTGATGACGATGCCCTAGACATGTAGAATGTAGACCAGTAAATTACAGTGAGCCAGTAACAAGCTTCATTAGTCCAGTGTAGCAGGTCGCTCAGCTTAATGCACAATCCAAACAGGTACAGGCTGTCAAAAAAAGTGTCCCGATGGATCTAAAGACGGAACATTGCTGCTGCTCCTTACGGTAGACCCTGAAGTAGAAGAACATGACTGATTGAAAGTAAAACTCTATTCTGTATGATCCCTGTTATATTTCTGTCGATTCTGCCCAAACGGTTCTCTGTACTTCCTAAAGGTACCTCATAAATAAACAAAAATGTCAAGCTGTCGGAAAAAGAACGATTTGGAGTTCATCTACCGAGAGCTTTACACTAAAAAAAGAGTTCCACATGTGAAGGAAGATAAGCTAAGGATCTAAACTTCTTTTGTAGAGATGAACAAGAGCAACAGAAACTGTAATAGCTCCAAACTCTCTAAACTAAACACTTTGTGAAGCCTTGGGTCAGGTAAACATTCAAAACAACACAAACACACACACAAACACACACTCCTACGGACAACCTTTGGATCATGCAGAGAATGAAATTTAGTCGGTGAGGAGAGAGAAAGGACTTGTTTCCAGGATTCCAGGCAATCTTCTTAAGGTTTGAGCGGATTCGAACTGTGAGTGGCTAACCAAATGCATCTCACTGAGAAAGAAAGCTTCTGGGGAATTAGGCAGACTTCAAAGAGAGATGGAGAAAAAAGAGGAGAGAGAGAGAGAGAGAGAAGAAGAAGCAGGAGAGATGGAGGATGGGAAGTTTGGAAGAAAAAAAGGAAGCCTCAACTCTTCACAGAGCAACACTTCTGACACGGCCAACGTGACAATGAGAGGGCCTCATTAATGATCACAGTCCTCTGCTATAAACTGCAGCCAACCCTAATAACGTTATATAATACGGTATCTATTCCTTTCTGAAGGTGCTGCTGACTCGACAAACAAAAAGACTAACTGCCCTGTCTGCCGAGCCTAAGCTGATTTGGAGCGCAGGACAATACTTTGGGATGGGGCTTAGGACTTTCCAACCACTACGGTCCTGAGCCCCCGATAATATCCGCTGAACGCCGACGACGCCATGCATCTTCATTTAAGCTGCCGTCAGGAGCTAGGTGGCAGATTTCCAGCATTGATCTAGCGCGGCCCCGGCGATTCGCAATTGGATTCGCGTTGGAGAAATCAAGGTCCATCTGCAAAATTTTGTCCGAGGCTTTGTTACGCGATCAATGGGGCCGGACGGCGGGGAGTGGGGGAAAAAATCCAAGAAGAACGCAGGTCTACAGCTAGTCGATATTCGCCTGATGTGCGCGGTGGAGAAACCGTCCATACGCCCGCGCCTCGCCATGTTTTCTTGCCTATCTTTTATCGACTCCGTTACTAAGAAGTCCACAACCTCGATCATTCTAAACTTCTTAGTGTGTGTGTTTGAGTGAGTGCATGTGTGTGAATGAGAGAGTAAGTGTATGTGTGTTTCTGTGTCTTGAGGGTCTCAGGGTTCTTCAACCCCACCCCCCCCCAACCTCCCATCTCTCCAGCACTTTGCTGTATGCTCTCCACAGCTGCCTGTGCCCTACACTGCCCGGTGCAGCGTTGACCCTGGGCCAGTGAGTAGGAGCGCTGCCTTGTGATTGAGGAGAACTCCAGTAAGGCGCTGTGTTTGAGCTCTAGGGCTGGGCTTCCCATTCACTACTGGGTGCTTATCTTATCTTGGCCCTGGACTAGCGGTGGCTTTCGCAGTCCTTCAAACAGCAGCAGTGCCCAGTGGCTCCCTCCCCTGCTCTGCGCCTGCCTCACTTTACTTCCACCATCAGTACGTTTCATTCTCTCTTCCATCAATCCATTTCTTTGGCTTCTCTTCCTTTTTATCTGCGCACTTCTCTGCCTCATCCCCCCACATCAATCTTTGTGACTTTCCACCTTCACCTTTTGCCATCTTTAGAAGTTTTGTTTCTGTTTCTGTTTTTTTCCTGTGTGTCTGATTCCACGTGTCTGATGACTTTAGTTTTCTCACACTTGTTCACCTCCACTGTGCCATCTCTGACACTCTTCATGGTCTGGCGTGAGTCTGGCGTCTCTCATACACGCCTTCTGCCTTTCCCCAATGCCCATGCAGACAGCCCCTCCATAGGCTTTCCTTTAAGTGTGTGCTGTGGTGGGGCTTAGCAGGGGATTAGCCCTCTGTGGCACGCTAGCTAGCACAGGCTGTGCTTTCCAGTGTCTGTCAGGATCAATGCACCCACTCTGACACCCTGACAAAGGCCAGCAATCACATGAACATACCTGCTACACAGGCCAGGTAAACAATGGCAGTATGCAGTACATAAACATGTCAGAAAATAATTATGAGAGAAGAAGTGAATAAAGATGTAGGGTGATATGGGTAAAGAAATTTGAATTAAGACCATGGTCAAGAGGTCTTTGACCAAATTATGTCTAAACTCCCAATCTGTGAATAGTGGAGAGCAGTTTACAGAAAAGTGAGAAGGGATTCAGGAACTGAGTAACAATGACCAATGCTAAATGAATCAATGTTTTGTCATAATACCTCAGAGAGGCGACATTAACCAAAGGAGACAGAGTGTCTACACACAGACGAGCGCAAAATCAATTGAACACATGATTCACTGACTCCGCATAACTGTCATCACACATCAACTGAAAACACACACACACACTCTACTACTACATAAAAGCATGTAGACATACAGTATGGACATGCGTGCACACGCGCACACACACACACACACACACACACACACACACACACACACACACACACACACACACACACACACACACACACACACACACACACACAAACACACACAAACACACACAAACACAAACACTTCTCTTGATTAGGTGAAACGCTGCATAAGCCACGTGGTTGCTTGCCCTGTGAATCTGGCTATTGTGTTCGTGGATGGCAAATGGTTTATTAGGCACGGAGTGAGCACTCCCGCGCGACCGCCGTGTGAATCACAAATCAGGGCGTTTTAGAGCCGCTCCGCTCCATTAACGACGGCCATCAGAGAGGCTGCTGATGTGTGCAGTCAATATGTGGCGCGTCCATACAGCACAAAGGGACTTTTTGTTCAGGGGTGGAGAGCCAGTGTGGAGCCTACTGTCTTCACTCAACGCACTGAGAGAGGGAGAGGGAGAGAAAGAGAGGGAGAGGGAGAGAAAGAGAGGAAGAGGGAGATGGAGAGAGGGAGATGAAGGAGGCAAGACAAAGAGAGGTAGAGGGAGAGAAAGAGAAGAGGGAGAGAAAGAGAAGAGGGAGAGAAAGAGAAGAGGGAGAGAAAGAGAGGAAGAGGGAGAGAAAGACTGAGGGCCCTATCATGACATTCTAAAGTGCATCGTCACTCGTCAAAAGTCTATTCAAATTTAGTAGGATGTCCAGTTCACATTGGGAGGGGTTTCGTTCTCAAAAGTGGAGCGCATGGTGTAACAAGGTGTTCCTAGGTCTTTTAATCAGTCATATGGGTGTGTTTGGGGCGTAACATCATTTTAAACCAATGAGAATGACATCTGTCATTCCCTTTAACGGCGCAACGCGCGATATGTCAAATAAATGCATCGGTATTTTGGCATTCAACGGCGCATTTGAAGGAGGCTGCTTGCGAGACCGTATGGAATAGTCATTCTTAAACCATGCTTTACTAAAACCTAGCATAGCCTTCACACATTTGCACTCGTCTATTATTTGAACTCATTGGCAAAGTGAAACTAACTTCACCAAGGAGTCAGTCAACGACAAGACAGTTATATGCAGTTACTTTCACTATTGACTGACAATGGGTTACCATCGAAAACATAGGCTGGAAAAAGCAACACTTACCCTAATGTTGCTCAAATGACTGAATAAAACAACGTTTATCCTGCAGAGGAGTTGCATATATCTCGTGACAGTGCGTCTTCAGCTGTGCTCCATACGTGTCTCTCGCCTCTCCCCTAATCACTTTTAACCGTCATTACCAATTTGCAAATGATGGTGAATAGTATAGATGTACAGTATTTCGTAATATCTTTATTCTAATTATGTTTCCCATTGTAATCATGCAATTTGTAATGCTTTGCATGGACGTGCGCTGGTGTGCGTTCATGAATGATAGAAGGATGGTGCGTGCACCTGCCAATATGACTGTTGACATGCGCTCTTAAAATAGCATATGAACAACTCGCCATTGACTTCTGACCAGGTTTAGGTGGTGTATGATAGCGATTTTTAGACAATGCGCTAGGTCCCTCCCTAGGTTGTTAATTGCCACACCCCTGGGCGCAATGCTTAAAAAATAAACGTGCAAAATAACGAATTCAACTTTCCGCGAATGAATAACGAGTATTACGCCATGCGCTGGTGGCCCAAAATACAGCCCCGAGAGACACAGAGAAAGATGGTGGGAGAGCGTTTCTCTCTCTCTTTCTCTCTCTAACACACACACACACAGAAGGAGACACTGGATGAGAGAGTGAGAGGAGAAAGTGAGTGAATGCATCTCTTTGAGACAGTGAGAGAGAGACTGTGTGTGTGAGAGAGAGAGAGAGAGAGAGAGAGAGAGAGAAGAAAAATGGGGACAGAAAGCTGGTGACAGAGCAGGAGAGAGAATTGAGCGCAGGGGAATGTGGACATACATCATGGCTACAGAGGGAAATAAAAGTGGTACTGGGTTGTTCTCTCTCTCTCTCTCTCTCTCTCTCTCTCTCTCGTCTGAGGTCACTGCAGTTGGACTGAGTGAGGGGCCACTTCCAACAGCCTTTATTAACGTCATAAATAAGGAGCTTCAGGAGGCCAGGCGACTGAGGGGCGGGGGGGCGGTGGCACAACCGACGGAGAGGGACAGATAGATAGAGAAAGAGTGTGGGAGGAAGCCTAGAAAGAGAGAGAGAAACAGAAATGAAGAAAGAAAGAAAGAAAGAAAGAAAGAAAGAAAGAAAGAAAGAAAGAAAGAAAGAAAGAAAGAAAGAAAGAAAGAAAGAAAGAAAGAAAGAAAGAAAGAAAGAAAGAAAGAAAGAAAGAAAGAAAGAAAGAAAGAAAGAGGGTGGCATCAAGGTCACATGTTCTGTCTTCAAAGGTCATGTGGTGATTATGGGTTTGCACTGAACACTGTCAACACCATAGCAACAGTATGATTATGTGGAATACAACAGTGAGGAGAGATGTGGGGGAGAGGGGTAATGGCTCCGAGCACTAGAGACACGCGTATCACCCACTAATCCACCCGTTTACACGAAACACACAGTTAGGGCCGGGAGACTCCGCGGTCAGGGGTCACCTGAGACAGCAGGGTCATGGCAGTGTGGGGCAGGAAGGGGGGGGTTCTGCTTGTTTGGTCGTCTTTTCCCTGACACAACACACACACACACGCACATGAACCATGTGCTGGGATGCTGGAGGTTGGATTCAGTGTGTGCTTGCGTGTGTGTAGTCTATGTTTCCATGTCCGCGATTGCATGTGTGTGTGTGTAAGCATGCAGCTGGACATATCTGTGAGGGAGGTGTGTGTGTGTGTGTGAGAGTCAGGTCAGGGGTCACCTGAGACAGCAGGGTCATGGCAGTGTGGGGCAGGAAGGGGCGGTTCTGCTTGTTTGGTCGTCTTTCCCCTGACACAACACACACACACACACGCACATGAACCATGATCTTGGGGTCAGCTTATGTACAAATTCTTCCTGGTGCTGCCCTGTAGCTAACAATGCTTTAAAAATTAAATCAAAATCAGTACATTGAACACGTATCTTTAAGAGGACTTATGAAAATGTCCCGTCCCGTCAGTATGCCCAAAAGCACTGCAAAACATGTCTCTCAGACAACATTAGTGACATTACAGAACTGTAATTCCTACATTCCTGAGCCATTGTTAGAATGGAAGCTTCACTGCAGATGGGACATGCGATGGTCCGGACACTCCCAGTGTGGAGGCGTCACGTCCAGACTTGGGATGGGCAGCTGGGGAGCACGTACGCTCAGCTCTCGCTCAAATCCAGTCCACTGTCAGGGCTTACTCTTCTGCTCTTAATCCCTGGTGCCGGGCTAAAGCTAAGATTAGCCCATATATCTCTCAAACAGGTCACACACACACACACACACACAAACACACACACACACACACACACACACACACACACACACACACACACACACAGCATAGAGTCAGCCTAGTGACCAGGGTGCCCTGCTCCACAACCACATACACACAGAGTTGGCTAATGAAACTCTAGGCGACACCTGCCATGTGCTGGAGCCATCTCGTTGGTATTCAGAGGTGTGTAGAGGTGCACAGAGAGGAGTGTGAAGAACAATGCGTTCCAGACGTCTGGCTCGCATTAAGGGAAGGGGTGGGGGAGGAAGAGGGGGAGGAAGAGGAGGAGGCACATGAGGTAGCTAAATCTCAGGAGCATCTGCCTCCTTTTTCTTTTCTTCCTCTTCCTTTCATTTCTTCTCCTTTACTCAGTCCTCCTTCACCCTTTCCACACTGGCAGCCTTAACATATAATAGTCACCTAGAAAATGCAGCCCTGCAGACTGACACCCATCCCATGTTCTTTACTTTGTCTCTCTTGACAAACTAGCGTCTCTGCTTAAATGGCAACGCAGTGCGGAGTGTAGTGGAGAGGGTCCTAGTAGTGGGCGGCCATCTTGTTTGGTCCAGTACTCGCACGAGGACAGATGGCAAGGAGGAGCTTTGCCCTCTGGAAAGACCCCACATGACAGTCACGGAACACCATGACGGGTCACGTCATGTCACGTCATGTCAGGTCACGTCATGAACCTTTGTCTTTCTCCAGGTTCAACATTCCTACTGGTTTACAGCATCGAGTGGATTTTCTATAGAATCCTTTACTTAGAAAGAGCTCGAGGAAAGCAACATTTAGTGGATGACTGATAACTCTTCACATAATAACATGTGCACTGATGTTAAAGGGCAGAGAAAAGAAAGGAAATATTAGTGTAAAAATGTGTGTGTGATAAAGTGTAGTGTGTGTGAGTGTGTACAATTGTATGCTGTAAACCTGCATATTTTTTATCGAGCAGGTGCTGGGATGCTGGATTCAGTGTGTGCTTGCGTGTGTGTAGTCTATGTTTCCATGTCCGCGATTGCATGTGTGTGTGTAAGCATGCAGCTGGACATATCTGTGAGGGAGGTGCGTGTGTGTGTGTGTGAGAGATAGAGTGAAAGAAAGAACAAATGAAAGAGGAGATTCTCCTGGTTAGCTCCCATCATTTCAGATCCTGGTCAGTTACTGCCCAGATTAAGACTGGGCAACAGTCTTAGCACCTGCTGTCTCAGTCACACAAATAGATAGACACACAGACACAAACAAATTTTCACACACATAGACACTAGACACACACACACACAAATCATTTTCACACAAATAGACAGACAGACACACACACACACACACACTCATAAACACACACAGTCAACCGGTTCGAGTCCTCTCCCCACGCCTGACAAGTTCTCTGTACGCTTCTTGTGCATTTGACAGCATGGAAGAAGGACCACGACAAATGAAACTTGGCAAAAGTCGATCTCAAGTCGAAGCCAAATCCAAGAAGCCTATCAAGCAACAACAGGGAGGCTGTGCTCACAGCCACAGGCCATTAAAACAACAACAACAACAACAAGAGAGTAAGCGCTACACTCCTTCTTGTCTCCGACTAGCGTAAGAAAAACCGAGCTACCAATTCCTTCGCTGTCAGCAACTCCTTCACTAAAATTATCCTCTAATAAACCACCGTCGCTGACACTTAATGGCAACAGCTTGTTCCAATTTAACAGAATAATAGTTGTGCGTTGGACAGAAAACGATCAACTCCTGAGATCAATCAAGGGATTACAGAATGCGTAATTCTGTTAAACAACTGCGTCTTCTGGGAGCCTCTCCGTGTCTGGAGGCGAGTGCCAGCTCAGGCTTCCTCTGGTCCTCTGGTCCTCTCTGGTCCTCTGGTCCTCTGGTCCTCTGCGTGTCTGGTCCAGTACTCGCACGAGGACAGATGGCAAGGAGGAGCTTTGCCCTCTGGAAAGACCCCACATGACAGTCACGGAACACCATGACGGGTCACGTCATGTCACGTCATGTCAGGTCACGTCATGAACCTTTGTCTTTCTCCAGGTTCAACATTCCTACTGGTTTACAGCATCGAGTGGATTTTCTATAGAATCCTTTACTTAGAAAGAGCTCGAGGAAAGCAACATTTAGTGGATGACTGATAACTCTTCACATAATAACATGTGCACTGATGTTAAAGGGCAGAGAAAAGAAAGGAAATATTAGTGTAAAAATGTGTGTGTGATAAAGTGTAGTGTGTGTGAGTGTGTACAATTGTATGCTGTAAACCTGCATATTTTTTATCGAGCAGGTGCTGGGATGCTGGATTCAGTGTGTGCTTGCGTGTGTGTAGTCTATGTTTCCATGTCCGCGATTGCATGTGTGTGTGTAAGCATGCAGCTGGACATATCTGTGAGGGAGGTGCGTGTGTGTGTGTGTGAGAGATAGAGTGAAAGAAAGAACAAATGAAAGAGGAGATTCTCCTGGTTAGCTCCCATCATTTCAGATCCTGGTCAGTTACTGCCCAGATTAAGACTGGGCAACAGTCTTAGCACCTGCTGTCTCAGTCACACAAATAGATAGACACACAGACACAAACAAATTTTCACACACATAGACACTAGACACACACACACACAAATCATTTTCACACAAATAGACAGACAGACACACACACACACACACACTCATAAACACACACAGTCAACCGGTTCGAGTCCTCTCCCCACGCCTGACAAGTTCTCTGTACGCTTCTTGTGCATTTGACAGCATGGAAGAAGGACCACGACAAATGAAACTTGGCAAAAGTCGATCTCAAGTCGAAGCCAAATCCAAGAAGCCTATCAAGCAACAACAGGGAGGCTGTGCTCACAGCCACAGGCCATTAAAACAACAACAACAACAACAAGAGAGTAAGCGCTACACTCCTTCTTGTCTCCGACTAGCGTAAGAAAAACCGAGCTACCAATTCCTTCGCTGTCAGCAACTCCTTCACTAAAATTATCCTCTAATAAACCACCGTCGCTGACACTTAATGGCAACAGCTTGTTCCAATTTAACAGAATAATAGTTGTGCGTTGGACAGAAAACGATCAACTCCTGAGATCAATCAAGGGATTACAGAATGCGTAATTCTGTTAAACAACTGCGTCTTCTGGGAGCCTCTCCGTGTCTGGAGGCGAGTGCCAGCTCAGGCTTCCTCTGGTCCTCTGGTCCTCTCTGGTCCTCTGGTCCTCTGGTCCTCTGCGTGTCTGGAGGCGAGTGCCAGCTCAGGCTTCCTCTGGTCCTCTGGTCCTCTCTGGTCCTCTGGTCCTCTCTGGTCCTCTGCTCCTCTCTGGTCCTTTGGTCCTCTGGTCCTCTCTGGTTCTCTCTGGTTCTCTCTGGTCCTCTGGTCCTCTGGTCCTCAGGCTTCCTCTGGTCCTCTAGTCCTCTGCGTGTCTGGAGGCGAGTGCCAGCTCAGGCTTCCTCTGGTCCTCTCTGGTCCTCTCTGGTCCTCTGGTTCTCTCTGGTCCTCTGGTCCTCTGGTCCTCTGGTTCTCTCTGGTCCTCTGGTCCTCTCTGGTCCTCTGCGTGTCTGGAGGCGAGTGCCAGCTCAGGCTTCCTCTGGTCCTCACGGAGCAGCACAGGCAGCGGCCTGGCTCACGCGGCAACATGTCCGGCCATTTGACACATTGAGGCAATTTGGGTAATGATGAAGATTAAATTTCATCTCACCAGGATGGACTGTGTGTGCGTGTGTGTGCGCGTGTGCGTGTGTGTGTGCATGTGTGTGTGTGTGTGTGTGTCACTTCACGTTCTCTGTTTTTGTTTATGCAAGTATTCCACATGCCAGTGCTCAATAAACGTCTCTAATACTGCAACAACAGAACCAGACCTCAGCTGTTCTACATCAACAATATAAAGTTGTATATAAAATCTCTATAAAAGCACTATAAAATCTGCCAAGAAACTGCTGAAATGGACACATAAACACACACAAACACAAACACACACACACACAGACACACACAAAGTGTCAGCATACTGTACACTGCTTCAAACTGAGGTTCCTTAGGTAGATTCTCATGATTGACAAAAGACACTAATAGTAATAAACAGTGGTAAAGGCTTTGAGCTGACAAGTGGATTTTGACAGGTAGGCCATGTGCTCCTCTGGGACTGCTCTGGTTGACAGGCCTGACGGCCAATCACAAGCAAAAAGAGCAATGCTCCCAGACATCACCGCGACAACAGAGGCCAAGGCACATCCTAGAAATGTCCCAGCCACCTCAGCCCTGTCAATCAAATGTCTGTTACAGTGCACAAGCTCCTCCCTTGCCTGCACGGAAAAGCACTGACTGAACCCAAATGTGGCACCTCCGCACCTAAACGTAACTCTCCCTCTCTCGGCACCAAACGCACACACACACACACGCACACGCACACAGTATAGCCACACTAAAACACAAACATAGACACCACGCCCCGCCCCACACACACACACGCACAAGCACACGCACACGCACACGCCTGCACTCATACACAGCATAGCCACACTAAAACACAAACACGGACACCACGCCCTGCCCCACACACACACACACACACACACACTACACACACACACACACGCACAAGCACACGCACACGCCTGCACTCATACACAGTATAGCCATACTAAAACACAAACACGGACACCACGCCCTCCCCCCCACACACACACACACACACACACACACACACACACACACACACACACACACACACACACACACACATTACACACACACACACACACACACACTTACACACACCCACTTGGCCCTGGTCTCAGTGCAAGGGCACCTCTCCTGGCCATCGACTTTGCTCTCCTTAATTTGGGAGCGAAATTAAAACCTTGAGCCGTCGATCCGAACGTCGTTGCCGTGGAGCCATGCTCATTAAACTCAGCTCTGAGCAGATGCGGAGGCCCTTCGCAATTGGCTTTAATTAGCAGGTAATTGCTGCGCACCACCACGCCCCAGTAAATCAAAGCCACTGGAAAGGCTGCAGAGCTCACAGTGGGATGGCTGCCTGGTTGGGGGAGGGATGGATGGAGGGAGGGATGGATAAGCATGTATTTCCCCTTGACCCAAGATGAGGGGAGTGTATGTATGCCTGTGTGTGTGTGTGTGTGTGTGTGTGTGTGATGGATGCACTCCAATTGCACTCATACAGGATGTAGGATACTTCCGCTGGTCATGTGGTGGGGAGAACAAGGGCCTGGAAACATCACAAAGGACCTGAAGGCAGAGCCAAGAGCCTATAGAGTATAGTATGCTAGGGACAAACTGACAACGCAGAGAACACACACACACACACACACACACACACACACACACACACACACACACACACACACACACACACACACACACACACACACACACACACACACACACACACACACACACACACACACACACACACACACACACACACACACACACACACACACACACACACACACACACACACACACACACACACACACACACACACACACACACACACACACACACACACACACACAGGAAGTGAGATCCTGACAGCATCTGGGAGAAAAATCACACATACACACAAACCATTCCTGTATACAAGACACACTTTCACTACCTAACCACATACACCCAGCAGCTCCCAGAGCCACACAACCACATACAAGATCTGCACAAAAGACTGAGAGAGAGAAAGAGAGAGAGAGAGAGAGAGAGAGAGAGAGAGAGAGAGAGAGAGAGAGAGACGGATGGACACTGCACTGGTATGCTGTGGAACAAACTTGCAAAAGAAGAAATAACTGTGAATCAACAAATGTGCCGAGTCAACAAATACACCAAAACAAACACACACACACACACACACAGCCACTCTGTACCATCTGAGTAAACAAAACGGACACCCTGCCACACACACACAAACGCACACACACAAACACACAGACACACACATTCACACATAAACACGCACACACACACACACACACTTCAGACAAACACACAAACAGAAGCAGCACGAGAACGAATTCCCCGTCAGCACATTTGAACACTGAGGCTCTGGGGGAGGGTTGAGACCAGACAGGAAAGAAACATGCTAAGAGAGTTTTCCCCCACACTCCTTCATGCAAAACCTTCATGCATCAATATCTAAAACCAAAGTTTGTCTTCACATTGCAGAGAGGACGATCGAAACAGAGAAACAGAGAGAGAGAGGAGGGGGGTGGGGGGTTAGAGAGGGAGTGAAAGAGAGAGAGAGGGGTGTCACAAACGATAACACTAGCTAGCTAACCACAGTGCTCAAGCTCATACATTCCTCCTTCCCTACTCCAAGTGTGTGTATGGAGCTGCAGGGTTGAAGCTGGGCCCCACGGCTGACTGCAGGAGACAGACCTGCTGTGGACCAAACACCAATGCAGCCCTGTGGAGAGGCTCCACACTGCCCACACACACACACACACACACACACACACACACACACACACACACACACACACACACACACACACACACACACACACACACACACACACACACACACACACACACACACAGGGAGGCAGAGTGAGAGAGAGCAAGAAACATGTTGATGTTCCATAGACGTTCAGTAACCAGCTGTGGCGAGTTGGCTCCTGAGGGGCCTGGTGGGAGTAGAGCTCACATGATAGCTCCTAGGGGGGGAGCGACTGCTAACAGGTGAGTGGCAGACAGGTGGGCTGGAAAGAAGGAATGTGGAAGTGGAAGTGTAAAACACACACATGCACAATTACCAACTGTGTGCAGATGCTGAGCTCCACGCCTCGCACACTTCCCCCGACAACCTTCATTAGCAGTTAGCATTTAGCATGACGAACAAGCTTTCCGGCTAATTCTCTCAACTTGGTGGGTTAGCGGCACAGTAGCAGCCGCAACAACAACATGCTCCTCCAGCTGTAAGCTTACGCTCTCAGCAGGACTACAGCAGTAGGACAAACACACACACACACACGAGCCGGCACCGAGAGAGGGAATATAAGAGTTGTGAGTGACCCCGGGTGTCGGACTCAGCGGGAGGTGAGTTAGAGTGGAAGAGAATCCACACTCAAGCTAAGAGCTAAGAGCTAAGAGCTAAGGCTGCATAGCATAGTGGCGGCAGCAGCAGTGGATGAGGGCGAGGAGGAGGAGAGGGAGATGGAGGAGGAGGAGAGGGAGATGGAGGAGGAGGGAGATGGAGGAGGAGAGGGAGATGGAGGAGGAGGAGAGGGAGATGGAGAAGGAGGAGAGGGAGATGGAGAAGGAGGAGAGGAAGATGGAGGAGGAGGAGAGGGAGATGGAGAAGGAGGAGAGAAAGATGGAGGAGGAGGAGAGGGAGATGGAGGAGGAGAGGGAGATGGAGGAGGAGGAGAGGGAGATGGAGAAGGAGGAGAGGGAGATGGAGGAGGAGGAGAGGGAGATGGAGAAGGAGGAGAGGAAGATGGAGGAGGAGAGGGAGATGGAGAAGGAGGGGAGGGAGATGGAGGAGGAGGAGAGGGAGATGGAGGAGGAGGGAGATGGAGGAGGAGGGGAGGGAGATGGAGGAGGAGGAGAGGGAGATGGAGGAGGAGGAGAGGAAGATGGAGGAGGAGAGGGAGATGGAGGAGGAGGAGAGGGAGATGGAGAAGGAGGAGAGGAAGATGGAGGAGGAGAGGGAGATGGAGAAGGAGGGGTGGGAGATGGAGGAGGAGGAGAGGAAGCTGGAGGAGGAGGGAGATGGAGGAGGAGGGGAGGGAGATGGAGGAGGAGGAGAGGGAGATGGAGGAGGAGGGTGATGGAGGAGGAGGGGAGGGAGATGGAGGAGGAGGAGAGGGAGATGGAAGAGGAGGAGAGGAAGATGGAGGAGGAGAGGAAGATGGAGGAGGAGAGGGAGATGGAGGAGGAGGAGAGGGAGATGGAGGAGGAGGAGAGGAAGATGGAGGAGGAGAGGGAGATGGAGGAGGAGGAGAGGAAGATGGAGGAGGAGAGGGAGATGGAGGAGGAGGAGAGGGAGATGGAGGAGGAGGGGAGGGCGAGGAGGAGGAGAGGGAGATGGAGAAGGAGGAGAGGGAGATGGAGGAGGAGGAGAGGGAGATGGAGGAGGAGGGGAGGGCGAGGAGGAGGAGAGGGAGATGGAGAAGGAGGAGAGGGAGATGGAGGAGGAGGAGAGGGAGATGGAGAAGGAGGAGAGGGAGATGGAGGAGGAGGAGAGGGAGATGGAGGAGGAGGAGAAAGAGGAAGAGGAAGAGGATCGATCTACACTGGTCGGGCAAATCTGTCCATCTGAGCGGAGGATTCTGTGGCTCACAGCCCTGCCACATAATTCCTCTATCTCTCTCTTTTGCTTTTTAATGCCCTCCCCCTTCATCCATCCATCCATCCCTTCCTCTCTCTCTCTCTCAGATAGAGATAGAATCAGGTTACCGCTGGAGAGGGCACAGTAGCAGCATTGTGCATGAGACTGGAAGACTGAATGAAAGCCAAAAACAGTCACTCTCTCTCTCTCTCTCTCACTCTGTTTTTCTCTGATCCATCACACTCCCTGTCTCTCTCACTCTGTTTTTCTCTGATCCATCACACTCTCTCCCTCGCCCTCCACTTAAATGAAAGCCAACATCACATCACAAGCTATTCATTGGCATAGAACTCCTTGCTCTGATTGCAAAGGTTAAAACAGTTTGTTTCCATGTGTGTGTGTGTGTGTGTGTGTATGTGTGTGTGCATGTGTGTGTGTGTGTGTGCGTGTAGCGTCAGTAAAACAACCATTCAGTATTTCTTGCAGAAGGGATGGGTGTGGCAGGCCTGTCACACAGAGAGAGAGAGAGAGAGAGAGATACAGAAGCTGGCCGGCTGTGATGTTATAAAAGGATTGTGTAGAGAGAAAGGGTGCCAAAGAGTAAGACACAGAGAAAGGGAGAGAGAGACAGAGAGAGAGAGGAGGGGGAGAGGGGGAAGAGAGAGAGAGAGAGAGAGAGAGAGGAGGGGGAGAGAGAGAGAGAGAGAGAGAGGAGGGGGAGAGGGAGGGAGGTAAAGTGCTGATGTGGCCTGTTATCAGTGTGTTAATGTTGCTGAGCGGACTAAAGCCCAGAGCCCAGCACATTTCAGAGTGACCCCTGTGCCGTGTCGGCCTGCTGCACAACATCCTCAGAATAACATTACGCTGCGACCCACCGCCACACCACGCCCAAGCGCGCGGCACCGCCCTGGAGCTATGCCAGCCAGCTGGGGGGACAGCGGGCACCGTTTCCTTTAGTCACCATTGACAAAAGCCTGGCCGGCGAAGGCTGGCGTTTTCAATGCAGTTTATCTAAAGGAGGATAACAGCTAGTTGCTAGGCTAACATCTCTCCCTTCTATTTCCAGTCCACACCAGTCTAAATTAGGCTAATCTCACAAGAGGCAAGACAAGAGGCCAGAAAGTACAATCGGTTAAAAACATTCCAAAACGTGCTGTTTTATATCCCCAGAACAAAATGTCTAAGAATGACTGGCCTTGAGGATTCAGGAGCACCTAGTCAAGAGACACAAAACCTAAGCGCCTGACCTACTCCAGGTGATCTTCCTGCAGACATTAGTTACTGCTCAGGTACTAAACACCTGGCAAACTAAACTGAAGCTAAGCTAATCAATGCCACAGGAGGCGTCCGGGCGTCAGAGCAGGCTGCATTAGATTAGAGAGTCATCCAAGTACTACAAGAACGTAGGGCACTTCTAATAGCCTGTAGCACATGATCCATGTCAGGTGACACATTCATTGGGTGCGTGGTGGACCAGCAGCAGCAGCAGCAGCAACGCTGCAAGAGAAGTGGTCGACCCAGGTTTGATTCCCCAACCCAAGTCCCTGTTGCTTTAAATGAAAGCACCTGCTGAATCCCACTCACTTAACTGTACATTCAGTTAAAAGCACCCCAAAGTCTCTGAGGTCTCCAAGACAGAGTTTTGTAGGGGAGAGGAGAGCTCAGCGAGTTAATATACTGTACTCACAGGCCCAGTGACTGAACTGGGGTGTGTGTGTGTGTATGAGTTTGTATGGGGGGGGACACAGAGGTAAAGTGCTGGTTGCTCTGCAGAAAGTGGCAGCTCATTTAGAGCCAACCATCCGAGGCTTGAATATTTCATGGGGAGCACCGCCAGGTTGCACCCGCTTGTATTTTTCATGCCGCATATACACACAATGCAAGACAGTTGAGTTTGCACACAAGAGAGAAGGAGAGAACAGAGGAAAGAAGAGAGAGACAGAGAGAGAGACAGAGAGAGAGAGAGAGAGAGAGAGAGAGAGGTGGACAGAGTATAGTGTTATACTGGAACAACAAATTAAAGCACTTGCCCTCCCAGGTCCTACTAGTTTCAATTCCGCATAAAGGCTAATGCTCCTATGCAAAATTCAAAGCTTCATATTCAAAATGGGCTTTGCAAACCAGGCTGCCCTGGAAAACAAGACACACACACACAAACACACACAGTGTCCACCCACCTTCCCTTTCCATGGCCAAACAGCCCGGTGTGAATATCTATGTATTTGGGGGTTATCCAGGGCAAAGTCAGGCTCCAAATGTCTTTCTCCAACACAGGATGTGCCTTCAGCAACATGCTCCAAAAGCCAATCGACCACCCACACACACACACAACAATCTCTGCTGCTGAAGACCAATAGGATAGGTGCTTAGTAGTCCCCTGATGACCTCTCAATACTTTGCCAAAAAATCAAAGGAAGTAAAGAACTGACTTCTTTACTGAATGCATGGAGGTCTGCAGGCCTGCAGCGAGGAGCTGGTTAGTATGTACAGGGGAAGACCGACCGACCGACCGACTGACCAACTGACTGACTGACTGGCTGGCTGACTGACTGGCTGCTGGGCATGTCTGAGGGGAGTCCCTTCCACAAACAGATTGGTTCTCCATCCATCCACAGACAGCTGGGAGAGGAGGGGAGAGGTAAAGGAGGGGAAGAAGGGGGGGGGGGCAGAGGAGGTGCAAATATTTGAGAGAGAGCCGGCCGTGTAAACGACGACGGGGGCTGATGCATGCCGTACCAGTGCTGAGAGAGGAGAGAGTCAGAAAACGTCTCAAACACACACACACACTCACACACTCAAACACACACACACACACACACACACACACACTCAAACACACACTCACACTCACACTCACACTCACACTCACACTCACACTCACACTCACACTCACACTCACACTCACACTCACACTCACACTCACACTCACACTCACACACACACACACACACACACACAGTCAAACAAATTTGAAACCAGCCAGACAATGCTGAGGGGGAGTCGAGATAGAAGGCAAAACAAACACTAGGAAAAATAACAGCTGTCGCCCATGCCCCCGGCGCGTCTGCAGTCAGCAAATATGAACCGCTGCAAATTTACAAACTCCCTCGAATCTCACATGCCGCCTCTTTTTCGACACACATCCCCGTGCACATCATCAGAGTCCAGAGAGGACAGCACAGTTGCCTCAGCAACACAGAGACTCATAGTCATGATGAGCCCCCATGAACATTTAACAGAAGCGAAACGGATGGTTTCAAACCTGTTTGTTTTTTTGTTTTTTGCTTTGCGTGGAAGCTTCTAGTTCAGGGTATATGCAGGAATCATAGAGTTGAATTTACTACTTTTTACTACCTTTTTTACTACCTCCACAATATCAGCAGCAGCCCTTTTTTTTTGTGGGGGGGGGGGGGGGGGGGGTACCACTTACTACTTGCTATAAGGTATAAATCATAAATATTAGGTAGACTAATAATTTCTAATTGTGATCATTAAGTATGGTCATTGTCAATGACAATGTTTTTTTGTAGTGTTGAGTTCAGTTTCAGTTGTCCTTACCTTAACCCTAGCCCTTGAGTTATCCTAACCAGTCCTTAGCCCTAATAAGGTGAATGATAACCTTGGCACAAATGACGCTAAAACACCAAACACGTGTGGTGAAAAATGAAGAACAAACACCACCGACTACCCCGCCCCCCCAAAAAACAAACAAAAAAACAACAACTCCAGTCTAAGGATAGGCCCAGAAATCTATTTATATGGATATATAAAGCCATTATTATTGGTATGGTATTGTTGTTGCACATTTGACACAAAGCAGTCCGTGAAAACATGCACATCAGTGGACTGCTTTACTAATGCAAAATTGAAAACTATGATTTCATTGCATTACTCAGCATGGATGCACGATGCTTGCATGATAAATACTTCCCAAAACAACAGTTAGGTAGGTAGGTAAGGATGCCACATGATTTTGTATAGTTTTCATGGATTCAAATGCCAAAATTATAGGCTAAATTATAGGCCAAATACTGAACATTGACTGTGGAATCAAGTAGGTGACAGAGTTTCTTTCCCCCCCTAAAACCTCCTGTCACTAGCTAGATGCTTTCAAATTTAGCATGGTTTTAAACTCATATGTTGCAGTTTTCTGTCACTGCAATAAAACTAGCCTATTTGGAATATTTTGTAGGCCTGCTGTTCCTTTTATGAGAACAATTTAACTGATCAAGTTTTCATAGGCTATTGAATGATTTAAATGTGAATGTAATGTAAACTTAATTCGCCATTAACTTTAGCGTGGTTCTTCACGCAGTTGTCATCTAAATGCAGTGTTTTGTAGGCTATTCAAAGAATTTCACATTCATCACTCAGTTGTGGTGTAGGTCTGTCTTGAGTGATCGCTGTCCCTTTAAATGTCTGGGACTTTAAATAACGGGACTTTTAAACTGCATGCTGTTTTTGTTGATGGACAGTACCGTCTTTGATTCAGTTTTCTACCGTTTTAATAAATGACACGCGCACTTGCGTGGTTAAAACTAAGGAATTGTTTTCACTCGTTTTCTTGCAATTCCGTAACATTAGATACTAGGTCTAGGTTACGTTAAAAAAATGTTGTCGGCTACTATGTCAGTGACTAGTTCGAACTTTGTTACTGATGGGATCTGCACGGTTCTAGATGATCAGTCAGATGGCAGCGCTACCGTCAGCTGAACAAAAGCTTACACTAGTCAAGTCCACAGTTGTTAAAACTTCCAGCTGAAGTAGCCTAGTGTAAACTGAGAGACTTGCCTCCTAACGGAGTGAGTGTAGCCTATATTTTTTTAACTGCTATCAGAGTGATAGGCTAGCCTAGGCCTACATCTACCGCTCATTTGCTACATGAACAAATATTATTAGATGAGTGACAGAAGCACCGGACACCGGACCAGCAGGCCCATATGATAAACGCTGCTCTGGTAGCCTGCGGTAGGGCCTAGATGACGTGAAAAACGCGAGAGTCGCCGAAAAGCATCCCTGCATCCTGTAATATCAACTGAAGCAAAAAGGCGAAAATGTTGTTTGTTGGCGTCGCTGATAGGCTGTCAACCACGGAACTCTACACAGTTTACTTCTACATCATTGCTATCGACTCCGACTCACTCAGGTCCTGTTAGCACGTACAGTATATATTTTTTAATTAGGCAAGATGAAGTTAAAACATGTAGACACAAATATTAAGCAAAAAATTTAAACTCATATTGAGGTGGTGATGAAAAATGTACTACCAAGTCAAATTGCATTTATTACCTTTTACTACCTTTCAAGGGCCTTAATTTTGGTAGATTCTATTTACTACATTTTACTACCTTTTACTACCGCCCTCACACCCAGCACAGATGGAGACCTCCTGCAGAAATCAGGGCTTGGGGGGGTGGGGGTTGCGCGTGTGTGTGTGTGTGTGTGTGTGTGTGTGTGTGTGTGTGTGTGTGAGTGTGTGTTTGTAAGGGGGGGGGGGGGGGGGTGTTGTGCGGGCTGGTATCTGAGCTTCACTGGTCAGCCTGCAGACAGAGGTCAAGGCACCGTTGGCTGTGACACACCTTCCCCAGAGCCCCACATCACCCCCATCACTGCCTGCTCTAGAGCTACACCCATGGAGAGAAAATCACAGGGTGACGGGAGTGGGGAGTGACCCAGTGACTCTAACACACACACACTCAAACACACCGACACACAGACTCACCCACACACACACACACACGTACACTCTTTTTCTCCCTTCCTCTCTCATTTACAAAGATGCATACAATACTTTCTTCTTTTCTCTCTCTCTCACACACAAACACACACACACACACACACAAACAAATATCCACTGTTAAATATCATTTTCAAACACCTGCATGCCCTCACTCCCTTATACACACACACAAACAGACACAAGCATACTCAGACCCCATCATTCACACGCTTACATACATACACACACACACATGTTTCACTTCCCGTAACATGTGGGGACCAGATAGCATCTGTGAGTGTGTGTTTGCTTCCCTCCCAAACATCTCTGTGTTTGCACTCACGCCTCTGTACGGGAGAGCAGAGATAAACATCCTGCTGTCTTCTCCCTCTCTTGTGGTCTATGGCAAGGTTTTGCAGGAATGTGGGAGTGTGTGTTTTCCAAAGCGAAGATGGAAGGATGAAATAAGTAGTCCCTGAGAAGGAGCCGGAAGGTCTGTGTTACACACAGCCTGCAGAGACATGCTCTCTCTCAGTCACACACTCTCTCTCTCTCTTTCTCTTCTCTCTCACACACACCAAGTGAATCACTGCCAAGACCTACAACTTTAATTACTACATTTGCGAACTGACACTTAAATTTTAAGTTCCTCTCCACATTAACAAGTGCACATGTGTTGCCTAGATGGCCTTCAGGGCTTCCCCCCTGCCTCCCCAACCCACACCAGCACCCCCCACCCCCCCCCATCCTCCCCCCCCCCCCTTCCGTATCCTCTTCTTCTGGTCCCCATTTGGATAATGCTTCTTTTGGAAAGCCCAACCTGTTTTCCAGGAGCGTCTGATAGCGAAGACAACTTGTTCTTTATGACTAAATCAGTGGTGCAATCAGAGTCAGCATGACACTACAGGCGTCTCCTGCATGGAGTGCGACATCATCTCAGTGTTCCTGTGCCACGCTGGAGTACACAGCGAGCTTTCAGCATTACTTATTTATGCTGGATACGTTTCACCAGCAGGAAAAAGGGGTTCAGAAGGGGGTGTCAAAGTGTATTCTGGGACTTGTAGTAAAATCCTGGCCTATATTACATACCTCTACAGCAGTGTTTCTCAAAGTGTGGTCCGGGGACCACTGGTGGTCCGCAAGCTATCCCAAGAAGTCCGCGAGCAGAGGTGGTAAAATACAATATAGAGGAGTTGTTTGCAATATTGAACCAACACTGCCTATGTAAGCTACGCCAGTTTAAATCGTTTGAATCCGCTGCAATAAGCAGTGCAAAGACAATAAGGAAGGTTGTCCAGTGAGTAGGCCTATTGTGCAATATACTGTTGAAATAGGTCTACTGTTGTTGTTTTTTTAATCTAGGTGGTCCGTGAGGTTATTTTTTATTGGTTAAGTCTGAAAAAGTTTGAGAAACACTGCTCTACAGCAATATCACTAGGTACTACCAGAGAGGGTTAAAGCAAAGTAATCAAGGATCTTTGGTACTACTGCAGCAGGATCCGGTTTCTGTTTCTCAACTTGAGTAATTTTCAGACATAAGTAGCAAACTGTTTGTCTCATCCCAGTGTAAGACATCCAAAGCCCGGGGACAGTGAGTTCCCTTTGTCCCAAGTGGTGCTGTGGTCGTCCAGCATGATTAACAGTTGAGATATTTGAGAGCCGCCTAACTAGAGAATGAGGACTTGGTCAACTTCCACAACCACCATTAAATCAGTGTGATCTGGCTTACAGACAGGGACACAGTGAGTAGGAGAAAGAATGTGTGTGTGTGTGTGTGTGGGGTGGGGGGGGGGGGGGGAGGGTAAGAGTGAGAGAAAGATAGAAAAGGAGTAGAAGAATGGACAGACAGAGAGAGAGAGAGAGAGAGAGAGAGAGAGAGAGAGAGAGAGAGAGAGAGAATGCCCAAAAAACAGAAAGTAACCCTGGAGCAGCTAGCTCCTACACACACCTGACAACAATTAGCGTAGCTCTCCAACACAACGCCCTCACACCGCTGTGTGTGTGCACTGACCCACTGTTCTGCTGACAACAAGAGACCCTCTCTCTCCCAAACTACCCCCCCCCCACACACACACACACACACACACACACACACACACACACACACACACACACACACACACACACACACACACACACACACACACACACACACACACACACACACACACACAACACACACACACACACACACACACACACAACACACACACACACACACACACACACACACACACACACACACACACACACACACACACACACACACACACACACACACACACACACACACACACGGCCCCCGGTCAGCCCAAGGCCTGGGCTGTCCTCTCACCAACCCCCCCGAACCTAGCATGCCTTGCTATGTGGTTCTCGCGGTGGGAAGCCTCAAATGCCTGTGGTGTGGACAGAACAGGACGCGATTAGGAGGACCAGGCCGTGCGAGCGCCAGAGCGCAGCCATGATGAGGCGCTGAGACTGTGCTGCACTGGACGGGTCACATCGCGTGTGCTGCTATGACAACGGCGGTGGTGGTTAGCCAGACATCGGGCCTCTCGGGGGAGTCGTGTGTTTGGAGGTTTTTAAGATGAGCTCTGGTAGGAAGAGGCGCTGTGAACTCACAGAGCTACAACACAAACACACACACACACAGACACAATATGACGATACACACACAAAGGCAAGCTTGTTTTGGTGCATCCATCAGTACCTGCTGTGTCCAGCGTTGCAGAGAGTGGAACAAAACATAAGAGGGGAGGGAGAGAGGGAGAGAGAGAAAGAGAGAGAGAGAAGAGTCCGCCAATGTGGAGAGTGTGGTCAGAGGCCTGCCAAATGCCAGAGTTATGCTGTGGTTCGCACAAAAGAGTGTGTGTGTGAGTGTGTGTGTGTGTGTGTGTGTGTGTGTGTGTGTGCGCGTGTGTGTAAGACAGGGAGAGAAAAGGTAGGAGGCAAGAGCGAGGGAGAGAAAAGGAGAGAGGAAGAGTGCTAGCAAGCATGTGTGTGTGTGTGAGAGACAGAGCGGGAGAGTATGTGTGTATTTGCACAGAATCTCACCCCCTCCTCCCTGTAGGCCTTGTCATGGGTCTGCCTCAGCCACACACACACACACACACACACACACACACACACACACACACACACACACACACACACACACACACACACACACACACACACACACACACACACACACACACACACACACACACACACACACACACACACACACACACACACACACACACACACACACACACACACACACACACACACACACACACACACACACACACACACACACACACACACACACACACACACACACACACACACACACACACACACACACACACACACACACACACACACACACACACACACACCATCCGCAATCAACCGGAAGACAAGCCCCCGGGCTCGGCACCACACTCACCAGGGGAACGGAGAGAGAGAGGGCAGCCAGTGAAAGAGGAGGAGGAGGTAGCGAAAACAGAAGGTGAGGAAAGGGGGAGGATTAGACCAGGGGAATGACAGAGCGAGTCAGAAAGGAGGAGAAAATGAACGACAAGAGAGGATGGTGGTGGGGGAAAGGGGATCAGGGCAGCAGTCCTGCAGTGTGGACACGTGAGAGGGACATAACATGGACGGAGGCTGTGAAGAGCGGATACAGGAAGTATGGAGAGAGGAGCGCTGTGAAGAGGGGATACAGGGAGCGATGGAGAGAGGAGAGCTGTGAAGAGGTGATACAGGGAGCGATGGAGAGAGGAGAGCTGGAGCACTGAGACCAGGTGGAGAAGGCAAAGCGCTGATCTGTGGTCTGGGTGGTCCCAAAGAGACACGTTTACACCTGAATAGCTAGTGAGCAAAACCTAGCCTTTATCCATCTCTCTCTTTCTCCCTCTCTCTGTTCATCCCTCTCTCTCTCTCTCTCTCCTCCCGTTTCGTTAGTCAAGAGAGAAGCCAAGACTTTCCACACACTCACCCAAGGCCGACGTCACAGCTGAAGAAATTCCTCTGCCCGCGTGAATTAATAAGATGGACCGCACGGTAATAATATTTACATTAAAGCAAACACACTCATACATAATTGTGACACGTTTCCAGAGGCTTGCAGGCACAAGAAAGCCTTTCAAATCATGCATGCAAAAGGCACGCATGAGGAAGAGAGAGAGAGAGAGAGAGGGAAGGAGGGAGGGAGAGAGAGAGAGAGAGAGAGAGGGAGGGAGAGAGAGAGAGAGAGAGGGAGAGAGAGAGGGGCAGAGAGAGAGAGAGAGAGAGAGAGAGAGGAGAGATGAGGGACAAACAACCACAACACACTGCAGCTCATTCTCTAATGTCATCCAGAGTGGAGTGTGTGAAAGCGTTAGAGAGCACTAGGCAACGCGGCGCTTTAGACACCGTTTTGACAAGCCACATCAAAGGGGCTCTCTGATTCTCTCCTCCACATGTTCCAGTTGTCAGGAGAAGAGCAACAAAGCCAGAGAGAGGGAAGCAAAACAACGACTTCTCTGATTCATTATTTGGATTTCGGCGCCACAGCTCCAATCAGCCAGACCGAGAAACAGAGTCGTCAGCTCCAGCGGTTTCTGAAAAGCCCCTTGAGAAACCTTCCAGATTAACGATGAATTTCTTTTTCGGAAAGATGAGCGCTTGCTTCAGAGCAAAGAGAGAGCGAGAATGAAAAGAGAGAGAGAGAGAGAGAGAGAGAGAGAGAGAGAGAAAGAAAGAGAGTCAGGGGGTGGGGAGGAGTGAAGAAAAAACAGCTCAATCACTGGGAGTGCAACTCTCTCGCCGCGTGCGTTAAATCCAGTCAGAGCTCTCGCACTCTCCGTTCGGCACCCAGCTGTTGAGCCGTGAGGCCGCGCCGAATCTGCGCTGGAGCGGCCGATGCTGATGATAGCGGTGCGGGCGAGAGATTATTTCCTGCTCTCTTTTTCTCCCTCTTTCCCCTCCCTCCATCTCTCCCTCCCTCCCTCACCCAGCTCTCTTTGTTTCTCCTCAGGAGTCGCTATTCCAGACAGGAAGCGTAAGACCCTGCGGGATCAGCTCTAAACAATTCTGTTCTGCTTCACTCTTGTGAAGTGGATATAAAGAGATTTCTTTGGGCCTGCGTTTTTACCCCCTCTCAATAAATAAATAAGGAGGCTAGAGCGAGGGGGGGAAATGTGAGAGGATGAGGAAAATGCAAAACAATAAATCCAACACACACACACACACACACACACACACACACACACACACACACACACAGTCTTCTAAGATTAAGCATTTTGGGGACTTGGTGAGGTCATTAATTGAGTGAACAGCACGGGCATAAAAGCCGAGACTACCGCACTCTCATTTTACAGTAAGGGAGAGAGCCGCCTGCCAATATCCGCTTTCCGCAGCTCAATTTGCAGCCGCTATCTGCCCTCCCATACGGCTCCTTTATTATTGGCTAAGCTGCGGACAGTCATTGGGTCAGATTTATTGGCCTGCTAGCTACACATCTCGGCTACACATCTTTGTATTTCCTTTTAAACGCTTGGTCCCCCCCCCCCCCCCCCCCCCGATCATCTGTCTCAGTTGGCTTCCAGAGGCGGTTAGGGGGCCGGGCGATTTCGCCGCAGATTTGGCTCTCAGAAAAAAAAAAAAAGAAGAAAAAAAAGAGAAAGAGTCCGTGCCGAGAGAAACGTCAGCTAGCCGCCACACTCGTCTGCGTAAACACGCCCTGCAGCCGAGAGAAACGTCAGCTAGCCGCCACACTCGTCTGCGTAAACACGCCCTGCAGCCGAGAGAAACGTCAGCTAGCCGCCACACTCGTCTGCGTAAACACGCCCTGCAGCCGAGAGAAACGTCAGCTAGCCGCCACACTCGTCTGCGTAAACACGCCCTGCAGCCGAGAGAAACGTCAGCTAGCCGCCACACTCGTCTGCGTAAACACGCCCTGCAGCCGAGAGAAACGTCAGCTAGCCGCCACACTCGTCTGCGTAAACACGCCCTGCAGCCGAGAGAAACGTCAGCTAGCCGCCACACTCGTCTGCGTAAACACGCCCTGCAGCCGAGAGAAACGTCAGCTAGCCGCCACACTCGTCTGCGTAAACACGCCCTGCAGCCGAGAGAAACGTCAGCTAGCCGCCACACTCGTCTGCGTAAACACGCCCTGCAGCCGAGAGAAACGTCAGCTAGCCGCCACACTCGTCTGCGTAAACACGCCCTGCAGCCGAGAGAAACGTCAGCTAGCCGCCACACTCGTCTGCGTAAACACGCCCTGCAGCCGAGAGAAACGTCAGCTAGCCGCCACACTCGTCTGCGTAAACACGCCCTGCAGCCGAGAGAAACGTCAGCTAGCCGCCACACTCGTCTGCGTAAACACGCCCTGCAGCCGAGAGAAACGTCAGCTAGCCGCCACACTCGTCTGCGTAAACACGCCCTGCAGCCGAGAGAAACGTCAGCTAGCCGCCACACTCGTCTGCGTAAACACGCCCTGCAGCCGAGAGAAACGTCAGCTAGCCGCCACACTCGTCTGCGTAAACACGCCCTGCAGCCGAGAGAAACGTCAGCTAGCCGCCACACTCGTCTGCGTAAACACGCCCTGCAGCCGAGAGAAACGTCAGCTAGCCGCCACACTCGTCTGCGTAAACACGCCCTGCAGCCGAGAGAAACGTCAGCTAGCCGCCACACTCGTCTGCGTAAACACGCCCTGCAGCCGAGAGAAACGTCAGCTAGCCGCCACACTCGTCTGCGTAAACACGCCCTGCAGCCGAGAGAAACGTCAGCTAGCCGCCACACTCGTCTGCGTAAACACGCCCTGCAGCCGAGAGAAACGTCAGCTAGCCGCCACACTCGTCTGCGTAAACACGCCCTGCAGTCCAGAGCCAGGTGCCACATTCCACTCACAGTCGAGTCAAGGTCGTTAAGACACGTGTGTGATTTAAACATTACACCGGAGGTGCGTATGTATGTATGTATGTATGTATGTATGCGTGCGTGTGTGTGTGTGTGTGTGCGCGCGTGTGTGTGCGTGTGCGTGGGATGGTGGGTAATGGTGGAGAGACGGAATGATTATAAAGTGTAAAATATCCTCCTCTGTGCCCAGTTCTCGGAGTGCCGCAGACACAAACGTCTCGGGGGTTGCACAGAGCCGCTCCATAGCAACTGATTTACGCTCGGCAGCGGTGGTTGAGGTCAGTGCTGGCGATTGCGGCTCCCTCAAACAGAGCCGCCACTACGGGAGGAATGCGAGCCGTGTGAGTGACTCTTTAAAGACGACTTTAAAGATGCACTTCATTTTCTGGGGGCCGGGTAAACACAATAAAGCCTGATGAGTTGTGTGGCTGCCTCTAACTACACACTCTCTCACTCACTCACTCACACACACACACACACACACACACACACACACACACACACACACACACACACACACACACACACACACACACACACACACACACACACACACACACACACACACACACACACACACACACACACACACACACACACACACACACACACACACACAGAAGTGAAGGAAGGACACAGCTCCAACATAACCTCTTCACAAGAAGGGGCTGTATTTTGAAAACTACCATTAGAGCAATGCATAATGGTTCCTCCAAACCAATTAACAAACACGCTCTTAGAACGGCCCAATAAGCTTCAGCCATTTGAAACTCAAGTCGGGTCATTTGTGGTGAAGGCCGAACCAAATGAGATCAGAGGGAAGGTGGAGCAGAGAGCTTGTTTTCAAATCTGTGGCTAATGCTAGCTGGAGTAGCAAGCCTTGCATGTGGTAGCTTTAGCGGGACTTTAAGGCAAGTACTTGTTGTATGCCCTTATGTTAGCAGGAAACTGAACATGCGATGCGACCTTGACAGTCCCGACACTACGGCCTCCCTGCGGAGATAAAAGAACCGCTGGAACAAAATCACAAAGAGCCGTGGCTGGGACGGAACCAGACCAGTCAAGTTTCCCATCAGATACAACTTATAGAGGAAGATCTTAATGTCTCCCCAAGGTTCCCCCAAGATCACAGTGAGGTCACTAGGGTAAAGGCCAGCTATTCTCACATAACACTTCAGGAACAGCTGAGTTATCCCCATCACATCCTGTCCACACACACACACACACACACACACACACACACACACACACAGGAATGTGACATGTGACACACTTACTGAGAGTATCCCCCGAGAGAGGTTGGACATACATGTGCAACACCCTTAAGATGGAGTTTGCATCACCTTCTTTCCTTTCCTTCCTAATCCTGCCACGATCAATAGTTTCCAGCCCAGACATGTCAGTTCAGCATTTCCACACATATAGATTTCCAAGAACATGTGGTACTTCCGTGTTCAATGTTGTAACCTACTAGCATATATACTTCCACAAAGCATATGTAGAGGCTAACATACACTATTCTTATTCATCTCCAGTACATGGTCCACAGAAACCAAACACACAAACAGTGCATTAAATAAATACATTATTGTTGTTCTCCTTGGTGAAGTCTTACCAACTTTTTTAATTGTTTACTGTTAAATTTAACTATTGTATTGTTATTTGTATGTTGCTTTGGACAAAAGCATCTGCTAAATACCATAACCATAACCACAAATACATCCTGGCCTACTTCAACTCATTTCAGAAAGGCTAACCAGACCAAGCAAGAGCCTCGGCAAGCATGCGGTGAATCAGACAAAATAAACCCAAAAATAAGATGCTTGTGTAACAACAGAGGCTTCGGTGATGAGCATAGCAGCGGCACTTGCCCAATGATGTAAGCCCTTACGGCCGTGGACACTGGAGCGAGATGCAGCACTCGGGCGAGTTGTCATCAATCCAAGTGGGGCAGAATAACATGGTCCACATTTTTTAAAAAGGTTGCAGAGACATTAGGCGACTGAAATGGGGTCCACTTGATTAATAGCAGTATATTTAGTGATATTTTTGCCTTGTGTATATGAACAGGTATGGCATGAGATATACCTTATACAAGATTATTTACCTGTATCCTACAAAATCATCAGAAATGCACATTTAATGACAAAAGCCATCTTTTATCACACAAAAATGTAAAACTGTGTGATGAAATATTCTTTATATAACAAAAATTAAACCAAGTATTAATCTTAAAATGTGGGTCAGTATAAGTAAGTATATATACTATTTTGATCCCGTGAGGAAAATTTGGTCTCTGCATTTATCTCAATCCGTGAATTAGCGAAACACACTCAGCACAGTGAGCTGCCTGCAACAACAGCGGCGCTCGGGGAGCAGTAAGGGGTTAGGTGCCTTGCTCATAGGGCACTTCAGCCGTGCCTACTGGTCGGGGTTCGAACCGGCAACCCTCCGGTTACAAGTCCGAAGTGCTAACCAGTAGGCCACGGCTGCCCCACAAAATGACCTCAGCTGATGACCTCCAGTCTGTCAATGGCATAAATCAGAAATGGGGGTGGGGGGCAGTGGAAGGTCGGTGCTTTGCACACTAAAGATGAGAGAGCGTCTGCATGCACACAAACCATCTCTGGAGTTCAACAACAATTAACTGATGATTATCCCATACCCCTCTTTAAAAAACAAGTTTCAAATGAATATTTTGTTTTTAAATTAAGTTCACAGACCATCTGCTATCTGTTTTCTAACTTATTAGTTTCCCAATAAATCATCATTGTTTACCATCTGGGCATTCTGACTCACTGGAATAGCTTGATCTGTTCCCAACTGAATATTCAGTGAGAACAAATAATCAGTCAAGTCAACACATAAAAAGGTCAGGGAAGAAGGAGGGAAAAAAGGCCATTTTGACAGCGATGCACTGGCTTACTAGTGCAGAAAGGCTTGGAGACATCAATGGGATGTTTTCAAGAAGAGCCATAGTGGCGTTCTTTCCAGTCATTGCTTGGCTTCTTTTCCATGATAACACACTGGGCATGCTTTTCACTTCCCCTGGAACAAATGGGAACGTCAACGCTTTCAGCCACCATTCCCACCCATGACAAAATACTCCTTCCCGCCCCAAAGCAAAACAAATATTTTTCCAGGTCAAGGCTAAGGGTACTTCAGCTGTGCATCGCTGCATTGCTAAAATGGACGGGAAGTAGTTACCTAGGAAATACAGCCCCGCTTCAATCTGGCCTTTACAAGCAGGCTGTAGTGTACTTTGGCAGCGGGAGAGGAAATGACTTCGACTCGGAGCGGGGGAAATATAGAAGAAAGAAAAAGCGTGAGGGGGGAGGAGGACGAGGGAGGTAGGGAAAGATCCAGAAATACCACAGGCTACCTCAGCAGCTTCCTTTTTTTTTTCTTATAGCACTGAGTTGACCACGCAGTGTGAGGGGACAGGGTATGTTTGTCTGTACACACATGCATGCAGAGGGAATCTGGCTTAATGTCTGTAGGAGGTTTTAAAATTGTATAAAAAAAATCAATCAATCTACATCGTGAAAGCAAAATATGAGGAGTGATACTGATTGATACTGGGACTCTGATGAAGACACTGTTGTGTCGAAACGTTAGTCACTACTAGCACCATTACAGTCTGCTAAAATTATTTGTGTGCTCTGGTTCTTTCCTAGGCCTGTCTTCTGAGTTGGCCCAGGACCTGCTGCTGAGTGATACTGACACTTTCTAACCTTTTGTTAGAAAGCCTATGAGTGCAGTCTTTGTTCACCGCAGTTGTATAACACTTTACGCACGTCCCTAGGTGAGAAAAAGTCGCAGGCGTGACGTCCCAGCGAGGCTATCCTTGAAAGAGTCACACCGTCCTGAAGGGACAGTGGTGCAGGCGGACATAAAAACCCAGACCTCAGAAGGGAGAGCGGGCCTGTTTGCCAGCCGCCAGCCCTTGTGTCTTACCGCACGAAAATCCCATCCTGATACTGCTGATCACGAGATTACGGAGGGGAGGAGAACAATCGAGTTCCACAGAGCACGTGCACACGTTTCCGTCCGGCTGCAGTCTCCTGACTGACTAAAGGGGACTGAATGACTCAGTGCATTTTGTGAGAATTCCATTAATCTGCCAGGCGAGGCTCTACATTGAATCTCCCGGTGACCCATGCAGAGGCAGAACAGCAGCAAACGAACATAAGCAACTACAGAGTGTGCCTCGCCGATCGCACTTGATTCGCTTTGAAAGGTCTGACACGATAGCTTTGCTCCTCTTGTAAGGGGAAAAAAAAGTACTTTTTTTCCCACCCACCCCCTTTTAAAAAAGTTCACTCGAAGAAGACAAAAAAAAAAAAAAAAAAAAACAGATCAAAAGAAGCAGGTCAAAAGTAATTTCAAGGAAACAAGCCTGTTGTTTTGATCATACTCCTGCAGAACAAAAGGCGAGTAGCACAGGCGCAGGCTACTGCTGCCTTTTTACTACGACTCCAGAGGCTCATCCACTCTGAGGAGCTACATCAAAATAACTAGCAAAGCCGGCCCGATTAATTCAGCTCCCCGACTTTTCACGCGTCGGCCTGCGCTTGCCGAAATTAGCCTCGTGAACCCCAGTCTGGTGAGCAAGGTAGAAAGAGAATTTAGTCAGGGGCTTCTGAGCAAGCCCCTAGAGGTTGAAGATGGATGTGCATCTGCATGTGAGTGCAGACTACAGTTAAGGTTATGGTCCAAGCAAGCTCTGAAAATCTCTATGATCAGTTTTAAAAAAAGCTTTAGACTTACAATTCACATCCAGGGGTGGGGCAGGGCTAAAGACAAAAGCCATACTCTTGATTCTCTCATTGCAATATATTTTTTTTATTAAAGTACCCCATGGACACAGTAATAAATGACTTACAAAAAGTCTAAACACCTTTTCATACTTCCCGTGCCTATTCTGAGAGGAACATTTCTCCTCTCCTCTTCTGTAATCTCTCCTCTTTAAATTACAATATTATCACATCAGGCACTTCAGAGGATAGCAGAATAATGGCCAAGCCAGCTCGGGTCTCTCTTTTGCGGTGAAAAGGAGCATTTTAGCATTCTGATCATTCCACAGAAGCAATCAACCAGTGCCTGCCTGTGTCGTCAACCAAGCAGCGGGGCTGGTGACCTGAAAAGTGCCGCCACCGCACACAGGTGCCTCAGCATCCATGCTTAAACAGAGATACCGGCCGACAGGTCGAACTGCCTCTTCAAAGACAAAAAAAAAGCACCCCAGAGGAGCCATAGACTAAACGAAAAGGACCAAAAGGTCCTTTCCTCTATGCTAGGGGCATAGGAGTGGAATGTCAAAGCTCGCCACATGAGGATAATTGTGATATTTTTTGCCACAATATTTTAGATTCACAACTGCACAGGGGTTTGAGTATATTCCATTTGGATTCAGTTTCAGACAAATAGTCATTTACTAAATATCAATCAAATCATATCAGATATCACATATCAAATATCATAATCAAATGTATTTCCAGTCTCCAATATCTCAATGCTTTGGAGCATTCGGTGGGCTTTTACTCTCTTGCTTTCTTTCTGTACACAGAGTAATCCGTACACCTGGCAGTTTGTTTTATTTCAAAAATCCTGCATATGGTTTCTATATTCTGTTCTCACGTCTATGCCTCGCTTCTTGGAGTGGGTAAGCATAACCCAGAGTTTAAAGATTTGTTTCCACTACACACAACTGGAAATTGAGATCTTTTTTTGTGTTACGGGTTTCTTATTATCCTTCTCCTGCCAGAGACCTGCATTTGGTTAAATATGAGTGGAACATTTGCTACAGTGTTTGGAGAGAAAGAGAAAAGGAGTGAGTGAGTGAGATAGATAGAGGGAAAGAGAGAGAGATGAATAAATGAGATGAGATGAATAAATATTTGATCAGTGCTGCGGATCCTACGCTGTCATCTTTGTGTAATTGTGTGGAACAAAAAGTACAATTTCAGCACGTTTTCACATCTCCATGGAGCCTCCACTGGTTACGCACCACCTGGGGTAAGACCAAAGCGGTGCACACCCACCCACACACACACACACACACACACACACACACACACACACACACACACACACACACACACACACACACACACACACACACACACACACACACACACACACACACACACACACACACACACACACACACACACACACACACACACACACACACACACACACACACACACACACACTCCAAAATTGGCTCATTCTATTCAACTCTGACACTGACAGGTTAGGTTAGGTTAGTGGGGTTTTAGTGCAACTTTGTGGTGGATCACATTAAATCCTTCCCCTGCCACCAGCTTCTTACAACAGATTTACAAGGATTGGTGTTCATTCTAGTCTGGGCTAGAATTAAAACTACATTCCAGACATGATGATGAAATTCTCACACATCCTTATGAATTAAGCACATGCTCTTAAACTTACTAGGATGGTTTTCTTGAAATTTCATCATGTGAAATTTCGAAACATTTTTGTTTTGTTTTGTTTTGGTTTCAGTACACCCTTCAGCTGCACATTAAAAATGAAACAAAAAAAAAGAAACCACCTCGAGGGCATGGGCCAACAATCAACCGCATTCTCATCAACCAGTCTCTAAATTCTCTTTAAGAGCAACAAGGTTTTATATCCACCACTTACAACAGTTCACAATGTGTTTCTTTTTATGGTGGGGGGTGATCATTGTGTTCTCTGATCACAACAGAGAAAGTATTTGCCCATGAACAACATGGCGCCTGAAGTGTATGTCGTGGCATATGTCAAATTAGGAAGCCCAGAGCACAATCACGTGGCAGGATCAGTAGATCCCGTCACTTCCCATCACCTAGAGCCCATGGCTGGGGAGAGTAGTGCACAGACTAGAGAGAGGAGAGGAACAGAGAAGAGAGGAGAGGAGAGACAGGAGGGTAAGAGATGGAGGAAGGGGGAGAGAATAGGAGAGGAGAGGAGAGGAGAGGAGAAGAAGGGAGAGGAGGAGAGTAGGAAAAGAGGAGGGGAGGGGAGGGGAGGAAGGAAGAGGAGAAGAGAGGAGAGAAGACAGAGAGGAGAGGAGGGGAGGGGAGGGGAGGATGGGAGAGGAGAAGACGGAGAGGAGAGGAGAGGAGGGGAGGGAGGGAGACAGCAGTAGCTCCTCCACTCATGTGGGTTACTGTCTTCCTGACTCAATCACACAACTGCTACTGACACACACTTCCACTGACCTCATTACCCTCATCATGCTTTAAGAAGGAAAAGGAACAAAGCAACATGATGATGGGCTTGTACAACACACACACACACACACACACACACACACACACACACACACACACACATGTACACACACTCACACAAACGCAATTAGCAAACACCAGTTCACCAGTGGTGCAAGCTAACAGCAGTTAGCCACACACACTCCCTTTATGAGACCCCGGGGGGACAAATTACAATATGGCCGCCACCGATTCTCTCTTCATTATCATAATGTCCTCAGCAGCAGAGATGCACAAAATAACACATAAACAGAGGTCAGTCGCCCGTGGGCCCAATGGGAGCAGGAGTCCAGAATAAAGGGACCGCAGCAGGAGAGGCCCGAGGCAGCGGCTGGCCGCGTCAGTTAGATGCCATCTTTTTTCCTGCCCAACAAAAGACAGCCATAAAACCTGGAGATCGACAGATTTTTGTACTAATAAGTGTGACGTGTGTGAGTGAGTGTGCGAGTGTGTGTTTTCTCATGGTCTGCCATAGGTCACTTCATTCCATCTCGGCACCGACTAGACACCGGGGTCACAGAACCAAATAAAGAAGACATTCATCTGCTTTGACGTTTTTACGATGATGGGTATTTTATGCACTTTTAATGAAAATGTCTGCCCCATACAGTGGCTCAACCACAGTGAGTGTTGCACACATTTCTAACCCTTGTTCTTCATCTATTTATTACTCTTGTTAGCAAATAATTTAGTACATCCCTAACAATACACCCTCTCCTCTTATTCAGTGCACTATCTGACTGTTGTATATATTTCATTTCTTTTGCACTGACATCCTGCCAATACTGAAATTGATGAAGAAGACATGAAAAAAAAAACAACTCCAGTGTTTGGCAAGCCTTAAGACTGGGTCTGTGCTGCTGATAATGGCTTGGCCAGAACAGCACAGATTTACACGGCACAGTCCAAGGCTGCTATGGACATGATCATAATCCCATCACTTGAAGGGTCACTGGTGAATTACTGCAACAAAACAGCTTGGAATGACACACCAACGGGGCGTGGACATGCGAGACCCAATTACAATCCAATCCAAACACAAACAGTGCTCCGTTTTAAAAAATGTTGATAAAAAAAAAAAAAAATGGATGCTTGACTGAGATGCAGTGGCCTCTGTGTTGCTATTTAGTCACGTCACACATCTGTGTCACACATGCGGGCGCGGGGGCGCGCGCACACACACACACACACACACACACACACACACACACACACAGCAAAAAACATGCATACACCACAAAAAAAAAAATCTATCTCCACAGAGATGCCATCTGTCATTGGCAGTAAGTCCTCCCAGTGACACACAAATTACAGTACACAACCACGTCCTGGTCATTTAAAACATCTGTCCCTCTGTGCACAGCAGACACAAGGCTGCACACACACTCAGACACACACACACACATTTACTACACACACACACATTTACTACACACACATTTACTACACACACACACACACACACACACACACACACACACACACACACACACACACACACACACACACACACACACACACACACACACACACACACACACACACACACACACACACACACACACACACACACACACACACACACACACACACACACACACACACACACACACACACACACACACACACACACACACACACACACACCTCAGAAGAGATCTCGCATGCTACAAACACACATGTTGTGGTGCACAGCAAATCTACACATTCATCAGATGACATTTCTCCCTCAGGTACCCACTAATTGCTTTTCCTTCAACCCCACTGAAATTCTAACTTGTGGGCTATTTCTCCGAATCCACCTCAAACTGAATTTATTTTGTTGATCTCCAATTGTCACTCTAAGATGCCGACAGGCAGAAATTGCATGACATCTTTGAGCAACATGATGGATACTGTTTAAAGAAACATCAGCCCTTAATAATGCTCATTGACAAGTCACACTCAGAACATGATAACAAGCAATTATGCAGACTAGCTGGCTTCCTTCCACACAGATATTACACATTACACTCATTCATTTAGACTAAAACATAGATGGAGAAAAATTCAAAATCCAAAAAAAGCTGACGTGGGGGGGGGGGGGGGTGCATATGTGTGCAAGGGGTGTGTGTCTGTGTGTGTGTGTACTAGCTAGCTGCTGTGAGACATGGCTAGTCCGCAGGGTTCTGAGGAAACTGGACTGGGGAGAAGTTCCAAAACAGAAGAGACGAGATGCGAGGCACAAATCTGCCCGTCACGCCAGAACTGGGATAATCCCATACCCCCTGCCCTGTAGCAGTTGGCGGTAACCATGCGCGTGCAAGAACGAACACACACACACAGACACACACACAAACACACAAACACACAAACACACACACACACACACACACACACACACCTTAACAGAGCCTCAGTTTAAGAGAGAGTATAGCCTAGAGGAAGAGTGTGGGTCTCTGCATTGAGGAGGTTAATGGAGCCTTTCCTCCTTCTCCAAGTGCTCCTCTAGCTCCTCCTCTCCCTCTCTCTCTCCTCCTCATCACACCAGCAAAGACGCCTCGGGGTGGATGCTGCAATAGAGCGAGGATCACTCTGATTCAGATGGGGGCCATGCCACACGCAGACAAACAGGATTTGTGTCAGCAGCGTGTTGTATGTATGTGTGTGTGTGTGTGTGTGTGTGTGTATGTGTGTGTGTCAGTGAGGCCTCTGTGTTCTCCAAAGGCCAGATTAAATCCTGCGCCAATCCGCCGAGACCCCGGTCCATGCTGATTAAAACATGCAGAGCCACTAGTCAAAAAAGATGCTCTCCCTCTCCTCCCCTCCTCCCCTTTCCCCCAGTGGTCCCTGAGCAAAGATGTTCTTAATTTAGCCCTTCATAATCTACACACATGTGAGGGTATATTTCCATAAAATATCCTAAATAAGGATTAGTCCCATTTAGTTTGTTTTGCTTTTGTTTTCATGCAGCGTTGCCCTGCTAATCTCTGACCAAATTAAAGTGGAACTTTGGCTTAAAACAAGGTCCCCGTGACCTTCCCTGGTACTGTGACAGCCCCAGTCAGCAACAACGGAAGACACAGAGTCTGGACTACTGTGACATACTGTAGCCTTAAATTCCTGTCACCGTGTGCATGTAAAAAGGCCACAGGCATGTGGAGGTTGTTAGTTACAGTGAGAGTGTTTACCTTTGCACACACACACACACGCACACGCACACACAGACACACACACACACACACACAGGTGCACTTGGCTGTTTCTCCATGCAGGTTGTAACAGCTGCTGTGACACACAGAGTAGTTGTGGGAAACGGTTTTGTTTTCCGTGGGGTTTCTCAAAGCCCTTAGGGCTAGTCGAGACAAGAATGAACACAACCCTCTGTCACAAGGCTGGCATCAAAAAGTCACAGAACTGGTAGATGACATCTTTGAACACCATACAGTTAAATACAGAGGTTAAATTGGGATTTGTTGGCAGAGCTGTCCAAACTGGGGGATGGGGAGTATATTTCTATCATAGGCCTATACAATATTTTCTTCATGGAGGTCTACTTTTGAAGTCCTCTCCCTGTAGTTTATTGGTCATTAGTGCTACATTTCATGTCATGTAAACTGTACTTCTGAAACTTCGAACTTAGATTTAAGAGCATATATCAGCATATCTAAGTAACATTGGCAACTGAGGCCTAATACATCTTGAGTAAATTAAATGAGGCCTTGTTCTTGTATACATCAAGATGAAGCCAACACATTTACCATTGATGATATAGCTATAAAAATGGCTCACATTACCTAGCCAAAGTTGCTCTGATATTTCTTCTCAAACCACAATATGCTTGATTTCAATATGTTCTGCCTTGCTTATCCAATTTGAACAAAAGCATAAACTATCTTAATGCAACACTTATGTTTGTCACTTAATAGCCTATAATCGAAACAATGTTTAAGGAGAATATGAATGTAAGCTCTATTATGTTATTGACTGTTTCTGACAATTTTTCACATTCACCATCACTCTGCCATATGACAAGCGGCTGACGTAGCTTCAACCCACTGACAGAAAAAAAGAAAAACCAGTGAAACTTCAAATGTTCGCAAGTTCTCGACTGAATATGTTCTGTACGGCAAAACAAAACAAAATGCGAAAACGTGTTTTACTTTGAATTATTATTAACAAAAAAAGCGTAGCCTATTGCCGAAGAGTGCATGCAAGAATGACTGCCCCCTGCTAAGTATGCGCAGGGGCTCAGCACCAGACACATTTAAGGCTTATGTGCCAGGGCTGAGCCCTGGACAACCCCGGCCCAATTTAACCCCTGAATACTTGCAACAAAATGATGCTTCAGTGGCCAAAGTCTGACAGAGTTAAAACATAATCAGCAATTTCATTAAATATTATTCTAAACGCTACACTGGAGGTCCAGAGGAGAGCCCCTACCACTCAAAATGTTTGACTTATCCTACCATATCGCCTTAAAAAAACATAATGAGACAGTTCACAGAAGAATATTGCATAGGTAGGCTATCACTGAAACATCTCAATACACAGCTAGATTCTGATCAACTGAATGAGCATGGAGCGAAATGGGAGCCATAGCAGAGGTTAATATTCATTAGTGTCACGGTAGTCTTCCCCAATTTCTCACAGGGCATTTAAGTGCCAACACTGACTCCACTATAAATGGTCTCAACATCCTCATTAGGCTGTAATGTTATGTGCTAGGCTAGGCTACAAGCCCGGTCTCTGAAGCTAAATTAGACTAGGCTACTGGATGAATTCAACTGAGGCTCTCATACAGACTTTCTCCTCTTTAATGTGCATTAATGACTAAACCAAATGGCAAATGACAAAGCGAATGTGTACATTGTCAGGTGTGGTTATAGAAGTCTGTAAAACCTTTAAACGTGACACATGTCCGCCCATCATCATGGACCTTGGTTTGGCTGTCCAGATTAGTGAGAATAGATTCTTGGTTGAAGAGCGCCAATCAATAGTTTTCTGTCTCCCAATACAGACTCTCAGTCACTGCACCACTGAGAGCGTTTTTCATGCAAGGCTGAGTTATCCACCGAGGAAGACTCACCATGACAAACTGACATCTAGCCCGTCGCAAAGACAGGAGGCAACCAACATGGATCTACCCACACCGGAGCCACATATAGGATTCATTACAGCCCACACACCATCGCCCCGCAGAAGCAACATTGTAACAATTAAGCAACGTGACACTTACTTTCCAATGACCTCGCACAGCTCGTACACATCTTCAAAGAGAACGTCGTCGTCGGCCATGGTCCAACAAGACTGGGGAAAATATTCCCCCAAATCCTAACACAACGGTTGGCTGTATCAGGGCAAGACACCGACCACAATAAAAATTGTCTGATGTTGCAACTTCTGATCTTCCCGTGGGCGACGAAGGTATCTCCGAACAATGGTTCCGAAAGCTTCCAAAATTCCTATGGGCGGAATATTTTTCCCAAACCGTCCGCGAATGCCTCAGATGAGGACCAAGCCAGCCAGCGAGCGCTTAGTCCGTTTGACTCTCTTCGGCCCCACCTTCTCCTTGTTTCCCCGGCTCCCTAATCCTTCGCTCTGAGCCCTACAAACTGATATTCAGACGTAATTAACGACTAGTTTACGCGACTACCGCTCATGCGATGCTATTGTAGTCTATGCGTACCTTACCTAAGGGTTGCTAAATCCTGCAACCGCTATAACTGGCTGGTTATACCGACGTACAGTTAGCTGGTTAGCTAACAAGCAAAATCTAATTGTTTTTACTGGCAAACGTGATTACTGTAATAAGGACATTACAAAGGTTTGATGTCCCATTAACGCTCTTGGTAAATGAAAGGAGACGCCAAAATACGCTCTAGGTATATGCGCTCATTTTGGTCTTCTCCGTGTGGTTCAGGTGGGGTGCCTTTCTCCGCTGCAAGAAATGGAACTCAAAGGCTTGCTGTATCTCCGATTCACCGTTGCTCTAGTTTTCCTCCGTCACTCCTATGCTTGTTCCAGCTTCCAGAAAAGCCAAGCTCCTCCCTCTCAAGGTTATGAAACTGGCATGCACAACGCCATAATGGCTCCGGCGCAGGGCTCGTATTCAAGGCTCTTCCGGCCTAAGCGAAAGCAGCGGCTTGAGCCAACATGAAGGACTCAATGGCTGCCGACTTTCGTTTCAAACAGCAGTTTCCTAATTCATTTTCAATGAGCACAAGTCATTCGCACACCAATCCGCGGTGTCTACGACAGTCCAGAGCGCACGCGTAGGTCATTCAAACCCCATCAGCTGATTAAGGACTTCTTTCGCTCAAATCCTATCCATGACCCTACCGCCTTCAGCCCACACATTTCAGGCGCACCTTCCGTAAACATTCAGTCATAAATAAGTAGTCCAATAGTTGCCTGCTCAATAGGCCACAAAACTAAAATTGGAGGTAGGCTGGGCTAGTTTACTGAAATAATTAATTCTTAATGTCCACATTTCAAGATATGAAAGGTTATAAAAATAACACAACTCTGGATGAAAAATTATGAATAGGCCTACAATTCCCAAACCACTTGGACAAGGTGTGCTTGAATGTCATAATGCTTAATGTAAACTCTTTTCTCAGATAATTCACAGAAAAAAAATAAACATTTATAGTAGGCCTACACACCATTTAAAGATAGGCCTACCAGTAGTATTGTCCTACCAACAACTGGCCCAATGATGAACTTCACTATTACGTAAAATGTCTGACCCATGTGTTCTCTCTCTCAGCTTCCTTCATGGGAGGACTTCAGATGAATAACTGCTTAGTAAGAGTCGAGTTAGCATATCTTAGTAAGAGTTGAGTTTGCATATCTTTCCGTCCTTATTTACTCGTTGGGCTGTTATATCACATGACTATAGTAATATTTGCCTCCTCTGCAGTCCTTGTTCCGTTGGTGTGTCGATAAGCAGTAGGCCTAGTGTGGAGGAGACATGAGACGATGGACCTGAACCTGTTCGTATCACCATCTGCAATGACCCAGCAGTGATCACTCATCACTCATGGGTTGAGGCTATAATCAGAATCAGAAACGTGCTTTCTTGCCAAGTATGCTAACACACATGATTACTTTGTCTTTGGACATTGGTGTGTCTGAACTAGTGCAGACAAAATAATTGATTATTCAGTAAGACAAACTGTAGAGATAGCCATACACATAGTATTTAAGCAATAGCACGAGTAAGAGTGGCATTGGTAAAGGATATACCCCTGGCTGTGATTCGGCCGTAGGCACGATGTCAGAGGCTCAGCCTTAGGCCAAGGCAGCAGTTATCTCTTAAATTCAGAATTATATTTTTCATTGATTACTTTACTCTTTCACTTCACCTCAACCCAAAAAATAACAGAAATCATATGGGTGATTTTCAACTTCAACTAAATCTGAATGTTTTATAGCAGTGGAAATCTTAGCATGTCAGTGCCTAAATGTATTCCTAAAAACATACTGACAATGATAAAAGTAATAAATAATTACAGCTGAATTATAATTAGCAACAATGTACTGTCTTTTTAAAATAAATTTCAGCCAATGCAAACAACTTAATCAATAGACTAATAAAATACAATCATAAGATTCAAACTGCATAATTTGCATCAATCAAATTGCATAAGATACAAACAGTTTGTAAATACATAATAAATAAATTACTTTATGAATAATTACCATTCCAAAGTTGGCATTAACGCTTAAAGACATCTCTGTCTGAAGTGGTCTGCCTCAGCTCAGTATTTCTTTCCAACAAAAACGTTCACTGCATTCATGGTGGTCTTAAGTCTCTGACTGATTTTCTTTGGGTATAGTCCAGAATTAATCCGCATTAAGAGTACTCTGTCAGCTCCTCTTTTCCAAAAAGCTGACTCCCTTAACGGAGTTATTGGCAAGGCAGAAAATCTGGAGCTCCAATCTCATGTCAGATGAACTGAGCGGAGTACTTCCAGACAGCTTCCCAGTGAAACCTCAGGTGGTAGTCTGGCGGTGGTGGGCTAGGTCTGACTCACTCCAGTTCTTCCTGCAGCAGCTCCGAAATGGGTTGTAGAGTGGACGTGGATGAGGCACCCAGCTCAACCCAACATTCTAAAGTTGGCATTTGTTGGTTGCAGTCCAAAAAATGTTCAGAAAAAAACAACTTCCACACTCCACACTCCCCAGGCCCAGACAGTAAAAATGAAGACTGTCTCCAGAATAGTTAAACTTGAACAACTCAATCCAACAAACACCAGCGAACTGACCCAACTGTTGGTGTTCGTAGGAGTTTGTTGTGCAGTGTTTGGGAGTGAGGAGGTACCCACTGGCTACCATTAAAATTGATGAGCATGAATAAGAGGAACATCAGTTTCCATCTTTAGTGTTTGGCTCCACAGCTGTGTGTGTGTGTGTGTGTGTGTGTGTGTGTGTGTGTGTGTGTGTGTGTGTGTGTGTGTGTGTGTGTGTGTGTGTGTGTGTGTGTGTGTTTGTGTGTGTGCGTGTGTGAATATACTCATGTTGGGCTTGTCTGTGTGGGCACTGCATCCGCTACCCAGCAGAATCTGTTCTCTTCTCTCTCCGAGACTAACAAACCAAGACTTTGCCTCTCTCTCTCTCTCTCTCTGTCTCTCTCTCTCTCTGTCTCTCTCTCTCTCTTTCTCTCCGAGCAGACTGAGTGTTTTTCTTCCCTTCTCAGCAATTCAGTCTTCATGACTTGGCTAGCTGTCTCCTATTGGAATTCACATAGTGGAGCTTTCAGCTGGTTATGCCGCTATATGATAACGTCCTCCCCTGGACTCTGTTGGGGAGGTGTGGTTCAGCTCTGGTGAGTGAGCACATAACACACACATTAACACACGTAGCGACATGCTTTAGCACCTGTGTGAGGAATGTGGACCACACATAAGGACATCCTTTTCAAACCCCTCTCAAGTTTGACACAACATTCTGTCTCTCTGTGTGTGTGTGTGTGTTTGTTTGTGTGTGTGTGTGTGTGTGTGTCGTATTAGTGTGTGTCTTACTGTAACAATAAAAGCCTGCAAGTAAGGAAGGTACCCAGGTAACTCTCTCTGTATGTGTGTGTGTGTGTGTGTCATATTAGTGTGTGTGTGTGTGAGTGTGTGTGTGTGTATCATATTAGTGTGTGTGTGTGTGTGTGTGTGTGTGTGTGTGTGTGTGTGTCGTATTAGTGTGTGCCTTAACAACAAATGCCTGCAAGTAAGGAAGGTACCCTGTGTGTGTGTGTGTGTGTGTGTGTGTGTGTGTATGTAAATGTGTGTATGTGTGTGTGTGTGTGTGTGTGTGTGTGTTTATGTTGTCTGAGGATTTGGGTCACCAACTTCACTGTTGAATTGCCTGTGAAATTGCAATATGTCTGTTTCACCTGGTGCGCCCATTGTTGTTTTGGAAAGAGGGGGGCCAAAATCACCTGCAGTCTCAGATGATTTGCAATTGCATGACTTCAACTCCAGGGGCCAGACAGAGTCATCACCCTATTGCGTAATTAGTCTGTGTTGAATAATTTAGGTCTGTGTTGTTTAACTTGAAAAATGACTGTTCATTTATTTATGTCTTTCGAAAGGTTTGAATCTGTGAATTATTGCACAAAATGGTGTTTTCAGGGACTTCAAGTAAACATCTGTTTGTTCAACTCATCATACTGTTGTTTCTGATGTTAGCACAAAGTGTTTCTCAATCATTTTGTGTGTGTGTGTGTGTGTGTGTGTGTGTGTGTAAACTGATGGTCTGTTTGCTGTTGAGTAGAACTAATACCAGGGATTATGATGTGACTGTAAAACAAAAACCTTAACAGTCATGTAATTTCACAAGCTATTTTGTTATATTCTATATTTTCTTTACCATCCACTGTCAAGCCAGTCCATATGTATCATGCATTTGAAATGCAATAACAATGCAATAACAGCAACAAGAATAATAATATCAGTAATAATTATAATACAGTCATCTCAATTAAGTGATTAGGAAAGGTACCTCTCAAACACATACTGTACACTTGGCCTTCAGCAGGGAATTGAATGAGACATTTGTCACGTTCATTGCCTTTCGATTACAGCTGTGTCTGGACTTTTTTTAATTTGATTGCCTTTCCAAAGTATTGATTTTGTTTTTCAGCGCCAGATGATTTCTGAGATACACTACAGCTAATTGAATTTCTTATTCACTCTGCCACAAAGCTTCACTGGCCAGTCCAGAAGAGAGTCCAGACAAAATAAAAAAACCTCTTCACTCAGTTTATTGTATTGGGGAGCGATTCCTTTTTAGGAACTATGAGGATTTTTTTTTTTTTTGGTTTAAAAAATTACCTAGAATTTTAAACAGAATGTAAAGAAACAACATTTATTGCTGTAACAAATACAATGCAAGTAAAGGAAGAGTCCCATGTGGCTGCATTCAAGCTTTCAGAGCTCCACACACAGCACATTTAAAGTATCCGAAAGGTGCAGTCTTTTGTTATAATCCAATACACTTACTGTTGCATGTGCTTTCATGGTCATCTGAATTTAATGTAATTTGATTGGTTAAAATATCTACAAACTTTTGATTGGCTCAATAGTACTGTGGACATCACATTTAAAATAGCTTTTAGCATGTTAACAGGTCCAGCTAACCTTGGCCAGTGAACACAATAGTCCTCCATCCTCCCTTTTAATAAGTTGCCCAACCTGCAAATTATTTAGCACAGCAATTATTTTTCTAGGGACAGTCCCACTGACATTTTTGTTTTAAAATGACATTTATTTCAGCATTAAGAGACAGTTTAGTTGAGGTATTATACAAATTACTGCCTACAGCTGCTTTCCACTCACCAACTAGAGAAGAAAAAGATGACCTTTCTATGGGTGTCTAATTGAGATGGTAGACTCATACAGTTTCATATCGTTTTCTACCAGCTAGGTCACACGGTTTAAGTACAAATAGGCCTTAACTGATGTGTTTTTCCCTTTACCCTTTTCATCACCTGGAATGCCAAAGAACAAGACCTGTTGCTCACATGCTTACATCCCAGTGAGGCTAACACTAGTGTCAGTGGAGACTAAAAGTTGATGCAAGCCACAAGTGACACGGTACCAGAAAATAATTGGTCTCTTGCCATTGGCAGCGACACAATTTTTCAGAAGTTAGGTCCTATGGTGGTCGACCGGACGGGATGGAGCTTATTTACTCAAAAAATCGAATGGGGAAGGCTTTCCTGTGACACTATAACATCGTCAAAATGTCTGCGTTCTGTTTTGTGATTCAATGGGGTTACCATCCACGCCTCTCAGTCAGATTTGAATCAGAAAATGAATTCTGATCGGGAAGATTTCATGTGTGCTGTCTCATCCATCTGAGGGCAGACCCACGAGCCTTAAGTCCAAAGGGAAAATGCATTAGACCGATTTGGAATGTCAGAAGGAGACAGAGAGAGAGAGAAAAATCGTATCTCGCCTGAACACACCCTGAGCTGCGCCTTATTTTGGAGCAGAGCCATGTGTAGTGTCCTCTGTCCTCGACTCTCGGCTTTTGAGACAGTCTCTTGAAGCCTTCATCAGCAGCCGAGAAAAAGCAATGCTGACTAATCAAACATGGCTCTTGTTTAGTGCACTGTGCATCTTTCTGCATAATTGTCTATGTGTTTGTGTACAGATGTGAGATGGTGTGTGTGTGTGTGTGTGTGTGTGTGTGTGTGTGTGTGTGTGTGTGTGTGTTCAGTAATCACTCAGCCACTCAGGGTTCATCTATTTACTTCAACATGACAATTGCACATTACCTAACATATATGCAATGTTGAGTATTGAATTGTATCAGTTTACATGTGTAGACATTCACTTTGAAAATTATTAACCACCCTATTAGTTGCTTGAATGATGGGGAGTGTGAAGTTCTCAAGTCAAATGTCCCTGGGCCAGCCTGTTGGGTCAGTACAAGTAGCCAAGGACCTGAGTCACGGCCGAATAGCTCGCTGCTTTTGATCTGGGGTTCACGGCTGGGTGGGAACTGATAGAGGAGCTCTGCTCAGCTCTGCAGTGTCTTCTGCCGGCGGCGTCAGAGACCCTGGCGGCCCCAACGCGCATCAGCCGCCCGTCACCACGGCACGCTCACGGCATCATGGCTCGACCAGATAATCTGGAGTGAGACGCATAGCAGCCAACCCATAATAAGCTTGATGCTGTTTTCTTTTAGGTGCTCTCAGTGGTAAAGGCTTTTAGGCTCTAAATGCATGCAGCACAATTCAAATCAAAGCCTCCATTTTTTTCTGTTTGTTAGTTGGAGCTTTCCTATGTGACAGGACAGCGTAGGATGCTGTAGCATGGCTCCTCTTACTCAAATCCTCAGTTTTAGTGAAATCAATCTTATACAATGGTGCCAATTTGCAATACTCCAGATTACAGTACGTTGTGTTATGGCCTTGAGTGTGAAAATCTTTTCAATGCACCACTGATAAATCTTTGCCCTAGAATGAGAGAAAGCAGCACATCAGTGGGTGAAAGCGACAGCCATGGCTGATGTGTTCCTTTGAGCCAGCGAACTTCGTCAGCCAGTTTTCACTTTTCATGTTACAGGCCTGATTGCAAGAGAGAGTATGCATACAGGTAGCCCATTTTGAAGGCGCGATCCATTTCTTTCGGCGCTAAGCGCTTGGTGGAAGATGAAACTCCTATTTACCTAATGGCCCCCGTGGCCGTCCGTCTTCCTAAACCAACATCAAAGGCGAGGGTTATTTGGATGTTTGGTTTTGCGGAGATTATTCGATTTATTTTCACGTAAAAGCGTGGTTCCAGAGACGGGGAAGACGCGACTGCAGCTATTATTCATTCCCAGGAGGGTTTGTTTCAAATGAGGGGATTTGGGCGACGCAGAACTTCTGCATAATTGTGTTCGTCATTGTTTTCGCTGCTGAATTTTTCAAACCTGCCTTTGAAACGAACGTAATAGTTTTTCATTTTCCTCCAGGCAAGATAAATACTCCTATTGGAAGCATCTTTTTTGTTCCCATTCAAAAGGGGGGATTCTTCATTTATTTCCGGTGCTAGTCCAATTTTTCATGCTATCCATCACGGCACTAAAAGAAGCAGATTATACTTTCTCGAACTGAGTCATATCTTTACTGGAGCACCTGTTCTTTTTGACTGAGCCTCACCCTCTGCGGCCTAATGAGTCAGGATGCTGCAACTGCACTTGGAAGATCATGTGGTGGCTGCTGTCTATAGTGGACTCCTACTCTCTCACCATCAAGTGGCAGGCAGCATTTTATCATGATCATCACATTTTTATACCTCCATCAATGAGTTCATGTTTTTCTGAACCCCCCCCCCAATTTCTTGAAGAAACACTTTCAGGTGACATGTTTTGTTGGGAATTATGTAATCATTCTGTAGTTTACTCCTTAAATCTGACTAAACACTCCTGACATGGCCTGCTGCTGAGAACAGACAGTCTGAAATGTCAGTGCACATTGTATTCAGTGTTCACTGGGGTAAAATGTCTATTATACTCCAGTAAATACAATATGCAAAAAGTGACTGGAGAGGTGAGGCATGAGCCAAGGAATGATCTATTCTGAGAGGATACCGACCAAAAGGCCCAGATCCAGGAATTCTTTTCTCTCTTTCTGTAACATGTGGTGGGGCATATTAGCATTGATAGAAGGCTTATCTTTCTGAGTGGCCTTCTAGTTTACTTTCAGAGCGTGATTCTTGTGACTATGTTGATACTGTAGGACATCATAGAGAAACAGAAAAGCAGTGACACAGAGCGGGTGGTAATAGGAAATGGCCTAAATGACTCAAGCCTTTGTGCCCATGTGCAGTGGGGCTGTGCCATCAGAATTAGCCATTTAGATAGGAAAGATGACTCAGGACTTGTTTCTAAGCCACTTTAACGGTCTGTCAATGGACCGAACCTTGACGTTCGAGTCCATTTTCACCTGGCCAGTCAGGACTAATTATGTTGTTGTGTGAGTAGGAGGGGAGGTGTTGTGTGTGTGTGGAATTCACTGAAAGATCAGAATCTAATTACAGCTTGACATTTGGTGGCAAACACTGTGTTACTGCAGATGCATCTCTACATGTGATGCCTTGTGATGTTATTAAAGGAACGAGATCAATACTGGTTAGCATTGACTCGGTCGATTGGACTACACGCGACCGACGAATGAATAATTTGGTTTGAGGGAGTGGACGGAGTGATTAAAGATTCACACTAAATCAAGTCTCGCTGCTGTCTCCAGGGCTGGGCTCGTTCTCCCTCTCTCTCTTGGAGAGGTGCTTATCGGCTGCAGGAGAGCTGAGAAATGAGAGAGAGGTGGGGAACTGTGCCGTGAATGGCAAATTTGTGTCTCGACTTTAACTCCAGCCCCCTATCAGAGCTCCCGATCTCTCCCTCTTATCGGTCTCCTCTCACTCTTTCTCTGTGTCATCTCTCTCTCTCTCTCTCTCTCTCTCTCTCTCTCTCTCTCTCTCTCTCTCTCTCTCTCTCTCTCTCTCTCTCTCTCTCTCTCTCTCTCTCTCTCTGTCTCTCTCTCTCTTTTCCTATGCCACTGGAGCATGGCAATAATCTGAGCAGATTGAGCTACATCAAACAGCAGATGCTTAAAAGGAGAGTGCGATTCTATGCCTGCAGGCTCGTCTGTTCATACTGTAAAAAAGAATTACAAGAAAATAGGACAAAATCCACCATTTTACCCCTATAATTCCATGAACACGGTAATCTCATCTATAGGAAACGCCTTTATCACTCTCTTTCCTTGTCTTTTCTCTGCCCAAGTCACTCTCTCTCTCTCTTTCTTTCTCATTCTAACTCATTTCCTTTCTCTCCCCCTCTCTCACAGTTTTTTTTTAAATAAATCAATGAACCTTGTCAATCAGCAGTATTCTAGCAAAATAGAGAGAGAGGGGGGTCAAGGTTTCTGATGACAGCACATGTTAATGAAGGCAATATCCCCTGGTACTGTTTGTCTCTTAGGAGACAATTTCATGGCCTTATGCCGGTCCTTCCTTCCTAATGATACAGACTAGAGCCACAACATAAGTCTCAAGTTTGAATATGATGCCGTGAATGGGATTAGGTCCCTTTATGATATGGAGCATTTTCAGCCATGAAAATGCCTTCTTCATTTTCTTGTTTGCCATGCAAATATGGAAAATTTAATTGAGATTGAGACGTTACATTTATGACTTTGACAGACAGCTTTAGTCTTTTCCCCAGCAGGTGTGCCAAATAGCTGTAGGGAACTAAAAGGATTACACACTGAGGAGAGCGTGTTGCAAACACAGGAGCCAAAACAAGAAGTGCTAACAAGATAACAGAAGTGCTAACAGATTAATACATGAGGTAGAGGTTGAAGCAGGTCAGATGGATACATGATCATGGAGTTCATGGTATACAGGCATTCTCGAAGACTGAAGATGTAAAAATCGTAAATGTATATCAGGTTTCTTGGCTTAGTATACTTGCGTATACAAGGAATATGGTCTCTGCATTTATCCCATCCGTGAATTAGTGAACACACAGAGCACACAGTAAACACACTGTGAGGTGAAGCACACACTAACCCGGAGCAGTGAGCTGCCTTGCTACAGCGGCACTCGGGGAGCAGTGAGGTGTTAGGTGCCTTGCTCAAGGGCACTTTAGTCGTTCCTACTGGTCAGGTATCGAACTGGCAACCCTTCGGTTCCAAGCCCAAAGCCTTAACCAGTAGGCCACGACTGTCTCAACTGTCACGACGATTAAATCAAGTTGAAAGTAACTTGTTTTTTTATCATCAAGACACCTCTAAAGAGAAAAAGTATGTGTTCAAATCACAGAGGTATTATACAGTATAAGGGATAATTTAGAACGCCCTTCATTATCGGGAACAAATGTCCGATAGATAGAGCGAACTGGACCTCAGCGTGCCAGATTCTGCTTTCACTTTTGAATGAAGTTTCATTGCAAGAAGTGACTGGACTATTTGTGGAAGACGTAAATCAGAAGCACAAAACCCGTTGCCAATGACAGCGGTCATTATATGTTTTAGAGGTCATTACATGGAGCATATTTGACATTAGAATATTGGGAATCCCATTCAAATCAATGGAGCGTTCTACTAGCATTGTGAAGAACCGTATAATAAATACGTAGAACTGGAGAAAGGGAGAAAATACCATGTGGCACCTATAAGTATACTTGCCTTGTTTGTGAAAATGGGGCCAGAACTGAGCACATGCCTGACACCATTTTAAAAGATAGTCAGCTGGAATGCTAACTGGCTGAAACTGACCTGACCCCCTGGTTCAAACCTCTTAGCATGCCTGCCAATAAACACAGACAGCTCTGCATGGGTTTGGGTTTGGGTTTTGTCAGTAACATAAACTTTACCTCTCTCTGTTGGCAACACAATGTGACATTTTTTTTGTGTTGTTTACAGAGACGGACAGGGCTTAGACAAAACCAACATGACTGTGTAACAGATGTGATGTAAACAGTGAAGACTTAGTGGCTCAATTTCCAGTAAACTTTAGATGGAATGGCTGCCTCAGCCCTCTAGGCGATGAGATATTGATCTTTGATGTATACCCTCATACCTGGAAACACTGTGTGGCTTACACATCTCCCCTTCACGGCTCTGAGAGCTATGACTAAACAGCAAGACAAAGATCAGCTTGAGATACCTAGCTTGGAGAATACAAGCAGAAAAAATAGCACTTCACTGTGTCAAAGGCTGCAGAGAGAAGAGAACCAACAAGAAGAGAAAAGAAGACAGACTATAAGCATCAGTTTCTGACAATAGCTGAGTTTCCAACCTGACCAGGAGAGCTGTTGTCTGGGGAGTGGTCATTCTTGAGGCCACAGCGGATGGGATGAGGCAGAGGATGAAGTGTGAGACACCCCAGAGAATTGATCGAAAACAGCTCATTCAAGTGTTGCAGATAGAACTCGAGGAAGTTCTCCGTGTGGGCCTGTAGTTCTCAGGGTGTGTGGACAAGAATATGCTTGTTGTGAGGGCTGAATTTTTCTCATGTGTTTGCATACAGGGGCATAAGTGAGCTTGCTGCCTGTGTACCTATAGATCGACACTAAGGGCTCTATCTTGGAGATCTAAAACGCATGGTCACTGGTGAATAGCTTAGGGGTTTGTCCAGTCCACATTGAGGGTGGTTTTGTTATCAAACAGTATCAAACGTCGGACGCCTGGCGCAACGAGGCGGCTTTTATGTTTCTTAATCAGACATGGGTGTGTTCTGGGCGTAACATCCTTTAAACCAATGAAAATGACATCTGTCATTCCCTTTAACAGTAAGCAGCGCAACTTCAAACAGCGCATCGGTATTTTGATAGTCAGTGGCGCATTCGAAGGATTTTGAAGGAATTTGCTTGAACGCGAGACCATATGGAACAGGCATTCCACTAAACCATGCTTTACTAAAACCTAGCAGAGTATAGCCTATGCATCTGCACTCGTCTATTATTTGAAGATAGATAGATAGATAGATAGATAGAGAGATAGATGTCCATGTCCATTTTGCTTGGGGCCCCCAAATTCCTTGAAACGGCCCTGGTCGCGAAAATAGGGCCCTAACTATGGAAACTCACTTCACAGACACACCTCTAACACATCTGTAATACACCCAATTCTACATCAACCTGTTAAAAAAAAAAAACAGTAATGGAATTCACCCAGCAAATGAGAACCATTAGACCCCTAGGGTTTGCTGTGCCAGGCTAAAGTCAAGTAGAGGGCCTTAGGAGCTGGAGCAGAGTGGAGGGGGGTAGGGGGTATGTCTGTCTGAACTCGGCTGGTGGTGTGGTTGATATCAGAGTAACCACCACAGGGCATTGTTGGCACTGGCAGTTAACTCCCCCCTCTTACCACCACCACCACTGCATCCCTGCCGCCACTAACTCCTCTTCACCTCATCTTCCATCATCTTGTTCAGGATTCAATATTCACTTTATTGTCCCACAATTGTCCCCATGTAGGAAATGTCTCTCTTGCTACATCCATGCAGAACCCTTTCTACTGTACACCCATAAAATACATAAAAGATAGAGTAAAAGAGATAAGATACAAACACAAAAACAAAATACAAAAGGGGAAAAAATCCATCCTGCTCCTCTTCCCTTTTAACTCCCCCTTTCCATCCTGAGCCGGCTCCGTCAGTGTTTAGACAAGCATCTCACCGACACTGCGAGTACTGCGATGCCACATGGTCATGAAGTGTGTGTGTGTGTGTGTGTGTGTGTGTGAGTGTATGTGAGTGTGTGTGTGTGTGAGAGAGTGAGAGAGAGAGAGAGAGGACGGCTCACACTTTTACAGATTTGTGGCCTGTGGCTGAGAGAGCCTCTTTTTTAATGTAGTGTGTTACACTCCCTGCGAGTGACAAGGCCATGGCTGTTTTATTATTACTGCTGGCTGTGTCACAGCGCTCATTGCCCTAGGTATGTGTGTGTGTGTGTGTGTGTGTGTGTGTGTGTGTGTTTGTGTGTGTGTGTGTATGTCTCTGTGTGTGTCTGTGTGTGTGTGTGTGTGTGTGTGTGTGTATGTCTGTGTGTGTGTGTGTGTGTGTGTGTGTGTGTCTGTGTGTGTGTGTGCCATACAGCTTCAAGTGATCACTCAAGAAGACCATCAGTGAGATATCGTAACCCAATTACAGAGGAAATATCCACAAACAAGTGTACAAGGTTGTGTGCGTGTGTGTGTGTGTGCATGTGCGTGTGTGTGCGTGTGTGTGTGTGTGTGTGTGTGTGTGTGTGCACTGTATTTGTGTATGTAGCCTACATGCATGTGTACGTGCGGTCTAGAGAAATTAAACACACTTTGGAATGCTCAATTTCATCTGCCCCCAGGAATTTTCCAGCCGATAGTCAGGCTCAAAGCCAGACTGCTGAGAGACTGCAGTTACATCCTAAATGGTCATTTGTGGCCTATTCACAAAATGGCATGTGGCAACACCTAAATAAACAATGTGAATCCCCCCACACACACCAGTGTGCACACATACACCACACACACACACACACACACACACACACACACACAAACACTTACATTAATACACACACACACACACACACACACACACACAAACACTTACATTAATACACACACACACACACACACACACACACACACACACACACACACACACACACACACAAACACTTACACTTACACTAATACACACACACACACACACACACATACACACACGCACGCACACACACACACACACACATACCAACACACAAACTAATTACATGTTGTGGTCATCATTCCATGAGGATATGAGAGATTGAAATCCAGCTTGAGGAGAAGGCTGCCTAATTGCGATGGAGATTTCTTCCTCTGAGCTGATGGTAATGTAACTGCCGTGGCTGCCCGTGGGAGAGGTCTGCTACGCTCGTCATTTCGACTTCGGCGAAGGCACACAGACACGGGAGGGTTTCAACTCCAAACCCAGGCTCACAGCAAATTAGACATGACTCAAACTCAGCTCATGAGCGAAAAAAAGTATAGGCCTACAGCGTTTGTCAGTAACTAGTTTCTACTTATTTATTTCTACTTTGTTGAAATAGAAGCTGCTTAACCTTCATGAAACATGAGGGAATTTATCCAGCTTCCCTGAGTTGTTATAAAATGCCCATGTAGGTTGCGTTTTAATCTTAGCTGTCTATCACGACTGAAAGAAATAAAGCAGATAATTGATATAGCAGTGACTGAGGTTATATGAGGTGACGTTGTGAGATACAAGGTTTCCATGGAGATTAGCTGGGTCCTTGGTATGTGGATATTAATTAATAAATGATTACAGATAGCCCAGACATATAGGGAAAACCACATAGATAGATAGATAGATAGATAGATAGATAGATGCTTTATTGATCCCCGAGGGGAAATTCAAGGTCTCAGTAGCATACAGACATCACACACACATTCACTAACAGCAGAAAAAAGTAATTAAAAGTATATGATATAAAAAACACAACTAAGCAATAAGGAGAGTAGAAGATAAAAAATATACTAAAATACAAATTATAATAAATAACACTTAATCTAAATCAATTCTAAAAACACTTAATCTAAATCAATTCTAAAAACAGTATCCACATAGTGGGTGATTAATCAAGAGGCGCTTGCAATGACTGAGGCCGGGACTGAGCCTGTGATTCTCTGTGCATAGTAAGGTAAGGTGCTCTGTGTGAGTGAGTGTCATGGTGATGGTGCAAATGAGTAAGTCCAACAGTGCAACAGTGCAAGAATAAAGTCTAGAGACCAGCATAAAATAAATATGGACATATCAGAGAGTAGGCAAGGTAATATAAAAAAAACCTATAGAAAAAACATATATATATATATATATATAACTATATTAAGAAATAAGTATAAGTGTGGCCACAATCCGGCTGTGGCATGGAGGGAGGAGTTATGCATATGTGCTGCTATAGCACACAAACAGTGAGGCAGTAAGACAGTGGTAAAAAGTGGCTAGTGGACAGACAGTACCCAAACATGGAGGGGGTGGAGAGGCAGACAGACTATGAGGAGAAGTCTATCTCTCCTCTTCCTTTAAGTGAAGCATTGAACAATTCAATGGCCCTGGGGACAAATTACTTCCTCAGTCTGTCTGTTGTGCAAGGCAGTGAGCGAGGTCTCCAGCTGATCAGGCTCTTCTGCTTTACAATAATGTTGTGGAGTGGATGACACTCATTGTCCAAGATGTTGATCAGTTTGTTCAGGGTCCTTTTGTCAGATAGTGAAGTGATGCACTCCAGTTCAGCTCCCACTACAGAGCCAGCTTTCCTTACCAGCCTGTCAAGTCGCCCAGCATCCTTCTTCTTTGTGCTTCCTCCCCAGCATACCACTGCATAGAAGAGGACATTGGCAACAACAGACTGGTAGAACATCCTGAGGAGCTTGCTGCACACATTGAAGGACCGCAGCATCCTCAGGAAGTACAGCCTGCTCTGCCCTTTCTTGTAGAGTGCGTCAGTGTTGGCTGACCAGTCCAGTTTATTGTCCAGGTGGAGACCCAGATACTTGTAGGTGCTTACCACCTCTACATTGACCCCATGGAGACTGGTAGCAGAGCGGGCTTAGACCTGCGGAAATCCACCACCATCTCCGTGGTCATTGAAGTGTTGAGTTGAAGGTGATTGAGTTTGCACCATTGCACAAAGTCCTCCACCAGGCTCCTGTACTCCTCCTTCTGCTCTTCCCTGATACACCCAATAATTGCAGTATCATCAGAGAACTTCTGCATGTGGCATGACTCGGGGTTGTAGCAGAAGTCAGATGTGTACAGGGTGAACAGGACTGGAGAGAGCACAGTTCCCTGTGGCGCTCCGGTGCTACTGACAACAGTGTCAGAGAGACAGTTCTTCAGTCTGACGAACTGTGGTCGCTCGGTCAGGTAATCTGTAATCCAGGTTACCAGGTGAGCGTCCACACCCATCTGCAAGAGCTTGTCTCCCAGTCTGAGGGGTTGGATGGTGTTAAAAGCACTTGAGAAATCAAAGAACATGATTCTCACAGCACTTTTCCCCTTGTCTAGGTGAGAATGTGTCCTGTGTAGAAGATAAGTGATGACATTGTCCACGCCCACTTTCTCCTGGTATGCAAACTGTAACGGGTCTAGTGCATGGCGTACCAGTTGCTCCATTGTCTTCATCACATGTGATGTTAGAGCGACAGGCCTGTAGTCATTAAGCTCACTAGGGTGTGGCTTCTTAGGGACGGGGGTGAGACACGATGTCTTCCACAGTGTTGGAACTTGTCCGAGACGTAGACTCAAGTTGAAGATGTGCTTCAGTGGCTCCCCCAGTTCAGCAGCACAGGCCTTACTCTATGATTTATTGAGCATCCGGAGACCGGATATGTTGGTGAGAATTCAGTAGTTGAAGGCCTCATTTAGAGAAATATGGGATTTAACAGAAAGGCAGGTCCAATACTGCATGAGGATAATCTCATATTCTTCATCTTAATATTTTGGTGAATCCTACACAATTTTTATTAGATGAAAAATCACCAATGAGTTAAAGAAGTGTAAGAAAAAGATGTAGCATTTCACCAACCTTGCATTAACTGCAGCTGCTATACTAATAACCTGGGTTCACTATTAAGCACAATAACAGAGATGACTAGGGTATAATCTGTCTCCTACAGAGGAATGAAGCACAGCCAAGTCCAGCCAAGTCTAATTAGGCCTATTCATCTCCACACTCAACCATGATGAGACTGTTGACCATGTCCAACCAACATCTTACAGTATGACAGTGTCAGCACTGAGACATCTACTGCCCTCTAGTGTCTAGACTACTCTTCTGCAGCTCTGCGCCTCCATCTCAACAGACCAACCTTGAATGCTAAATCTTAATCAACAACACAGACGAACACTATGCTGAAACACCTTCATGTCTGGGTAAAAAGAATTCATGAAAAGACTTCCAACAAAAAATTCCAGAAACAGGGTTAGAGCAATTATTGGCACTCAAAATGAGCCAAGTCTCTTTGGTGTGCGTTCATATCAAAGCCCTTTAGTCATTAAGACTTCATTAGCGATGTGTGCAGAATCAATGAACTGTGAAGACCAAATATGTCAGCTTTGATCTGTTCCGTATTTGGTCATGGGTTTCACAAGAGTATTATCATAACAGTCTCAGAAGAATGAGTGGGAATGCACTCTATGCAAATTTAAGCATCTGCAGTTTTTTCTGAAACCATTACCATTCTGAAATCCCCATGGTGCTTCATCAGATTACTACATTGTCTACCAACTCTATAGCTTAATAAAGGTTGGACCGTATGTTCTTCTCCAGGGGGGCCCCAATTCGGCAAGCCTCCTCTGCTATAATAATGATTTATCACAGCTAGTTATTTTCCTATCACAGTCAAACTGACAGATGACACAATGCTGTATCATCGCCACTAACCAAATCAATCCATCCCAGCATCCCTAAACGGGTGTGTGTGTGTGGTGTGTGTGTGTGTGTGTGCATGTGTGTGGGGAGGTATTGGGTTTTGGTGGGCAGAGTGGGGGAGGGGGTGGTCATATCAAGGGTGTTGAGAAATGCAAACAGAAGCTACTGTGCTCATTTAACTCTAACAGTCGGCCAGTCGGCCATCGGATCTTTCCTAAGCCCCGACTTGACTTGACTGTGTGCATTCTCTGAGCCAGATGGCACGGAGGCCATAATCAGCAAGAGGGAAATTTCATCTGAAGATTAGAGCCGTACAGCTCAGATGCCTTCAGTTGATCCCCCCTCTCTCACTGCTGCTGGTAATAAGACTCTCATGTGAATGAGATGAGCTGGAGAGAGAGAGAGATAGATAGATAGAGAGAGAGTTATCGAAAAAGAGGGAGGTAGGAAAAGAGAGAGTTATTAAAAAGAGGGAGGTAGGAAGGAGAGAGTTTGTGTGAGATGGTGAGAGAGCATCAAAAGAAAGAGGGGAGTGTGGAAGAGAGAGTAGAAAGATGAGGGGAGTGTGTGTGTGCGTGTGTGTGTGTGTGTGTTTGATTGTTTGTGTACATGCGTGTTTGTATGTTTGTGTTTGTATGATTGTCTGTGTGTGTGTGCGTATGTATTTATGTGTGTGCGTATATATGTATGTGTATTTGTATGAGTGTGTTTGTCTGTGTGTGTGTGTGTGTGTGCGTATGTATTTTGTGTGTGCATTAGTATTCATGTGTGGGGTGCGTATGTATGTATGTATGTGTGTATGTATGCGTGTGTGTGTGTGTGTGTGTGTGTGTGTGTGTGTGTGTAGGTATGTGTATGTGTGTGTGTGTGTGTGTGTACTGTATGTTTGTGCAAGAGATAGGAAAAATGGGTGGGAGATGAAACAGACAGGTGGAGATAGTGGCAGTGTACAAGACAGACATTCCCTTTTCAGTAAGCAATTCACTTGGTGATGAAGCTGTGAATCTCTTAAGCCAGCTGCCTGTGCTTGACTCCATTCAGAATCCTTACTGATGAGTCACTTCGCTCTGTCCTCCTTCTGATGCTGCTCACTGGAGCAAAATGGAGCTCTCTCTCACACTCACACACACACACACGCCTATGTCAAGGTGAAGAGAGTGATTCTAACTCACTGTACCGCTTCTAATATTTGCCTAAATTCTCCACATGTCTCAGGATCTATGAAAAAAGTGTCTCTTTGTCATCAAAATTCCTCATTTCCTTTAAATGAGAAAGAAAAAAAGCAATTATCTGCCCCATTGCCATCAAGTCAATCCATGCAAAGCAGTATCCAGCCACTGAGGATGACAGCCTTCCTAACAGTCCTGTCTCTTAACCATGCCTCTGAAGTGAACAGTTGTTGGTGTTATTGTTGGTGTTATTGCTTTTATTGTGAATGGTAGGGCATTCAGGAGAACAATCTAAGTCATGTTCCAGATTATGGCAGAACATAGTTTGTATTGAGTTTGCAGTGCACACATTGAAATTTTTATCGGATGTCATCTGATATAAGCACTCAAACATTAAAGAGTAGAACTAAAGGCTGCAGAAGGGAAGCCCAATCACACACACATAACTGGACTTCTGTAGGAACTTCCAGTATATCAGTTCCTGCATTTCATGAATAAAGCCTTCATTAAGCAACAATGTCCCCCTTTACAAAGCGGAGGCAATATCTCACGGTCACACAAGTTTCTCAGTCTGTGAGTCATCCTCCTCATCTCTGTGACTGAGCCAGAGTGTGTGTGTGTGTGTGTGTGTGTGTGTGTGTGTGTACGTGTGTGTGTGTGTGTGTGTGTGCTTGTGTGTGTGTCTGCCACTGTATTCAGTCATTGAAAAGCCGGCTGGCACCCACGCAGCTCATATTAGGACAGAGCAGTGGCAAACATGTTGGCAGTGTGAGTGTTCTTGTTGAAGTAAATGAGCACAAAATCTCTTCCATCCGATAAACAAACAACTCATATCGACAATCAACACGATTTTCAAAATGTTTATTTATTTATTAATTTGGCCCACGTAAGACCAAGAACTTGGAATTGATGCCCAGGAGCAAATGTACAGATGAAAATGTTTATTTGCATTTCTGTAGGGACTTGGATAAAAGATGTCTTCTATATTGTAATGTATGTAATCGTAGCTAGCCGGTACGACCCAGCAACTATGTTGTATGTCACCAGCTGGATCAGTCTAGCTGTGCAGTAAGTAAACCTCGCCGATGACTGAAGGGACGTGTTATGACACACACCAACACGTATGGGGTTTAGCTTCGTTGCTAGCATGCTTTTTTTAGAAAAAAACCCGCACTTCTACCTCCACATAGAGCCTGTTATTTGTTTTGCAAAAATCCACAGCTCCCGGTTCTTCTGGTCCAATCAGAGCAGGGCTGTTTGAGACCTGACTGTCAATCAAAGATAAATGCACAATAAATGCATTAAAATGCACATTAAATGCATTAAAATGTGTTTGCAAATGCAATACAATGCATGTAAATGTAGATCTTGATACCACTGTGTGCCCTTTACATAGGTGGTGCTCTAGTGGCCAGGATCCTTTAGCTTTGTTGTGTTGGATTCTCTAAGTACTAAGTTTAGTCCTAGGCCATTAAACTAAACAAAGACCGTTGAGAAACAACCACACAGTTCACTCAGCAAAATAATGACTGTAGCAACTCCTCCTGTTTTCTCATTGGCACACGCACAGCATTTATCTCATAAAACTCACACAGCTTAACATGTAATGGCAGTACAGAAAAAGAAAAGATTTAATCCCCCAAGCTTGTCCGTAGTTAATCGATTACTTCTTTTAATTCGTTCACGAATCTATCCAATTACCCAAAATATGTGTACACTTTGACCTTTTACTTTTTTCCAGAAAACTTCTTATATCAACTGACATCTAGAGCTCATCAATCATTGATATAGGTATGTTACTTGTCAAAACACTTAATGACACAAACTTCAATACTCTCATTAATGTGCAGCTTTTAATTTCTAATTGATCTAATAAATTAGCTTTACTTTGGTTCTTTTTCCCACATAAAGGAGTAAAGACGTTTTGCTTTCACCTGGTCAGAATGTCTTCACTGCATGCAGGGTGCAGTGCAGCAGTGTTTCCCCTCTTGGCAGGCTTCCAGCTGGGATTCAGTCACGTCAATCAGGGTGCCAAGATGGACTCTTCTTGCAGATGTTACAGATCCAAAATCTGCCCCCGGAGTCTCTTTGAACTCGTTGGATGTTCTCGTCTTTCCTCCTCTCTTGCGGTCGGGTCACGATAACCAAATGTTGTCGTCTTTCTTCTCCTTTTGCGAGAAGGGTCACGGCACCAAATGTTGGATTCTCTGGTTGTTGCGTTGTGTTTTAGTTCTAATGTCTGTATTGAAGATGGTCAATAAAGCTTGACGGTGGGATCAGGATCGGCGATTAGATGATGATTTATTGTAGATGGTACAACAATGAATAACAGAACACAGGCTAAGTCTCAAACAGTAAAACTGTGCAGAGTCTAACAGTTGTGGTTGTTATTAGAAGCGGCTGCTGAGCCTTCCGACAGAAGATGCTCCTCGGGTCGCTTCCTCGATCCGTCTCCGTGTCAAAACCTAAGACAAAGCCTGTTATACTAAAACATACAAACGTCAATCATGCCAACGTGGCAGGTGACAACCAGTGTACAAAACCCGGCCCTGGCCAGATGGACATACTAGCCCGAATAGGCAGACATGCTGTCTCCCTCGGCCCATGTTATCACTGATGTTCCTCGGATGTTCCTAAACATCGGCCTGTATGACCTTCCTGCTTTTACACAGGCCTAAGGCACAGTTATGTACAATAATATGGACTTCTCCCTGTTGTATACTACACACACATATGAACACATCAGAATACAGTGAGAATACCCCAGAATTCTACAGTTGTTTTGCAGTTGTCTCTCATAGGTGTTTTCTCTCCTCTCCTCTCCTATGCTCTCCGCTCCACTCCTCTCCTCTCCTCTCCTCTCCTCTCTGCTCCTCTCCTCTCCTCTCCTCTCCTCTCTGCTCCTCTCCACTCCTCTCCTCTCCTCTCTGCTCCTCTCCTCTCCACTCCTCTCCTCTCTGCTCCTCTCCACTCCTCTCCTCTCTACTCCTCTCCTCTCCTCTCCGCTCCTCCTGTCCTCTCCTCTCCTCTCCTCTTCTCACCTCTCCTCTCCTCTCCTCTCCTCTTCTCTCCTCTCCTCTCCTCTCCTCTCCTCTCCTCTCCTCTCTGCTCCTCTCCTCTGCTCTCCTCTCCTCTCCTCTCTGCTCCTCTTCTCTCCTCTCCTCTCCACTCCTCTCCTCTTCTCTCCTCTCCTCTCCTCTCCTCTCCTCTCCTCTTCTCTCCTCTCCTCTCCTCTCCTCTCCTCTCCACTCCACTCCACTCCTCTCCTCTCCTCTCCTCTCCGCTTCTCTCTGTTTTCTAATTACCTGCCTGTGCCTATCTATCTCCAGCCGCGCTGCCAGGACTTGCTGCTCGCTGCTCAGTGAAGGCCATGCATTATCGCAGACAGCTATTTTCCATACCACTGCTGCTGATAACCAAGTTCCACAGTGACACAGACGGCACCCAGACACACACACACACACACACACACACACACACACACACACACACACACACACACACACACACACACACACACACAGACACACACACATACAGACTGTGTCCTCAGCGCAGGTGTGTGTGGGGTGTGTGTGTGTGTGTGTGTGGAGGGGAAGTGAGGGAGCTGTTGTAGGCGGAGATGAGTGGTGGTAACAGGAGAGGCTTAGACAGTGTTAATTGCTAAACTGTCTTAAATTATTGAGCAACACTGAGGTGCTACTTAATGTAAATAACACCTGTGTGTCCATGCCTAGAGACAAGACACAGGGGGATGTATGGTATTTAAAAAAGGCAGTTTTTAAAGGTAGAAGTGCAGCAATCATGGCAGAAACAGAATTCCCTTTCCCCCACTCTTTACAGTAGGAAATCTCCCCTCAGAGTACCCATGGCAACAGAACTCACTGTTTCAAAGGACCCAACCTTTTACCTACGCACCTTCCCTCTCCTCCGATGCGCTCACTGCATAGACAAACAGGGTTTAGAGGATGACGAGCACACTCACCATTAACACCACCTCATTTTTCATCTACCCCTTAAGGAGGACATAATGTAGACGCTCTGAATCTTTGTAAACAATGAATTCTCTATTAATCTCTGGATTACTCACAGGAAAGTGTCTCAAAATGTATGAAGAACTAATCCAGAACCAGTGTTTTGCTGGTGTGTGGTGTGGTCAGAGTTTTACTGCATCTTTTTTTTTATTTGCATTTTTATTTTATTTCTTATTTCAGTTCAACATTGACAACATTGGGGACATTCTTATACTTAAACACAACAATTGACACTAGTGAAACACACACTAAAAAAACAAGAAAGAAAGCAGCATCCTACTGTGTCTTTTTATGGGTTATCCTAATGGGCTTGTGGATGGCTGAGTGCAGTATACCTTGCCGACCACGGGCAGCACTCATGGCTCACTGCCGGCCGCTGAGGCGGTGACTCAGTGATGATGTCATAACTCATTTACGAACCAGCTGCTCTGGACATTTTCTACAATGTGAGCCTGCAGGAAAAAAAAGACACAATGAGATGAGAACAGATTCAAGACTACAAGCACATGCAATATACATTATCTAGTGTGTACACCTTTTAGAGGGGTTACTAGATTCAGCCATGGTGCTAGACAGGGTTTAGAACATTATGGGCCATGGATATTTTAGATTTTGGTAACAATTGTTTTTATATTTCAGATCGCCAATAATCTGTGCCTGCAGGGAGAAATAATTGAATACAACAGATTTGTCTAATTGATGTACAACCAATATTGCACAAATGGGAAAGGTAAATGATTAGGGGTTTTCAGTTTTGTTGCCTATTTTGGCTTTTAACACTGTGCCTTTTATGTGAACAGGGACAAAGTGGAAAAGCTTTTGCACACCTCTTTTTGGGGATATGTGCGTCGGAAATGACCAAAGGTCGTAGATCAGTAGTTTAAAAGAGATCCCGCACACTGTCCATTCCGCATGGAATTATTTACTAGAACACAGAACATAACGTTTCGGTCTCAGACCTTCATCAGGCAAATTTACGTTGTGTTCTGTGTTATAAATAAATAATTGAATGCGGAATGTGAACAGGGACAAATTGTGTTTCCTGTTTAGTGTTTCTGCCCGAGTGCTGAGAAAATTAGGAATCTATCTGCAGGATGATGACATTTTAATGTAACTTGAGTTTTTTTCTGGCCATAATATGCAAAGGTGGGTCATGATTACATGGAAAATGACAACCTGTTCACAATATGGTATGTAATTCATTTGAGCAAGGGTACAAAAAATACAGTGTCTGTTCCCTGCAGCATCAGCAGCACATAGGGAAGAGAGAGTGGGGCAGGAGTGGGGTAAGAATAGGGGAGGAGTGGGGCAGGAGTGGGGTAAGAATAGGGGAGGAGTGGGGTAGGGAGGGAGGAGTGAGGGAGAGAGAAAGGTAAAGATGATGGAGACAAGAGAGAGAAAGGAAAAATATAAAGAGAAATATACAGATAGGTGATATAGAAAGGAAGGAATGGAGAGAGGAAGATAATGGGATGAAGAGAGAGTGGGAAAAAAAGACAGAGAGAGAAACGGAGGAAAGGAAGGATGGAAACAGAATAGAGGGAGAGGCAGGATTAGAGAAAAAGAGAAAGAGAAATATATATGAAGAGACATAATGCAAATGAGAGAGAACGAGATGGAAGACGAGGGAGTGGAAGGCTGGGACATTGGTGTTCTGTTGGCCCCAGCGGAGAGCCAGCTCTCTCTCAGCGAGCTACGCTGTCATTACTGGACACACACTCACACTCACATTCACAGTTCCCATATAGCTCGACAGAAGCGCTGGCTCGGGGAAGGGTTCGCCATGGCAACAGCACCGCACCTGTGGGCGCACCTGGACGTCCCCTCGGCTTGGCATCTGCCACGGCAGGACTTCAGAAAGCCAGTCCGCAGGGATGCAGGTGAGCTATCGGACGATCCCTGTCAGAGCTCGGCGATGCTGGCATAGCCAGTGAAGTGAACAGAAGGGGAGCCTGGGAACAACTCAGAACTGGGAAAAACCTGCTCTTCCTAATATAGTAACACTGACAGTTTCTCAATTGGTTCCACTTTCAATAGCATGGGGCACTATGTAGTGTAGCCTGGAAAGCCAGTCTGAACTTAGTCCAGGTCATAGTCAAGCTTACATTACTTCCTTCAGAAAGCTACAGTGAAGGTGACTAACAGATAAACACACCTGTCATTCAGCTATAAGACATGACTTACCCAGATAGATAGATAGATAGATAGATATATAGACCAGTCGATAGATGGATAGACATAGAGAAAGAGAGATTGATTCATTGATTGATTGCTAGGGCAATGTTGATTCAGATGAAAATGCTAATTCGGTTCTGATTCTTCCACTAATACAGGAGCCTGCTGCTCCACATCGCCACCTCTTGGTAATCAGAGACAATGGCTACTGTCTACCTCCTGCACAGGAACAGAGTCAGCCAGTTCACCCAGACCGTAACAGATTCAGCACGTCTGATCGGGGAGAAATCTGTCCCAGGATGCTGAGTTGCGGACCAGACTGACCCCACATTGACCAGCCAGTCACCGTGTCTGAAGTGGAGGAGACGAGCAAATGGGACGTGCGGTCCACACAGAGTTGCTGGGAGACAGGGTGGAATGCCCCCACAGCGGTCTGTCTGTGACATCATTTGATTGGTATTTGCTGCATGGAGTCATCATGGAGAAGAGGTTAACCACTGGGGGTAGTTTTTTTTTTTTTTTTTTGGGGGGGGGGGCTATTATGCTAGAGAGGACTGAGGTGAAGCCTTTAGTATTCCAAAATCTTTGCTAATGCATTCATGTGTTGGCTGCTTTTAGAGCTTGCATCACCATGCATCGTGCGTATCTGTATGAACGTGTTTCTGGTGTAAGAATGATCTAACCTTGTACACACTAAATAACCATGTGTTTACACCAACCAGACAGCTAATCACAACCTGAGTCTTGCTGCCTCCGACACTAGGGATCACTGATGATCACATTCTACAATGTTATTTTACATGCATGCTAAAACACAACCCAGCATTCCTCAACAGGCCCATAGAATGCTCACGTCATACTAGTCCATGTGTGAATATATGAACAGCAGTGGTGTGCAGGTGTGTGTCTGTGCAGATGTACATCTGTCAAATATTGGTGTTTAAACCTCGACCAGTGGCGCCGCCAGGCGTAATCCTGTACGCACTGTGCGTATAATCTTTCAACGCTTTATTCATGAAAATCATTTAATATTACAACAATAAAAATAGCTTGTGTACTGTCTTGAGAATGGACATCTCAACATAAGGATACTTTAGAAGATGATGATTGGTGTAAACTTTGTCACAACATGATGAGCAGTCCTGGCGCTTAAAAACGCAACGTTAATTAGCTGTTTAACAGTAAAAGGCGCACTGTTCTTAGCAGTTATGATGAAGGCAGTGAGATTAGGTATTGCATCCTACAGTCACTCTGTTTGGAACATCGTAGTTCAGGTTTCAAGATCGATAAGATTCAGTTAATGCGTAGAGTATAGATCATCTCAACGTTTGGGACAACCAAACAGCAGTGTAAGCAAATCCTTATTGTTACTGTAGGTGACCATAGGTGTCTTTTCTCTAGGCCTAGGCCTATCGCAAATCACGAAATAGACTCATTGCTTTCTTCTTTTTTTTTCTTTCCCTTGTTGGGTAGTGAAGCGATAATGCATTTAAAGCAATGTTCACGTCACGTGAGCCATTAGGTGCCTTGCTCAAGCCGTGCCTACTGGTCGGGGTTCAGAACCGGCAACCCTCCGGTTACAGGTCCAAAGTGCTAACCAGTAGGCCACGGCTGCACCCAATGTTATACCTGGGTTATCGCTCTCTTTCTCCCTCCTACTACTCTCTCTTTCTTTTTCTCTCTCCCTCTCTCTCTTTCTCCTCCTGTCTCTATCCCTCTAGCCCCCTCATGTTGTCAGTGAAGGTCTGGAGGTTCCCTCTGGTCGGTGCTGATGGTGGGAGCTGCCTGCTCCGAGAGGGGTGTTGGGAGCATGTGGAGAGGCTGTGGGCGCCCTGGAGCATGTGGAAGGGTGGAAGGGGTCTCAGTGTGTGTGTGAGAGAGAGAGAGAGAGAGAGAGGGGGGGAGATAAAGAGAGAGAGAGTGTGTTATCCTTTTTTTTCTTATAACAAACTAAAGTGTGTGTGTATGTGTATGTGTATGTTTTTATACATGTATATATATATATATATATATATATATATATATATATTCACAGAGTTTGTTTTATGACTGTTTTTTAGTCTTGATGAGTTCTAGACACTGTATGCTTTGGCAACACTTTCTTCACGAATTGTCATGCCAATAAAGCGTTTTTGAATTTGAATTTGAATTTGAGAGAGAGAGAGAGAGAGAGAGAGAGAGAGAGAGAGAGAGAGAGAGAGAGAGAGAGGCCAGTATCGCCTCCTCAGAGCCACAGGGGCAGGCTGCATGTGCTGGTGTGAATGCAAAATGGCTACCGCTGTTGAACGAATAGGAATCGAGGATGAGCCTTCGTGTGGAATTAAATGTGTGGGGAGTAAAAAATAGTGTGAATGTCTCTTCCAGAGGAACCCACACACACTGATGCGTGTTTACACGCATGTAAAGTCACAGTAAAGGAATATCACTACATGTTGTATATAAAGACATGCACACCCACACACATCGGGAAAATGTTTTTTTCTAATTAATTCCTCAGGGCTACACACTGTGTGTGTGTGTGTGTGTGTGTGTGTGTGTGTGTGTGTGTGTGTGTGTGTGTGTGTGTGTGTGTGTGTGTGTGTCTGTGAATAAACTGAGCTACCTCAGGCAGAAACACATCTTCTCCCCCACACATGCTTTACCAATACAACATTCTTCTCTCTCTCTCTCTTGCTCTTTATGCTCTTGCTCTTTATGTGTGTTTGGGTGTGTATAGACCCTTTCAACAATAAAAACAAAAACAATGCTTGAACGTTCTATTTGTGTCCCAATCTACTTCCTCTGCATTAAGATAACATATGGAATGTTAAAAAGGAAGTCTTGTGGGGCCAACTATGATGCTGATAATGGAACTTGAAAGGGTCTATAGAAGGTTGCTTATTGCAGTGAGGCTGTATTGTGTTTGTGGAGTCATTGTCTAGTCCTCTGTGCTTTCCTCTGTCTTGTGAGACTACGGTTTGTTCAGATCAGACACTTCTATTAGCAGCTAGCTAGCCTACAGGCACGTAGCGCCACAAGTCATTGAGGTCAGACTGTGCCAGCTCCAAATCAATATAAATGGAAAACCACACCATGTACAACATTAAGGGCAGCCATGGTAATGAATTGCAATCGTTTCCTCTCTTTTCTGTTTTTCTTTCTTTTTTTTTCAAAGAGTGCAGAAAAGAAAGACTTTGAATTAATTATCTAAATATAACGTTTAATGTTTGCCCAAATGGACCAGGTGCTATGGCATAGTTCACAGACAATAAAGCTTACATATTGAAGTAAGCCGAATGCAGAATTGTCTATGTCAGCAACTTTCAGATTTACTCTGGGTATTACTAATATGTTTTGACAAATTGCTAGGGTGGGCAATGTTCAATAATGTAACAAAGAAAATGTTTGCTCTGTGAAGTCTATATCCGAAAGATATCAAACAGTTCTTGCATTGTGTAGCTGAATTGTTTGTGTGACACTTACAAGGCGGTAAATCATGGTTGGCTGTCCCCAAGTTGGCTTTTTCATGAAATTTCTATTTTATTTTTTCGATGGTTGGAGCACTAGCACAGATGGTTGAATCAGTCATCTGTCTGCTGGACTCTCTGGGGAAGCCTCAGCCAACTCCTGGATCAACACGGCTCTCAACTCAGACCCAGGGAGATTAGGAAAGACAAATCTGACATACAGAGAAAGTACTTGAATTCTTCTCTGCATTTATGCCTGTTCAGAGATCTGTTGAATCTCCATGAGGAGCCCGGTTTAAATGTATTCATATGTATTCATACGCATATCATTATCATGTAGCAGGTGCCTAGGCACAAAGCAGGCTATTCAAGCAATAAAGAAAAGTAGATCCACATAAACGTTCCACTGAATGACTACCTGCTGGGCTAACAGAGTTCATTAACACTCTACGGCACTCCACTTACCTGTAATGATGCCACATGGTGTGCATTTTCCCTGCAGAAAAAAAGTATAGAAGTAAAAGTATAGATGGTATCTCTGAAGCGCTAAGCGTACACTTTAATGTGATGAGAGAACCTCGCCATCTCCTGACTTGACTCCCAATGCAAGAGATATGACACTTCTGACAAGTTTGGAATATTGGTTCAAGCTTGTCAGAGATTCATCAGTATGTCTGACAGCTTATCAATTGCATTTGTTATGACATATGATTCATGGTCAGTTCAGTCATGATTGATATTTTGATATCAAAATTGCACCTGAGGGACTGTGTAGTGGGGACAGCCTGGAATCTGGTAACACTCCATGACTTAGCAATTTTCAAACATATGTACTGACATAAATATTTTAGTTAAATAATAAATTGTTTTACTGAAGTCTTGTCACTGATCCATTGGATGAAGAATGTATCTTAAACTCCACTTTTGAGACCTGCACTGACCTGTGTGGTTGTGCCAGTCATGATATGCGTGTGAAATATTGCTGTGACGAGTACTCCGTGAGCAATTCATTAGAGATGAATGGGTATGATTTTGACACTGGTCAAGATGTCTGGTCAAGGCAGGCCAGAAGGAAATATCCTTCCACTGAAGATGTACAGTCTGCCACTGGAACGTCGGCTGTTTGAAGCATAACTCGAAATTGCGTGGACTGCTTTTCTGCACAGGCTACTGTAGTGCTGCTTATTATTATGGTTTCAGTTTCAAAAGCAGACCCCTAATTGGAGAGATAGAGCCTCTGTCTGGTTGGCAAATTGCTGCCACGTCTCGCGTCAACTGATTTCTTATTGTGCTAAATGTGTCACATCGCCACAGTGCTGAATTTGATAGACGAGCCTTGAGGAGGGAAATGCTGGAACAATTGGGAGGAGGAGTCCACTGATGCTGTCTCTTAAGCAGGTTAGCAGTCGGAGGCTCTGTTAAATCTGGACTTTGAGTCCTGCTCACTTTCTGTCCAAACAAACCATTGCCGGTTCAGACCTCCATGGGGCCCTAAGCAAAATCCTGCTAAGGGGCCCTCCTACCTGAACTCTGAGGGCCAAAATGTAACCATTTTTTTACAGTATCGTCTGACACCTCAGTGCTCCCAATACAATCATCCCACCCCATTTTGGACATCTATGGAAGTTACCAAATATAGTGTTTTTCCCTTTAAGGACTAGGAGAAAGAAACATAATTTCGTGTGAATCACCTTCACACAGCAATAAATGCCCAGTTTCAGTGTCTGGGCTGTTTGCTTTTGATGCTTGCTGTACATATCCCCTTGCAAAAA
>NW_027468718.1:15519548-15579548 GCF_046254945.1 Alosa pseudoharengus | reverse complement strand
AGTGTCACAGTGGTGCCCACGTACAATACAAAATCCCTCAGTCAAACCTAAACAAATATTATCTCCTCGTCACCTCCTCACGCAGGTTTGCCGTTGGCTGGAGGAGCGTTGCCCGGTTGACGAGGCATGCTGAACAAATCCTGCTTAATGGCACTTTCCTCTCACTTTATATCTCTTTTTTTATACATCTGGTCGACCACATAGCTGTTACCAGTAATGGCAACATCAATAAAACTGCATATATTTTGTGATACCTTGGCTGCAGGCACACAGTGGAATTGAACTTGTTAAAGATATGGTACCTGTATCATAAAGCTAATAGAAATGCTGGAAACCGAGTGTAAACCCAGTGGTGTTTTCATACAGCATTACAGTCACTGGAATAAAGAGGGTAATACCTGAAGAATGCTTTCTGGGTGGCAAAAGGTGCACGACTAAAAGACTGGAGTTCTGTTGTCTGTGGAGTTTATGAGAGGGTGTCTCTATTGTATATGAACTAGGGTGAGTGTAGCTGGGGGCATCGGCTGACGATAAGGATGAGGATGAGGCAGAGAGAAAGTGTCTAATCCATAGGATAAAGTTTTTTTTTTATTTAGCCCTACATCAAGGACCCACTGCAACAGAATTTGTGTGAACATGGAACTGCAAACAGATAGTCTGACTTTGATTTAGTTGAGCAACATGCATGTTTGGCTGTACCCTTGCACTAGTCCAATAGGATGTACAATAACAGGCATTTTACTGTATCTGACCTCACTTACACAATACACTAATTCACTGTCATGCCATCCCAACATGGCACCAAATGCTGTTGAAAACCTGACTCAAATGCATACACACACATACACGCACGCACGCACGCACACACTCACTCACTCACTCACACGTACACAGGCATAAACAGCCCTCTAAAAACCAGGTGAATATATTCGGTGCTGTGCTTGGCTGATAAAGCAAAGCCCTTCTCTTTCAGCGGGAGCTGGCAGTAGACGCTCTAACCCCTCCCGCCCTACCAGCAGACCCCTCCGACTGCTACTGCCTCCTCCTCCTCCTCCGTTGTCATGACGTCCAGCATCGTCGGCTCTCCGCACCGTAGCACATTACCACCTTCATCCCGCCCAAACACACACACACACACACACACACACACACACACACACACACACACACAGACACACACACACACACACTCTTATCTGTGTAGGGGTTCTTGTCTGGCACTTAGCTGCACATAGCTCTCAGCGCCAGAGTGGACGTAGCTGGCCCTGTCAGTATTAGAGGAGTATTACTCTCTTTCCATCTGTCTCTCTCTCATCCCCTCTTTCTCACTCCATCTCTCTCCCGCAGTCTTGCAGGGTCAGTACCTTTCTCTCATTCCGTCTCCCTTCCTTTCATTCACTCATTTGCTCCATTTTACACATCTCCTTCCCTGTCTCTGTGGGTCATTCTCTCTCTCTCTCTCTCTCTGGCTCTCTTCTCTCCTTCCCTCTCCTTCTTTCTGTGTCAGTTTTCTTTCTCTCTCTCCTCCTCTCTGTCATTATCTCTCCCAATCTCTCTCTCTCTCTGTCTCCTGCTCTCCGCAGCGTGCTGCTCAGCACAATGCAGACTTCAGGTTGGCAGGCGCCCAGAGCACGACCCTGGGGAGGTCTCCAAAAATTCATGTTTTTTTACGAGATACTCCACGCCTGACGCTCAATCAATGGCCCAGTCTATCTGTCAGCTGCATACCAAATCACCTTTCCCCCTCTCTCTGGAACTGTGCCAGTGCCAGCTACCTCTGCCTCCCTCCCTCCCTCCCTCTCTGCTCCCTGTATATCGGGCAGTGCTTGGACTCCACGTGGACATCACGTTATGTCAACGCGCCCTCCCAGATCTCAAAGACACACATCAATCAGTTCATCCTTAACAGACCCCCTGAATGCACTGTAACATGGGTGGTTACTGTATATCACAGGGTGAAAGAGCTAGAAACATGTAACATGTAGCATGAAGTGCTAAGTCACATAAATGATAACAAGAACGGGACAGAATGCCCTCTGGACCCTAAGTATTATGGCATTCTATAAGAAAAAGCACAAACATACACAAAGGTTAACTCTTTAAAATAAAAAAATGGCTTTAAATGTAACATAGTGAATTAATTTATGTCACAACATATATGTTGTATTTGCTAGTGTATTTGCATTTGAGAAGGATCAAGTTCGATCTGTATGTGTGTGTGTGTGTGTGTGTGTGTGTGTGTGTGTATGTGTGTGTGTGTGACCAGAATATAATAAGCTTTAACCTTTTTGCCTCCATATATTCTGCTTCTGCTGACAAGGCATGACATTTCATTTAATGACTTGCCTCTGATATCTACATAGAGTCCAGGAAAGCATACGTGCACACCAAAAACAAGTCGAAGTGCAAAGTTAAGGTTGTGCCAGTCCAGTGCAATCCATGAATTGTACTGTACCTCTCCAGACAAGAAATGTCTTTTTGGGTGGACTTCTGTCCAATTTACAGTTAAGGTTGAAGGTGTCTAACATCGAAACAGCAATTTATTGACAGTAATAAAATAATCTATTTCTATTGAGTTCTTCAGTTGCATCACTTCTGATATCTCATGCATGACACAACACAAGAACCACTAACCAATAAACTCTCTCTGTCTCTCCAACAATATCATGATGGTATAGTGCTGTCTATACAATGAGTAGGGTGCAATCTTGTGGATCAGGGTAAGTACTCTAGTGTCTAATCTGACATGGGCTGATAGATGCGGTCTCAACTCGGGGTTAATCCAGTGTGAGGAGAGGTCAGGCCAGATGTGTTCTGTATGATGTGGTTGAAACAGCTGTTCCTGCCTTCTGCTGCCTGTCCGGGGACAGAGGGTCAGTCACTACTCTCGGCCCACACAGACCTCCGCTGAGATTAAAGGGATGTTACTCTCTCTCCCTCTGTCTCTCTCTGTCTCTCTCTCTCTCTCTCTCCTAGCACCTTTGACCGGGTTGTATTTCATTCTTAAGGGGCCATCCAAAACAAACCAACAAGCCCTTTGACTGACCTCTGCTGAAAGTCTGAATGTATGGATTTTGTATTCAGAAATGTAGATGTGGTGTTCAGGTTAGGATCAGGCTATGCCCCGGTCAAGTGGGCAGGTAGCTGAGAATTTGGGTTAGGTTATACAGTAATGATATTAAGTCTGCTGCATATTCTTCATAACCGCTAGTTATAGTTGCTGGACTAAGTTAAATTATCCAGTATAAGTCCTTACAGTACATACAGCATGCCAGACAGTGGCAATTTCCTAGAAGCTTAGTGACTGCTAAAGATCTGGATCCTGATTTCCCCCCACAAGCTCAGATCACCAAGTGAATACCAGGCCTCTCTATGGTAATCTGTAGCCTACTGCTGAAACGAGAAATGACTCCCACGTCAGTGTAATGGAGCCACTGCGGCACTAAACTTTATGGCACACATTTAAGATGAATCTGCTTCCAGCCAGAGGCAGTATACCTCCCGTGTTGTTCACGCGGTGTCTGCTGTCTTTAGCCTGGCTGGGCAGTGAGAGGCTATCTCTGTGTGGTGGGGAAAGACAGATCGGCCTGCTGTCTGTCTCTTGACTTTTTCCGGCCCTCGTCGAGCGATGGAGCTCTGAGATCAATAGAGGGGACCAGGGAGGGGGCTGCAGCCACAGAGTGATTCAGGCAGAAGTGTGTGTGTGTGTGTGTGTGTGTGTGTGTGTGTGTGTGTGTGTCTTTCTGTGTGTGTGTGGGTGTGTGTGTGTGTGTCTTTCTGTGTGTGTGTGTGTGTGTGTGTGTGTGTGTGTGTTTGTGTGTGTGTGTGTGTTTTTTCTGTGTGTGTGTGTGTGTGTGTGCACATGTGTGTGCGTGTGTGTGTGTCTCTCTTTTCTGTGTGTACTGTATGTGTGTGTGTGTGTGTGTGTGTGTGTGTGAGAGAGAGAGAGATGTGTGTGACAGAGCGTGTGTGCGTTTAGTGAGTTTAAGTGAGAGTGCTTAAGTGTGTGTGTGTGTGTGTGTGTGTGTGTGTGTGTGTGTGTGTGTGTGTGTGTGAGAGAGAGAGTGTGGTGCATGACAGCCCCCCTGACACATACAGATGACTGCAGTGGAGCAGTCCTGAGGCAGCTGTCCTGTGTGGTTGGGTCTCCTCACCACAGTTGCAGGCCTGAGGCATTACTTAAAGCAGCTGTCCACTGCAACCCTCTCACAGAGCACAGCACAGCACTGCAAATCCACGGACACTGCCTCTTACCCTTCAGACAAACTGGCCTCTTAAGCAGGGTGTTCACACAGTGCACCTGGCACACTAGGAATAAGAACATGCAGTCAGTGTGTTGTATGAGAAAGTATGTTGTTGGAATAATCTGTGGAAGATTCACGTTATGGATTTATGTATATTGTTATGGCAAGTACTGACTGCTATGTATAGTAGAAATATAAAATCTGTAGTATATTTCACAATACATTATGATGTTATAATGATCATAATGATGATTATGGTGATGATGATGATGATAAAAATAAGACATAACACTTTACTTGACAGTATCGACATAAGTGACATGACATGACATGAAACCTAACCCTAACCCTAACCTCTAACCCTAACCCTAATCCTAACCCCAACCCTAACCCTAACTCTAAATCTAACCCTAATCCTAAACCTAACCCTTGTTATGACAAAAACTGAATGTCACTTAATAACAGAAGCGTTATGTCATAAACGTTTATGACTTGTGTATGACACGTTCATAACAGTGTCATGTCACTTTTATGTCGACACTGTCAAGTAAAGTGTAACCAAATAAGGATATATCAGCATAATATAATGACACAGTATCAAATAGATCCACATCTAATGCCAAGCACTGAGTTGTTATATTACTGTAAACATTACCTAATTTAACCTGATCTCTGCTGAAAGAAGGATGACACAGATGGTGTAAATCACAGATTGGATCTGATACCAAAAGGACAAACATCACAAATTTCACCTTAGAAACAAGCCCTGCAGCTATGACTAGACAACCTGATGCGGAACACCTTGTCATCTACGGCCCATTTGTTTGTGTGCCAGCATTGGTGACACAGGGCTGGGGAGAGAAGGGCCTTGGACCACTGTAATGAGACAGCGCTGGGCTGGACATAAAGTCCTGTTTATTCTCCATTTCCACACACACACACACACACACACACACACACACACACACACACACACACACACACAGCCAGACACACACACACACACACACACAGAGAGACACATACACACCACCCACAAACACACACAAATACACACAGAGAGACACACACACACACACACACAGACACGCACACACACACACACAGAGACACATACACACCACCCACAAACACACACAAATACACACACATACACACACACACACACAGACACGCGCACACACGCACACACACACACACACACACACACACCTTCCCCATCTGACACAGCTGTCCTCATTAATGTTCAGCAGCATGGTGTTAGGTATCCATATTTTTTTTGCAGGGTTCTCACATTCAAAAAGTCACCTGTGAATTCATTAGAACATCCACAGAGGAGAGGGTATGGGAGACAATATGGCAAGCCGATTGAGCATTTATTCAGATATCTTGATATCAGGCATAATTGTCATGTACATGCAAGCCATTTCTGTCCACTAGTTTACTAGTGAGCCATTTCTGTGTGAACTAGTTAACTAGTGACAGCCAAAATGCTCACTAGTTAACTAGTAAGGCCCAAATTCTCTCTAGTTAACTAGTTCATATGTTTCATATCTTACTAGTTAACTAGTAATGCTCAGCATGTTCACTAGTTAACTAGTGTACACGGAAATGTGCACTAGTTAACTAGTTTAAAGACTTCTATATTTTACTAGTCAACTAGTAAGGTACAAAAATTTTTACTAGCTGACTACTGAATGTCAAATTCCCACTTGTTAACTTCTATGTAATTTGGCCAGCTGCTTGATATCAGGCCAACATGCAAGCCATTTTTGTCAAATAGTTAACTAGTGAGCCATGTTTGTGCACACTAGTTAACTAGTGACAGCATAAATGCCCACTAGTTAACTAGTGAACACATATTAGCTTCACTAGTTAACTAGTGAGAGCCAGAAATGTCCACTAGTTAACTAGTAAAGGCCAAAATGCATACCAGTCAGCTAGTTGAAGGCTTTTGGGTCTCACTAGTTAACTAGTGACAGCCAAAAATTTGCACATGTTTACTAGTGAAGGCAAAACTTGTGTGAGCTGCTTTACTGCCACACATGCAAACTAGTGAGACTTAAATTGTTCCACTAGTTAACTAGTGGACAAAAACGGTCAGCTTGTTTGTGTTTTTAGGTGTAACTAGTTAACTAGTGAACAAAATATGCATGCCACTAGTTAACTAGTAAGGCCCACAACACCCTCACTAGTAAACTAGTGGGCATTTTGGCCTTTACATGTTAACATGTGAGCGTTTTGGCATCTCACTAGTTAACTAGTGGGGCTGCAATGGCCTTCACTAGTTAACTAGTGGGCATTTTGGGGTACACTAGTAAACTAGTGACACTTTTTGCACCTCACTAGTTAACTAGTCGAATGGAAATTGCCATGACTAGTTCACTAGTGGGTGTTTTGGTGCACACTAGTAAACTAGTGACACTTTTTAGACCTCACTAGTTAACTAGTGGGCATTTGTGTCTTCACTAGTTAACTAGTGAGCAGTTCTGCCTTCACTAGTTTACATGTAAGTGTCACACTGAAGCCACTAGTTTACTAGCTAGAGTTCCTTTGGCCAGCATGTTAACTTGTGTGCCACATGCAAATGTTGTGGGTGGGATTTCGTGAAATTCAGCACTGTGATTGGTTGTCATGTTCTATTTGGACATAGGGAGCCAATAGAAAGCCTCAATTTCCAGAATTCTCCGCCTCCTAATTTGAATTCTGCACCACTAGTTGACTAGTGTGAATTTTGTCTTGAAGTAGTTTACTAGTATACATTTATGACCTCACTAGTTAACTAGTTTGGACAAATGATGCATCAACTAGTTAACTAGTGAGCCTGCTGCCATCACCTAGCTAGCTAGTAAGCCATTTATGGTTCACTAGTTAACTAGTGACATTGACCTACTGCAACTAGTTAACTAGTGTGGTGTTTTGCCTTCACTAGTAAACATGTGCACATTTTTGGCTATCACTAGTTAAATAGTGAGACCCAAAAGCCTTCAACTAGCTGACTGGTATGCATTTTGGCCTTTACTAGTTAACTAGTAGACATTTCTGGCTCTCACTAGTTAACTAGTGAAGCTAAAATGTGTTCACTAGTTAACTAGTGAGCCTTTTCGCTCCCACTAGTTAACTAGTGTGCATATTTTGGCCCTCACTAGTTAACTAGTTCACACAAACATGGCTCACTAGTTAACTAGTTGACAAAAATGGCTTACATGTACATGACAATTATGCCTGATATCAAGATATCAGAATAAATGCTCAATCGGCTTTCCATAAGACAAAAGACATGGCACTTACCGCATCTGTTTGTACAGTAATGTGGTACCTGACATGCAGTATACCTACTCTGACTACGCCACCCCCTAAACCCAGGCGGGAGAAACCTATAAGCTCTCTAACGTGGCTGGTTCTCGGCCTTCCCCACAAAGGAACAGTTAACAAAAGGCATATGCGAAATACTCAAATTTATTACAAACAGTATAAATACAATCCAGAATGTAAGTAAGAAAGACTGCATGGGAGAACTGGCTGAGACTCCTCAGGCTAATAAGGTCGGGTCAGCACACACAGCTCCCGTCTTGGAGAGGGGCCCTGGTGAGAGGGAGAGAGAGACAGCAAACCCAGCACCACAAAAGAATGCAACACGGCAAGCACTGCAAACACAAGAAGTAAATACCACTACAGGATACCACTACAAAATACCACACTGTGTTGTTTACCAGTACACACCGAGAAAATATCTCCCTCCATGTGGCACCCAACCCGAAAGGAGCAGTACTGAGTTGCGGATCCGGCCTTGTACAAAGACAGCCTATATGATAGGACAAAAGAGGAACAGCCAGCTCCCAGCACAAGCAGTTATAGAGAGACAATGCAAACAACAAAAAGACAAACAAAATGAAAGCAAACAAACAAACCCAAAAACTAACAGTAAAACAGTGGCTGGTCTGGTCCCTTTTAAAATAAATGGTACATATTAGTTACCATGTACATTCCACAGCACAATTACACAATGGACATATGTAGTAAATATAAGCCTACTTTGCAAGAGCGTTCACTACTCCCCACAGCACAGTGACACAGGAAGAAAGGAACATTCCAGTGCTACAGATTTAAAGAAACATAGTTAATTGATTTATAACTACCAATGTAAACAAACAACTAAGATCATAAATATAAAACAAATTACCAGAGCATCAGTGTCTGTAGCCCAGCACTCATAAATCTTAAAATCAGGCAGTCACCTCAGTGTCCTCCATGAAGAGTGAAACACATGGTTCTAGCATTCACCCTGATAAGTTAAAACAAGTCATGAGAAGTGAGTTCTACAAACACACACACACACTGCATGGAACATCATATTCATAACCTGCATGACAGGGGACCTTAACAGTCACAAAGAGCAAGTGGTGGAAGCAGCAAGAGAATGTGAGCTCTCAACAAACCAAACTTTATAACTTCCTAGTTAGTCATGTGACCTGCCCCATGTGACCACGCTTGCAGTCACACAAGCCACACTGGTTGCCAGTGCAGGTGGGCACATAAACCAGAAATCCCCACATCCCCACAGTAACTAAACCTCGAAGGTAAACAGAAACTGAAATAACAGTGGGTCGTCTGTCAATTGATGAATTTGCACTTCATTAAGGTGATTCTTCTGCTAAGCTCATCACCAGCAGGTGGTTGAGTGAAAAGCAGCTTACAGGAATGCGAGGATATTGCATTAAGTTCACGCCTTTTATGTCTGTACACAATACATTTCAAACAGCTGTTAGTCTGAACTGTGGTAGACGAGGGCACAGCTGCATCAATCCACTGTCTCTGGTGAGAATTCAATATGCTGATTCAGCCAGGAAGTACTTCTGCAACTCCATTGTTCAAAAAGAACGAGCCGTGTTTCTCTCAGTCGATCTCAAAGATTCATATGTCCAATTAGTGAACACGGTATGATTTTGGCTTATCAGGCATTTTCCCACCTCTGTTCCTAAACTATGTGAAGTCCAGGGAGTATGGACGTTCGGTGGATTGCTTCATTGTCTAAATTGGGCTAAATGGAGTGCCAAATAGTCCCCCCCCCCCAAAGGCTTGTTTTAGTTATGGCTTAACTATCTTAGGGATTTGGTGACTATGGTCTCCTCCCACTTAGCTCCCACTAACTGCAGCTCAAGATATTGTCTCTGCATATTTGTTGATGCCAGAACTGAGCACCATTAAAAAAGACGATTAAAAAAGATGACAAAGCTAATAGCTATGCTTATTGTTTGTGTACTCACAGTCACAATGCTGAATAGGCTATAGTAGCAACAACCACTGAAATCACTGAAAATGAGGACTAGCCTCAATGAACTTCTGAAAAAATAAAATAAAGGTTGAGTGAATGAATGAATGAAATCAATGGGAATGCTAACCCTTCACTCTCTCCAGGTCAGTCTGATACCTTCATGGTGAGGTCACATGTAGGGCAGTTCTGAGCTGAGCTGTCCTGTCGTGCCCTGTTTGCCCCTGGGGGTATTAAGCAGACGTGTCATGTCTAGTCAGATAGCCCATCTCTCATGCCCTCCACCATGCTATAGCTTGACTTATGAGACATGACACCTGAGTCTTCACACCTCTGGTAGGTGTGAGTATGGGTTTTGAACGCCCCCCTGCCAAATGCTGACCCTGCCGTGACACACGCCGACCCTCCTCTGACACACCGCGGACAGGTTTCCCTCTGTGGAACAGGGTCACAAGGTCAAGGTAGATTTTTAAATCCCCTTATTGTTATGTCGTTGGTGAGGCAGTTTAAACATGTCCTGGGTCATGAGTTCTCGGTCCGGCTTCTCAGACACATTCTACTGACCTAATCTATATGAAATCTATCTATCCTTGGTCTGGCAGTTACCTGTGGGCAAGCACAGCACTGGACTCAAACACGGACCTCACTGGACGTAAACACGGACATTGCCGTACCTCCTGAGTGACGACCATTATACTGCCCCCATTGTGGGAGTACAGCCCCAACATAAACTGCAGTGTGTACACAAGCACAGCTCTGCACCAGACTGGAAGAACAGGACTGAGAATTCTTGCCCTGGGCGAACATACAAATTCTGTGTGCCCTATCCATTAAAAAAAGTTGTTGAAGAAGAATAGCTTGGCGGGGTTTGCTCCCTCCATTACTTTGAATCATGAATGCATATACAGTACCAGTGTTTCCCACAGAATTAAATTCTATTTGTGGTAGGTTTGCAGAATTGACTTGAATGCAACTGTTTTTAACAAATTAGCACAGCGTGGTTATGATGCTAAGCAGATTTAAGCACAATTTATTACAACCTGGAAAATCATTGTGTGGTAGTCAATGTTGATATTGTGGTGGGCCGCCACAAAAAAGTAAGTCAATGTATGGGAAACATTGCGTACAGTAAAGAGTATGCACCTGCTATATGCATGTGAGGATTGGCCACAACTCATCTCGCGTACAGTCCATTGAAACATTTATCCTCTCTAACATACTGGAACACACTGGCTATTCAGGTAGTGATAATGAGCCAGCTTACATGGCGCTAAAAGACTTGAATCAGAGGAATTCTATGAGGCAACACTGGCACAATATCAGATCATTGTCTGCCAGATGGGTGTGTGAACACTCTCAGATTTAACACCCTTTTTGAGCCAGATGTCCTCCATGAATAGAAAATGTGCAAGGTGTTCCTTCTTCTGAATTATTCTCCTTCCACATTTGGGCTAAGATATGGTGCACTCATAAATCATATTTCTAACCTGAAGAGATAGTTATTTCCACAAAGTGCTTGGTATTTCAAATCTTCCGTACTTCTGAATGCCACAGTGTTGAGATAAGTCTAAAATGAGCAAACTTCTCTCCTTTCAGAGACAATGTTTTTTTTTTTGTGCCAAAAACATCTCATAAAATCGCATATCAAACAAACGCCTCTTAAAAATTCTCTTGAGCCCCAAACACTAAACACATTAAAATGGCATTATGCCTCACCCAAGAGTCAATATGTGTGTGTTTAGTATCTCTCTCAAACGGCTTCAGCTGTGTAATTCCCCTCCCACTGAGTTGGGGAGAGAGGGAAGGAGGGATGGAGAGACACAAGGAGAGAGAGGAAATGAAAGACAGAAGATAGAGGTAGTGAGAGAGACTGGGGAAAAAAATAGAAAGGGAATGTGAGACAGAGAAATAGAATGAAAGACAGAGAGAGATGGAGAAGAAATAAGAGACAGATAGGAGGATATTTCAGTGAGGGACAGCGAAGATCCAGAGAAGCTGGGGAGTAAGAATGAGAGGTTGGTAAGGGACAAAGAGAAAGAGAGAGAGAGAGAGAGAAATATAGCTTCCAAAAAAAGCCCAACCCCAGGAAAATGTCAAGCGTCCTCTTTTTTCCCTGTGTGCTTGTCAATGGGACATTTTCGGTGCTGCTCTGTTAATTGTGTGCAGAAATGTCAGCACGCCCTGAATGGCATTCACCTTCTCTCTGTCACCGCAGATACCAGAAGGGACCGGAGATATCGGCCGCGCTGCCCCGGGGCAGGAGGACGCCTCGGCTTGGCCACACCTCCGGACGGGCCAGAGGGTGGCCGAGGAGGACGCGCTCGGCGCAGAGCGCACTCTCTCTCTCTCTCTCTCTCTCTCTCTCTCCGCACTCCTCCATGTGTTTTACTCTCACCCCGGTCTGCTGCTCGCAACCCTGACATTTGGGATTTGGGTTGAGAGTAACTGAGGAAGACAGGTAAAGGAATGAGTGAAAGACAGAGGAGAAAGAGAGGGAGGGAGAGAGAGAGAGAGAGAGGAAGAAAGGAAGGGTGATGGAGAGAGTGAGGAACGAGATAGGAGTGATGAGGTGTGCTGAAAAGAAGGGATCGAGAGGAGAGAGAGCAAGAGAGAGAGAGACAGAAAGAGATGCAACATGGAGAAAGTACACCCTGGGCACAGAGAGAGAGAGAGAGAGAGAGAAAGAGTGAGAGAGAGAGAGAGAACAGTTTCCATAGCAACTGGGGCAGCGACACAGTCTCCGCGCATCCTGCCGGTAGCCACAAAAGCACACACAGAGAGAAAGAGTGTGTGAGAGAGAGTAAGAGAGAGAGAGAAAGAGCGAGAGAAAGAATTCCCGCCCTAATATAATTGCCTACTCTACTCTGCAGCTTAATCTCTACTAAGCCCTACTGAATTATGGAGAGTATTTGTTTATGGCTATTAAAGTTGCTTACAGGAAGGGTGGCCTCATACCAGACAAGACGCCCACATAAAATATGTGCTCTGGTGTGATGAAAAGAACAGGCCTCTGATGCTAAAAATGGGCTAGAAATCTCCTCCGCAGTTTCCTAGGTTAATATTTTAAATCCACAAATCTTCCCTTGTGAGGGTATGTTTGTGTGTTTCTGTTTTTTTACGCATTTGGCATTGTTATGGTTTTTCATTAATAGTGGGTGTGAGTCTGATAGTATTTTTGATGTTATGAGAGAGAGAGAGAGAGAGAGAGAGAGGGAGAGAGAGAGGCATTGCATGCTTTAGCAACACTATTTATGAATGGTCAAAGCTTTTTGAATTAAATTGAATTGAATTAAGAGAGAGAGAGATAGAGAGAGAGATGAAGTTCAAGTTAGGATATATACTAACAAGTAAACAAGTTTTTGGAGATAAGGGTATATCCGAGATATAGCAGGACTTTCTCTGGGCAGTCTCTCACCTTCACACACACACACACACACACGCACACACACAGACACACAGGCACTCGACATTCAGCCCTGCGGTGTATAAGTTGGACCAGACAGGTCGTGCTCTCTGGGGTGTTCTAAAGTTTTCAGATGAATCAGATGTGACCTCACCACAACATTTGTCAGAAACTTATCAGAGAGTTTGAGAGTGAGCCGACATTTCACATTTAGTTTAGTCTCACACATAATTTGTTGTCTCTGACAACTCCACATGACGGTGTCATTTAGTTATGGAGGCCTTAAAGATAGAGTCCACCATGATTTTCATCTAATTCTCAGCTCACTCTTTTAAGACCTAAAAGATAGTGAAATGTTGTTACAGTTATGATGAAAATGCAGTACATTCTATTCACCTTAAGTATTACAACACTATTCCTAATGATAATGGTATGGTTGGTCATTTGAAGAAAAACAGCAGATGAGCAAACTGTGATAGTTTGTCAGACCAATGACTGACTTACAGTACAGTACGTGACTTTACCCCCCAAAATATGAAATGATGGGCTCACGTCGCTTACAAATTGCATTGTCAGTTGCCTTCAAGCTCAGTTTAATATATGAAGAGATACTTCAAACTCCTTCCCACTTTTGTGATATTTTAAGGCAATACAGTTTTTGCCTTGTAGTTGAAATGTACATGGTTGTTGTTGTCTCCCCAGGCCATTTTTTGAGGCTAGCACCAACTGGCCAGTCGAAACACAATTAAGTTTGTGAAGCACACAGGGCGTGTGAGTTGAAATGAACACTTCATGACTGTCAGTGCTCAAGTGTTTCATTAATGGCACCAGCTGCTGCTGTGTTAGCAGTCCAAGCTTAGGTGAAAAAAAAAAAACACAAATGGCCTCCCGTGATTAAGAAGGAAAAAAATGGCACAAAGTGAACTTGTGTCAGCGGGCCAAATTGCCCGTTCCGTGGAATTGAAAGTGTCAACACAAACATGCATGCGACAAAGGCAGCTTATTTATGGCCAACTCCACGGCCACCTCATCCCATTACTGATCTCCGAGGAGTGATTCCAGCACAGAAGCCAGCTGTGTCTCTTAAAAGGAAGGCATAAACTCCCTCCACTGGGTGCGATCAGTGTAATGCCACGACGACCTGTAGACGAAAGTGTGAAGAGAGGCTATCCGATGGGACTGTCCGTTGCGAGTGTGGATGACACATGCATACATGCTCTTGGTGTTCGGATAGAGAGGCTCTGAAGCACTGAGGGATACGCAGGTACAGTATATATAACATAGATACCACACTGGGTGGTGGGGTTGTAACCCAAAGTGAGGCTTAAAGACTGAACAAACATCTGGATGAAATACCACCCATGACTTACGTACAAGAAATTAACATCAATGGTATGTAAAAATGAATCGGTGTGGATGACCAAAACTAATGTCATCATAGTGTACATCTTACTTTTCCTTTTATAGACTTTAATTCATGTTGACCAACACCAACGCAAAATTCCTAAGGTGTGATAATAGTGACCAAACTCAAAATGTTTGAAAATGTAACCCAAGCGATCCCATCAGGCTTATGTCTCTGTCTACTGCCACCCTGAGGTCACATGGTGGAGCTGCGGGAGATGGCATGTAGGCTTTGGTGCTGTGCTGTGTGGAGGGGCCCTGTGTAATGATCCACATCAGAGAGGCCATTGGGGTCCCAGGGATCTGCTCGGCGGCCGTGGAGCTTCTAATGGCTGGCACATTGTCTGCCCATGCACGCTCTCTCTCTCTCTCTTATAAAGCAAACACACAAACACAAACACACACACCTGTACTGTCTCCCGCTCTCTCCCTCTCTCTTTCCCAACCCCTTCTCTCCTTATCTTCTGTCTGGCTCTTGTTGATGACATAGTGGGAGATAATGGGTCTCAGCCTCACTGTTTTGCCGTGTCTACACACAGACAGACAGCCTCAGAGGACCTACCAGAGACTCTGTTTGAAGGAGAGGGAAGCAGTGTAGGAGAACCACATGCTCCCAGCACACCCACCGATTGGCTAACAGGGGTGTGAGGTCATCTCAGATCTCTTGGTGATTGGTTAGGTGTCCCTTACTGTACAGCACCTGTGTGTAGCCTACCTGTGCTAACCTAGCATTCATGGTCTTCGGAAAAACCTTTCTCCGAGTGAAAACATCATCAATCCGCGTCATTCACGTCACGTAATGTGTGAGTCAGAGGTCGGAAACTGGGGCTAGATTTTGCTAACAGAGTTGCCCAGTTAGGGGCTCGTCATCACTTTTGTCGTCACGTTGTAGTTCGTTTGTAGTCCATGTGGCCTTTCATGTCCAACAGTTTTAATGTGAACATGGGAATTTGCCCTTTTTATCACTTGAAAGCATCTTACACTATATTGTAAGCAAATACAGTTGTTTGTTTACGATTAGTGAGTGTATGTTTTAACCTTTGTTGTGGCATCCGTGTTTGTCACACATTCCGATGGCAAAGCACATGAACACTTGCTGTTGGAAAAACAAAGTAGCCATGGGGGCGGTCCTTGTCATTCCGAGTTGCTCTGAATGCACCATAACGCCACTTTGTCACACAGAACTACCTACAGTGCTTTGATGTCATTTGTTTGGGGTGCAATGACGCTGGTATTTCTACATGCGAAAATGTCATTTGATAGTGGTACAATATCAATAGATAAAATTTAGTGGAGGAAAGGCAAATACCTGGTACCTAGGCATTGTGTCTTTGATCATAATGCTTAAGACTGGTGAGTCGTGGTAGATGGTTGGGGAAATAACAGCCTTCAGCATTGTGAACTGGATATGCTAATCTGCTTTGTCTGAAGACAAAGGAGCACAATCTACCTATTAAAATGTGAGTGCAGCATTTACATTAGATTGTTACATTTGTAACTGGTACTTATTGAAGACACTTTAACATCGAAATGCCTCTGCAATAATTGCTGTGAGTAGGTGCTCTGTTTAGTTGTCCTGGCAACAGTGTCTTTCGTAGCTTCCAGAAGACATCCAGGAAGGAGTAGCTGCCATCATGGGATTCCGAACATATTCCTTAACACTTCCTTATCTCTCCCATCGTCAGTGAACACACACACAGAATCCATATTTCCCAGTGCTGCAGTGCCTAGTGTCTTTTTATTAGCAGGCAGATGTCACTGGCTGTGTTCCCTGGCCACCCCTATGTGCCAAGCTGTTCTCTATGGAGCTTTTAGAGAGAGAGAGAGAGAGAGAGAGAGAGAGAGAGAGATAGAGAGGGAGAGAGAGAGAGAGAGAGGTGGAGTGCTGGCCTCAGTATGTGTTAGGAGGGTTCAGGGGAGTCTGGGTTGGGGGAGATTGGAAAGCTCTCACCCAGCATCAAGAGGAGAAGAAAGGAGAGGAGAGGAAAAGAGAGGAGAGGAGAAGAGAGGAAAGGTAAGGAGGGGAGACGAGAGGAGAAGAGAAGAGAGGAGAGAAGGGGAGAGGAGAGCATAGGAGAGGAGAGGAGAAGAGAGGAGAGGAAAAGAGCAGAATGGTCTGCTGCCATCTTGCCCTTGGGGGGAGAGGAAGAGAGAGTAGTGTGTCTACGGTCTACGTTGCTTCCCTCTATGCTGCTGCCAACACTGATAAACACAGCTGAAAATAGCACTCTCAGAAGACATGGAGCCGGCTAAACAGTGTTTGCATAAGGGAGAGAGAGAGAGTATGTATGTGTGTGTGTGTGTGTGTGTGTGTTGTGTGTGTGTGTGTGTGTGTGTGTGTGTGTGTGTGTGTGTGTGTGTGTGTGAGTGTGTGAATGAGGGAGAAAGAGAAACAGTATGTGTGTGTGTGTGTGTGATTGTGTGAAAGAGAGAGAGGGAGAGTGTTTGTGTGCGTGATTGAGTGAATGAGAGAGAGATGGAAAGAGTGTATGTTTGTGTGTATGTGTGTGTGTGTGTGTGTGTGTGCGTGCGTGCGTGCATGTGTGTGTGTGTGTCTGCATATACAGTATGTGTCTGTGTGTACACTATATATGTGCCTCTGTGTGTGTGTGTGTGTGTGTGTGTTTTAGAATGAAATGAAGCACAATACGCCATAATGGGCTGAAAATAGTTTACGATGACATGTTTAAATCCCCTTCTTGAGATGAACATGTGACAGGTCTAAAACAATGCGAGGGGGATCGCAAACAGTTTGTGTGAAAAAGCACAACATGACAATCCTGACAGGCCGTCATCGTCCTCTGGCGTCCTCCCGTATAGGCCTACAGTAACTCCTCTGGGCGTGACGACATCCCCAAGGGAGCACGTCAGAGCCCATATCAAACAGCTCTGCAGTCTTCTGACTGCATGTGAATGAATACCGATAGTGACTGCAGTCTTGTAGGAGTGAGAGAAAGAAGAAAGGAGTTAGAGAGAGAGGAAGGGATGACTGGATTCCATTGTGATGGAATTGATAGGTGCGTGTGTGTGTGTGTGTGTGTGTTTGTGTATATACCCAGACTTGTAAGTGTGAAGTGTGAAAATCCTTACCTATGATCATTGTGTTGTTGCACCTTTGTTAATGATGGAGGTTCTCTATACACCCTTTCAACCGCATAAACAAACAGGAGCGTTTCCCTTAGGCATTTCCGGTGGCACAGAAAACAACATTGAGCTAATGGTAACTTGGGGACAAACAAAAATGTAAGTTTTAGAGTCGACATTTTGTAGAACATAATGCTAAAGTCTGATTCACTTTCATTTCAAAGTATCTGCGTTGGTTTTGAACGTTTCAACCGGAAACTCTCTAGAAACAGATTGAAACGGCCATTAGTAAAAAGCCATGTTATAAACCAAATATTTTCCTAAAGTGGAAGAGCATACCATGAGGCTGCCCCAATACAATTTTTTTGTAAATTCTTGGTTTGAAAGGAATGGATTTGCATAAAATACTCCAGTGACTGGCAGGGTAGAAAGGTATAAGATGACCATGTTGTATATGGCATTGAACACTCAGGGATCACAGTGATGGCAAATCTTGTGGGAGCTTTTGTTTCATTAATATGAAGGAATCAAGATGTCATCGAGTGTAACATTCACAAGTGTCACAGACAGTTGGTGCAGTAGCAGTAGCATTTCTATCCACCCAACTGAGAGATTCCCTCCAAGCTGATCAGGGAACCACCGCCTGTTCACAAAGAGTGGGAATATTCACAGTTAAATATTTAAGAGACCAAAACACTGGAGTTATTCACAGGAACTAACACATGCATCAGCTCCAGTCAGTGCCAGAAACTCCAGCCATTTCCAATGTATTAGAAACTCTGTCCATGCCAGGTAAAGGATGGCTTGGCAGATTAAATTAAACCAACTATAAAGAATGGATGGATGTTGCTTCATACTCCGAATACATACATCTGAAAGAAAGAATTTAAATATGCATAATGTAGCCCTATGTTCACTGTCTGTTTAAATTGTGTTCATATAGTTAGAAGAAAGCTCTTATGCCTTAGCTGGTGTGCTACCAGCAAAGCATTTAGGCCTAATTCAACTGAATGGATAGAAGAGTATACAGTAGACTGGCATTACAGGACTTCACACAGACTGATCTCAAGGTAACAAACACACAACGCTAAAAGGTAAAGTCAAGGGTCCAGCACCTAACATCGTGGTGCACTGACAACAACCTGGCTCTCAACACCAAGAAGACCAAAGAGCTCATTGTGGACTTCAGGAAGCACACACACCCCCATTCTCATCAACGGGACTGAAGTGGACCGTGTCACCAGCTTCAAGTTTCTGGGTATACACATCTCTGAGGAACTCTCTTGGACCATCAACACCTCTACCCTGATCAAGAAGGCTCACCAGCGTCTCTTCTTTCTGAGGAGACTAAAGAAAGTCCACCTGTCTCCCAGGGGCGGTTCTAGGGGCGGGGCCACAGGGGCCCGGGCCCCATCTGAAATCTCATTGGCCCCTGACTGGGCCCTGTACCGTCAATCATCAATAAGTGTCAAACTTGTTGATAACGACGATCAGAGATGCAATTCCATTCCCAAACAACTGCTGGCAGTAATGCACCTATGAAGCTTGAAAGCTAAAGCAAACAAACAATACATTTGGCTAACCAGAAATGTCTCTGCTAATGTGAAGAAACGATACATTTGGTTCACGGAAGTATCAGCTAACGTGAAGAACCAATACATTTGGCTAACGAAAGTATCAACTAGAATTCTAACGTAAAGAACCGATGGCAGCGTTTCATCCTCCACAGAAGTTTCTTGGTGAGTCACAAATCTCTGTTGGTTATCATCATTATGTGAAAGGGACGTTTATTTGTTGCTGTCACAATATGTTAAGTTTGTCAATTAAATTACGAAGCAACAGCAAGCTTGCAGTGAACTTTTAACATTAAATTAACGTTAGGTTACTTGAGTTGAGGTTTGATTGTTTGTTAGCATGCTGATAGATTTCATGTATGGAAAGGTAATGTATGAAGTGTTTGAAATGGTGTTATATGAAATGTAGAGAAATGGATATCCTGTTTGTTTGGGGTCCGAAATGAATAATATTACATGCGCTAGTGCGCCTTACCAAATGTAAATAACGTTCTATTTTTTTTTTCCTTGAGGAAAAAGTTTGGCAGCTGCTAACATGAACATGAGAATACATGCCTAATAGCTAACGCTACGTTTTTTTAGTTAATGTGAGCTATCATTGCAAAGTTATTAACCACTATTCTGAGTTTATTGATTCATGGGCTTCGCATGAATTCTATCTCAAAGTGTTAGGACAAGGAGAGTTTCATTGAGATAAATTGGTTAAATGTTCTACTCACTCAAGCTTTATATGATTTAAAATAATAATAACTGGTTTTACAGTTGCCAGACGACATGCTGAATACAAGCATGGATTTTGTGAAACACGCATTTGTGTTTCACCTACAGACTGGGATGGCGCAGGAGCTGGTGACTTCAACCCACAGTCTTCAGAACCACCAGTCACCAAGCATTGCTGCTCCTAATGGTATGATGCTATTTCCTATTGCCACTACAGTGAGCATATTTTGTCATTCATTTTAGAAACGCCAGGTTGACAGTAGGTTATGAAAGTTAATAACAATTAACTTACTCAAACTTATCTCAAAACCATTTTCTTCTCTCCAGACATTTCCCATTCTAGAGAAGATGGTTCTGTGCAACCTCTCCTAAACTGGTATTCCGCAAGATGCAGCACGGAAATAGGAAGAGGCCACTCAATGACTTCCGATACAGACTTCAAATTGTAGGAATATATCCTTCTTTAGTGTTTTGCTACCCCTTCCGTAATTTTCGCTTTCGAATGACCCATCGTCAGCCTTCAAATCAGAATCAGGCTTTTCTAACTGGAAGCAAGACGGTGGCTTCAAAGACCATTCCAAATAAGACCATTGTAAAAATTGTGTTGTTGAAAATATTGTGTAAATATGATGTAGTTGTTGCTCACATGCTGTGTGTGTGTGTGTTTGTTTTAATGTACGCAAAATGGCAGTGAAAGTGGTTTCTCTTATCAACAAAAGGGGAAACAGTTAAAGTAAAACTTGTTTAATTGAACGAAAAATGTGTGTATGATGATGTATGATTTCTGTTTAAAATAGCAATGTATTTCCACTGAAGTGTCTATTATATTTTAGTTTTATATTGTGTTTTCAATGCACATTATAAATAAATGGGAAATTGTTAAGAATTGTATTGGCTTTTTTGTTTTTTAGCATTTAGCATTCAAGTATTTGAACAAGGTAAGACTGGTGAAATGTATGCACCTTACTACTGTGGTGTAGTCTAGTTAGCTGTAGTGGGTATACTGTGATCAACCCCAAATATTAATACCTATCCTTGTCTGTTTTAATTGGGTATACTGAGATGGTGATGCTTTTTAAGTGGGTATACCAGAGACTTTCTAATGAGGAGACACAGCACTCAAAAAATCCTCCATAGAAATGCATGGGGCTAGTTTGTAACACCAATATGGCCGTTGTCTACACATATCCCACCCCTTCCTCGGCAAAACGTCAACATGTGAATACATTGAGCCAATCATGTGGTGTGATGTGAATACATTGAGCCAATCATATGGTGTGTTGTGAAGACATTGTGCCAATCATGTGTTGTGAACTCGCCGCTGGAGCAAGATTGGTGTCGTGAAGCCTTGCACATGCACATTTCTGCCAAATAGGATGCCCGATGAGTGACCAAAAAGCGTTGCAATATGGCCGTCAAGTGGAGGGACTTGCCTAAAAGGACTTTGGGTATACCGCGTATAGTCCTGCATATCACGTAGACAACGTGCCTCTGCCTTACTGAACAAGGGATTTTCTGTGTATGGATGTTGACCGGTTCTTGGCCCCTCAGTGTATGATGTAGCCCCTTTATGGCCCCTGTCTCAGAAAAATCCTAGAACCGCCACTGCTGTCTCCTCAGATCCTGGTGAACTTACCACTGCACCATTGAAGGCATCCTCACCAACTGTGTTACAGTTTGGTATAGCAACTGCTCTGCCTACGACCGAAAAGCACTGCAGAGGGTGGTGAAAACTGGCCAATGCATCTTCGGTTTCTCACTCCCCTCCATCGAGACCATCCAGGGCAAGCGATGCTTGCGTAAGGCACGCAGCATCATCAAAGACTGTTCTCACCCCAACCACAGACTGTTCTCCCCACTACCCTCCGGGAGGCGTTACAGGTCACATCCAACGAACTAAGCCCCCATCACCCCCCGCCCCGCCCCCCGCCTGATGCCTCTTTGCCTGTGCCTGTTGAGGTGTCCACGACCATGGCAGCCTTGACAGGGACAACAAGGAGGCGGACACCCCCCCCCCCCCCCCCCACAACTGCACTACCCTATCCCATCCATAGTGTCTATTTATTTACAAATGTGCATACTGTAATTACAGTTATACATAGCCATATTCTACTGCTCTTCATCCTGCACATACACTTATTCTTAATACTATTATAATGTTACTGTCTCTGCACTACAATAGTACTGTTACCACACTGCACATACATAGCTGTACATATCTGTATGGTTTATACTAAATATGAGCAAACCTACACAACAGCTATTTCAACACGTCTGTACGTTAAGTGGTTAGAGCCGCAATCATAGATGGGTTTTGAGTGACACAAGGCAGATACTTGCATTGATACACTACAACACAGTTAGAGTGGTTAATTTATACACTAGCAAATCATGTGTCTTGTTTTAAGTTTGCAGTTACAGTTGTGAGTATGTATTTGAGTATGTATTTTACACAATGAAAATTGCAATTTGTAATTGTGAAAAGATAATTTCCGAGGAGCCATGTCGACTGATATGGTAATATTACACTATTTAATACATATTTTGTGCTATTGCACAGTTGACGTAAAGCAATTTGTGATTCCCCAGGACATTGGCAAGCAAGTTGCATGGCTGATTCTCTGTAGCCGGTTAGGCTATACATGGATATCTATGCACGAAAACATGCGTGCGCAACTAAGAGGCAGAAAGCACCATAGAACAGCAAAGAGCAGTGCTATTCATGAAAAGAATACAATGAGTTTTTGTGCTGAAAACTGCACCAATTCGAAATCACGATAGTTAGAGAATGTTATTATGTTGTGGCCGGCCACCAAGCGTTTTCTGCCCCATGGCTGCGCGCGCATCTAGTTTTGTTGGTAAACGGGAAATCCGTGTATAGGGCTGCAAAGGGCACATGATTCTGTTTGTTTACTATCCAAATGAAGCTGTTATATTAAGGTAAACTGGCAAAAAACACCTATATGTCATCCTACATGTCTTTAAAAACAGATTCATTCACCAACCTGTTGAATACAAAGCATGTGATGATTCCTGACTGCATTTGATTCTTTTCCTTTATATCACATTTTAAAGATCATCATCACACTTTAAACCATTATGATCATACAGGGGAAAGGCATTTCCTGCACCAACATTTAAAAATGAAAGTGCTGTCAACTTTCAGGACATGAAAGGCAAACTTATGGCTTTCTAAATGTTATGTTTCCCATAACATTTTCTTGTAAGGTTTGCAATCTTCGCATAACTTATAAACTTAAAGTTGTTATTTGATATGTGACATGCAGTCTTTCTTGCACAAAATCTGCTTTGTACCTGAAGTGACCTCACGCTCTAGACAATTTCTGTTCAATTTAAGTTTAATCTCCAACACATTCCACGTCCCACGTCCTCTCCCCAAAACACTTACTCAAAACAATCATATATTTCACTCTTCCTTTCCTCCTCCCTTACCTCCACCCTTCTCTCCTCTCCACCTCCACCCTTACCTCCTCCCTTCTCTCCTCTCTTACCTCCACCCTTCTCTCCTCTCCACCTCCTCCCTTACCTCCACCCTTCTCTCCTCCCTTCTCTCCTCTCTTACCTCCACCCTCTCCTCTCCACCTCCTCCCTTACCTACACCCTTCTCTCCTTCCTTACCTCTACCCTTCTCTCCTCCTTTACCTCCACCCTTCTCTCCTCCCTTACCTCCTCCCTTCTCTCCTCTCTTACCTCCACCATTCTCTCCTCTCCACCTCCACCCTTCTCTCCTCCCTTACCTCCTCTCCACCTCCACCCTTCTCTCCTCTCTACCTCCTCTCCACCTCCACCCTTCTCTCCTCTCCACCTCCTCCCTTACCTCCTCCCTTCTCTCCACCTCCTCCCTTACATCCACCCTTCTCTCCTCCCTTCTCTCCTCTCTTACCTCCACCCTTCTCTCCTCCCTTACCTCCTCTCCACCTCCACCCTTCTCTCCTCCCTTACCTCCTCTCCACCTCCACCCTTCTCTCCTCTCCACCTCCTCCCTTACCTCCTCCCTTCTCTCCACCTCCTCCCTTACATCCACCCTTCTCTCCTCCCTTCTCTCCTCTCTTACCTCCACCCTTCTCTCCTCCCTTACCTCCTCTCCACCTCCACCCTTCTCTCCTCCCTTCTCTCCTCTCTTACCTCCACCCTTCTCTCCTCCCTTACCTCCTCTCCACCTCCACCCTTCTCTCCTCCCTTACCTCCTCTCCACCTCCACCCTTCTCTCCTATCCACCTCCTCCCTTACCTCCACCCTTCTCTCCTCCCTTCTCTCCTCCCTTACCTCCACCCTTCTCTCCTCCCTTACCTCCACCCTTCTCTCCTCTCTTACCTCCACCCTCTCCTCTCCACCTCCTCCCTTACCTACACCCTTCTCTCCTTCCTTACCTCCTCCCTTCTCTCCTCCCTTACCTCCTCCCTTCTCTCCTCTCCTCTTACCTCCACCCTTCTCTCCTCTCCACCTCCTCTCTTTTCTCCTCTCCACCTCCTCCCTTATCTCTTCTCCACCTCCTCTTCCTGTGCACTCCACTACGCATCAGTCTCAATGTGAATGTTTCTATGCCAGTGTGTTTGCCAGCCAATTATCTCTGGCAGTGGAGAAGTCGATTTCCAAATGACACTATGTGACTGATAGGCAGCACCTCACATCATTACATTACGCAGACAGGGAGGGTGGGTGAGCGTGTGTGTATGAGTGTGTGTGTGTGTGGGGGGGGGGGTTGTAGTTATCGCAACACGCAGTACAGTAAAGGAAAGAGGGGAAATAATTACTTCTTGCTGGCAATAACAGCCCTCCACCCGGATGGACTCTTCACCGGTGAGACGAAGGGGCCATGATTACTCTCAGATGGAACTGCAAATTTGAGTTTAACCCTTTCATGCACATTCCCCTGCAATGTAACAGGCTGCCGTGTGACACTTCCTCACATGGCAGATGATTAAAAATGATGCAATGGGTTTGCCTCACTCTTTTAACACACACATTGTATATTTATAAATTCACATTCCCATCCACATGCGGATCCACACATCTGTCTGTGTGTCTTTGAAGAGGAAATTATGTTCCTTTCATGGTGTGGTCTATGGAATCATTTTCATTTAGTACAGTGTTAATTCCAAAGTAAGTACTGTAGGATTAAATATCACTGATGCCCATTTGAAATGGTGGAAAAAGTTTGCAGCTGCCAATTCCCCCTGCCACTCTCCCAGCACCCAGGACTGCCAGTTGGCACAGAATGGGCACCCAGTTGGCACCAGCAGGACCAGGATTATGAACTGAAACATGCACTGCATGCCAGTTGGGCCACTGAGGGACGGTCACAATGCCCACTTCTCATCATGGCCAATCACTGCCTCTTCCAGCGAGAAAGAGAGAGAGAGAGAGAGAGAGAGAGAGAGAGAGTGAGAGAAAGAGAGAAACAGTGGAGAGAATGTGATTTACCTCAGAGATGGATTGTACCTCTGAACTGCTTCAAAAATCATTCTAGCAAAGATAATGCAACCTTGTATCAAAGTCGTGATACACCCACTTACACAGTAAGTGCATTGCAATGCATATCAACCTAAGCCTTTATATCCTGTTTTATATGATCCTGACACTGAGCCACTGATTCCTTGAATGGAACATGGGGAATGATACCAGTTGGTATCTGTCAGCCACTGCTGAAATGTAAAAGTGAAATTTGGTATAAACCATTTATTTATACCATTTTATTTATAATGGTTTGCCACCATATTCCACTCTGCAGTGGGGTGTCTGACACACTAAATGGTTGAGCTAGATAAATCCCTGGTTTGCTTATAATGTTGTTAAGGCCAGTTTTTAATCCTCTGTGCTGAAATGACTGCAGCAAAGTCCAGTTGTCAGGCTTAAAATGGCGGCTCGCAATCCAAGCTGAGGATATAGGCGATACATACAGTATGTGGGGCTGACGATTGCTTGATGTGAAATGCGTCAGACAGGCAATTACAGTGCTGTTGACCTCATTCATCTGTGTGTGCTTATGTCCTCCACCAGGCCAGCCAGGATCATGGAGGCTGCTTCAGTGTGTTCCCTTCGTTTAGCACTGTACGTTGTCCAGTGGCTTTGGCTTATGGTTTGCCAAACCAGTGTCCCCATAGCCCTGTTTGTCTTCATGACTTATACAATATTACAACTTTCACAACATTCCACAGGCTTTTTAAATGATGCACTGTGCTTGACCTGAACGTTCTTTTATACTGGTATTGATGTTTCCTCGCATTCTCTATACTTAGGCCTAATTTATCTGTGTGCCTGTGTCACCAGCCAGCCCAGATCATAGAGGTTGCCTCAGTGTGTTTGTGCCTTACTGCACTGCATGTTTTACACAAATTGCCAAACCAAACCAGTGCTCAGTCAATAAACTCTTTCAATCTGTTCCTAGAGGGTTTCTTTGAAATGAAAACAATTTGGACTTCAGCGTAGCGCTCTACAACATGTTGACTTCAAAACTTTGTTTGTTTGTTTGTCCCGACGTTTGTCGACGTGGCGGATTATACTCTCAACTTTCTCTCTCTCTTTCTCTCTCCCTTTCACTCTCTCCTTTTTACCTTGGTATCCTTCATACTTTGAAATGAGCTTTTGGTGGTGTGTGTATGTGTGTGTGAGGGTTACATCTGTCCAGAGAAACCAAGAGCACTGGAATCCCTCTCCCATGGAGGCCTAAGAAGTCACACAAGCACATGCAAGTGCAGGTGGTCACTTATAAGTGGCACCTATAGTTATACAGACATCACCAAAGGATGATGCAATGTCAGCCCAGCTGTGGGAAAGTTCTGGAGTAAGTTTGCTATGCATCCTGTGTGCTCTGGGTTTCTGTAATGGCGCAGTGCTGTCTGTGCTGTTGTGTACATTTCAGCAAGGCAGAGAAGGTCAGGGAAAGCTCAGGGGCATTACAGAGAGAAAGAGAGAGAAGGAGCAAAGTGAGCTAGATCAATAAAAGACACAGAAAGCACCAAGACAGAGTCAAATTATTCTCATACACAATCTTGTTACATTTTTTGCAACACACATTTGTTTTGATGCTTCAGATTCTGTTGGTGTCAACTCCAATGAAGCCAAGTTAAAATCTCGAGCAGGTTTAATCAGACGATTAAAACGTTTGTACAGCCATCATCAAGTTATGGACTCAATAACATGCTGGTTTGCCATCCCACTTGCTGAGCGGTTATGGAAATTGCTCACACCAAAATAGACAGACTGTGGACGCTCCTCTTCTTCCTCCTTGCTGGGAATTATGGGAGAAAGAAGTGGAAGTGAGAAATACCAGCCTTGTAGACGTGAACAGACATGAGAGCGCTCTCTGATGGCTGAGGATTGAAGTGTTGTTCTGACACATCACACGTGAGGAGTGAAGTATTTCATTAATCTCCTCTAAAATGAGATCAACACCTCACCACACGCACACACACCCTTGCTGAATTGTGAACGGCAGTTTAATTAGTGGTAAAAACTGTACAGTCAACAGAAAAATAGCTTTTCATTTGTTTCGCTATCTTGTTCCAGAGATTTCACTATGGTCTTTCCTCCTCTGCTGCACTCATCCATTGCCTACACTTAAGTCATCAAGGTAATTTGTTACTGGGTGCATAATGTAAAGGACGCTGTCAATGAAGTCGAAGCCAGTATCTGACCCCTCTTATTATTCCATTGTGCAAGCCTTTAAAAAGCTAAACCGAACACTCGCACATATTGCTGCACCATCCATTCTAGTTTGCTTGTCCAGAATCCTGCCTTGGGCTATTGACCCATAATGGATCTGCTGCCGCGTCAGTGGCAGGAGTGTTCCGCACCACATTGGCAATATCTAAGCCAACACCTGTCACCTGTGGATCTCTCCAGGAAGAAGGACGATCTGACTGCCGGTCCCGGCGCCAGGACCCAGATGTCTCACGTTCCCTCTGGCCAGCGTGGTGGTGAGGTGGGGCTCTGTGGCCTGCGGATGCATACAGGCAGCTGGTGCTCAATTGGGGGGGGGGGGGGCTTCCTGTCGTTTGTATGCTTCTAAAACCTGTAGCCCCTCTTAGCCTAACCCCTACACCATACAAAACAACCCTCTTCATAGTCAATACATATGCTTTTAGAAATGTTGAAATGTTTAAACTGATCTTTAATGGTGAGTCTGCAGTCTGCTCACTGAACCCTCATCTAAATCATCCAGCCCCTGTGATAGACAGCTCCACACATCAACCGTCTTCTTGACCGCTGATAACAAGAGGAGGGGCGGGGGTTATTTTGGGATGATTGGGGGGGGGGGGCAGTTTGCTGCTGCGTTATTGTGCACAATCTCCTTCTTATCTTCTCTCCCCCCTACACCCCACGTCTCTCTCCTCTCTCCTCTAGCTAAGTGTACAACTACACCACATCCACACAGGTACTCACAGACCTCTTCTGAAGCCACATTTGTTTTAAAGGTATCTCAGTAGGAATGGCACAATTGCTGATATTTCATGCTTGAGTGCTTTACCATCTCAGGCAGAAAGAAAGTGCCCTTACCTTAGAAAGTGCCCACAAATAATTTCTAAAAATGACTGAAAGCACTCGGGTTTCCAGTTGGATTACTGACAGATTGCAAGTAATGAATCAAGACATTTTAATTAATTTGGATGTGTTAAGTAAATCCTTCTGAGGCTCCAGATGCAGCAGGCCAGGGCAATCCAGAGGAAAACGCCTGGGTGAGATGTGATACACTGCACAGAGCACTAGCACTACTGACAGACAGTAGCTCACATCTGTTGTTGGCATTAGTGAAATAAGGCTTGTGAATTGTTTTTTATGGCTGTTATCACTTGAGGGATAAATACATGAGCAAAAGGTTATGTGCTGCTGTGTGAATGAATGCAGGCTACCGTTTCAAAGTGCTGGTTATTGTATTTCACTTGAAGGTGAAGCTCCAGTTATTTTACATGATCAGATCAACCTTGAGTCTCCTCATCTTGTCTGAAATAGGCAAAAACAAATACACAGACACAAGTGCATTCTTTCTTTTGGCTTCTGGTTCTCTCTCTCAGATCCATACCTCTCCTTCTGCCCTCACTGTCCACCTCTGTCTCTTTTTAATCATTTTCCTCAATTCAAATGTCTTCTGAAGTAGATGAGATGTAGTGCTTGCAATGTCTGATGATGGCAAACATTGTCTGACTGTGGGTTGTCACATTGTTAGTGTCTGCATCCAAGTGGTTATCCTGAGATACACATGGACCTCCTCCCCTCTCTCTCTGTCTCATAACCCAATCTCCCACTACAGGATGACTCTGTCGGGCTGTAACCAGATGCACCTGGCCTGCCCTCTATTCAGGGTGAGTGGAGTTTCATTACAGTGGTGTTCAGTCACCCTCTGGATTTGTGTGGCTTGTCTCTGTCTATCTAAAGTTTCACTGTCTTATGCTGCCCGGTGCTCTGACCACTGTGCCGGCGCTCTGTGAATCTACATCATATCCCGTCTCCCACTGAGCCATGGAGAAGCGGCTCTCACCCGCAGCTACTGAAATAACCCCAGGGTCTCGCAGCTCTTTCTGTCATTTCCTGTAACTTTGTGCCAGTGTCTTCTTGTAAAAAGAAAAGAAAAGAAAAACAGCAGTGGTCTTGTCAGGAATGCAGATTCGCCCATTAGTTACCTTTAGTTTTCAGCAGCAGAGGGCTATTCTTTAGGGCTGTTCACACTAGGAACAATAACTATAAAGATAACAATAATTATAAAGATAACAATAGCTATAATGACATTAGTGTCTACACTAATCAACGAAAAGGTAAGTTTCTTCTTGTGTTGATGAATTTGATGGATTCATTTGATTGTCAGCTTTTTATTGCTCCTACAATCGCTCTGAAAGTGATCGCCAATATCATTCGCCATGCCATTATCGTTATAGACACACATAAACACCATCGTTATAGTTTATAACCATCCATCGTTATAGTTTAAGTGTGGATGTTGCCATTTATATTAGTTACAATGATACTTTCTTGTCGTTAACGTTATAGTTATTGTTCTTGGTGTGAACTGCCCTTTAAGACAAAAAGTGGTCCCTCAGAAAGCACTCCTGACTCTAAGACAGTGAATGAATTATGTAATATCCAGTGCTAACGTAAGAGGTATATTAAAGTATTTACATAATTAAATATTAAGTACACTATTCCCACAAACACTTAGTATTCAATGGTGAACCGTAATTGAAGCCAAATCACAGCACTTCTCTTTGTTACCATAATCAAGCCCTCGCTGAGATGTTTTCTTGTTTTCCCAGACAACTGTGTGGCTCTGAGATTTACCATATACTGCTTTTCTTTGCCACGCAATAATCTGAGAAACCACATGGTAATGAGACACCTTTTTGCTGGATAAACTACAATATACTCAGCCTGGCCTCCTGCCTACATACTCAGCCTGGCCTCCTGCCTACATACTCAGCCTGGCCTCCTGCCTACATACTCAGCCTGGCCTCCGCCTGCCTACGTACTTCCACTTGATTTCTTTTCCCTACAGTACTCCGTCTGGAATAGCTCTCGTTCACTTTGTTTACTTCGGCAACTTGTCTCCGAACCAACCAGTGAACAGAGGGCATTCCTAAGAGTGATTACGTTTACTGCAAGCCTATCGTTATCGTTGTGTCCTGTCATTACCAAACGTTAGTGGTTAGGATTAGGGTTTGGGTTAGGGTTAGGGTTAACTCCAGTGATTGACTCCAATGACTCCAATGATTTCACTCCGATGATCTACTGTAGGCCAGACTCTCTGCGAAGTCAGAGAGTCTGGTATCCAGGCTACAGTATACTAATGAATCCAATTAAATCACATCCACAGATGATTTGGTTTGATTAGATAGATGTTTAGCAGGAGCTGTTGCAGAATCCTAAAGACCATTAATGGTAATCATTCTATACTTATTCTATACTTATTCTATATTTCAAAACCTAAAACTTCAGTCTTTGGCCTGAGAACTTTACCACGGCCACTGGGTTTCTCAATTCCTAATTTACCATAAGCAAGTGTACCCCACCCTAAATAGATACTGTGTATCTAGTTCATGAATAAACAACATCCAACAAGTGTGCACTCCAGGACGTGAGTCTGACTCTGTGCCCCCATATGGTGTCTGAAGCTGGGCCAGAGTGTCAGCCTACGCCCCCGTTACCCCAGGCCTCCCAGGCTCCCTCTGTGCTCTAGCAGCTTATGAAGCCAATAAAAACATGAGGGATGTCGAGGCAAATTGCCCGTGTCATATTTCATATGTGTGAGATGGCCGCAGGGCCACAGAGAGGGCTGAGGCACCATCAGACGTGCCGTGATGAGGGCAACTAGAGTGTACCATCCAGGTGTGTGTGTGGTGTGTGTTTGTGTGGTGTGTATGTGTGTGTGTGTGGTGTGTGTGTGTGTGTGTCTGGTGTGTGTGTCTGGTGTGTGTGTGTGGTGTGTATGTGTGTGTGTGGTGTGTATATGTGTGTGTGTGTCTGGTGTGTGTGTGTGTAGTGTGTGTGTGTGGTGTGTGTGTGTGTGTGTGTGTGTGTGTGTGTGTGTGTGTGTGTGTGTGTGTGTGTGTGTGTGTGTGTGTCTGGTGTGTGTGTGTGTGTGTGTGTCTGGGAGATGGGTGGTGGTGCAGGTCACTAGGGAGATTTTTTAATGGTGCAGAGGCAAACATCTACTGCCAGTGAGATGGCTAGAGGGATGCTGGGGTTTTGTTTGTGTGAAAGTGTGTGTGTGTGTGTGTGTGTGTGTGTGTGTGTGTGTGTGTGTGTGTGTGTGTGTGTGTGTGTGTGTGTGTGTGTGTGTGTGTGTGTGTGTGTCTGTGTGTGTGTGTGTGCGCGTGTGTGTGTATGTATGTGAAAGACTTTGCAGAACACAAGGTTCTTTAACAACCCTGTACCAACCTGATTACTGTGTCCAGTTGTAACCTGACAGTGAGTACCTCAAGAAAGCCACAGGTCACATCTCAGACACTATCAGCATCTGTTTAGTCATCCCCTGAGGAGCTGAACACCCGATTATCTAATGCGAGTACCAGAAGGGCTGAAATGGGTTAGGCTTTGCTTTTGTGTTGTGTGCATCTGTAATTGATGAGGTGAAAACAATACAAGGATGAAAAAACAGCTGGATTTCTCTCATTTTCCCATAGAAGCGGGCAAACATTGCTAACGCACAGTCACACTATCATTATTGTCACAGCTTGTTCGACTGAGCCCCTGATACTGTACATTTCCAACTGGATTGCGAGTTGCTGTGATCTTTTTTTGGGTAGAGAATGGGAAGGCTTAGTAAACACAACACAGCACCAATCAGCAGTTACACAACGGCTTGGCTGCTGAGGACGAGCCCTGTGATCTGTGACTGCGTGGCAGGCAGGCGCCGCCACTTGCTCACCCTGTCAACCCTCCAGCGCATGAGACGCCAGTACAGTCTTCTAAACGACGCTGTCTGCTCATTTACTCTCTATCTAACTATAGCTCTGACAACACGTCGGTGGAAATGAAAACGCAAGTCAGTGGGTACGCTGCTTTAGATGTTCGAGGTTCCTCAGCGCTAAAGTTAAGACTGAACACAAATCAAATTTTGGAAGTTATACTACTTACAGTACATCAGGTGTGTTAAATCAGGTTTGAGGTGCACTGTTGAAAGTTGCATTCCTCTCTTGCCTGGTACAGGTGTTACTCTTTCTTCTCTGTCACACAGTTATGTGTAACTTTGATAAGGGGTAGTCTTTCTCACAGGGATGTGGTGAGAAAGGCCTCGAACAGAACGGAACGGAACAGAACGGAACAGAACAGAACAGAACAGAGCAGAACAATGTGTGTATGATGAAACAAGGAAAAGGCAGAAGGGGAAGAAAGAATCAAAGAAAAACACAGACAAAAAAAGAATGACAATGATGAAAGGATAATTTGGAGATTCAAAGGAAAGTGTGAGTGTGTATGCTTGTGAGTGTGTGTGTTTGCGCATGCTTGTGTGTATGTGTGTGTGTGTGTGTGTGTGTGTGTGTGTGTGTGTGTACATGCACGCCTGCCTGCTGAGACTGAGAGGCTGAATGATTAATTGGCAGTGTTAATGAGGAAGGCATAATGAACACACACCCCATTTCAGCAGCCTGAGTGCTCACTCACTCATCCACATGTTCAGCACGCCGTTGCTGAGAGCACAACGCTTTTTATGGGCTCTGTTTCTCCTTTCTCTTTGTGATAGTGATCTTTCTAGCCATCTATGTAATGTCTTTGTCTATCTACTTAATGTATCTGTATCTGAATTTGTCTGTCTGTCTGTGTGTCTGTCTGTCTGTCTGTCTGTTTGTCATCTTGACACTCTCCGTGTTCTGCACAAACAGATCTCTCACTCTCTCAGCTCTCTCTCTCTCTCTTTCTCTTTCTCTCTCTGTCTCTCTCTCAGTCTACTGAGGAACATTATGTCTTTTCCACTAATGGTGCAGAGCCAAGCTCTAGTTGCATGTGGACGAGTGGACTCTGCTGCTTGCTGCTCTGTACTAATGGTGCTGATGATGCCATAATGGCCTGTACATTCTGCTTTTTAATCCATCTGTGCATATGGGTTGTTCTGGGCATGCACATTAGCTGCTGCTTGTTCCTTTTGCTTGCTTGCTTTTTGTGAAGATTTCGCTCTCTCTCTCTCTCTCTCTCTCTCCCCTTTCCTGCCGCCCCTCTCTCCCTCCCTCTATCTCTCTCCCCCTGTGTGTGTGTGTGTGTGTGTGTGTCTAGTGGTGTCGTGCTGATAGTATTTTGCAGCCTTCCTGTGAGTGCACCAAAGGCTCTGTTGAGGGCCGTGATTTGGCTTGGTTCCATTTGATATGCTCCATTTTCAGAATCGGAGCTGCTTCTCTGAATAGTAAGCTCATCTCCGGGTTAGTGGGACAGTACACATGCTATACTATACCATACTTTACTATAGCACACTATACTATACTGTAATTTACTATACTATACCATACTTTACTATAGCACACTATACTATACTATAATATACTATACTATACCATACTTTACTATAGCACACTATACTATACTATACTATACTATACTATACTATACTATACTATACCATACTTTACTATAGCACACTATACTATACTATAATATACTATACTATACCATACTATACTATAGCACACTATACTATACTATACTATACTATACTATACTATACTATACTATACTATACTTTATCACCCGGAGAGAAGAAATACTCTTTTCTGATTGGCTGGCGGGGTGGCTTTTAATTCTGAATAACGGGACACCTATGAAGTAGATCTGGTAAAAAGTGTTTAATCGCCGTTCCATATTAATGCTTATGAATGGTAACTATAACAACGATAGTAGGACGACGGTTGAGCCTGGAGGCAAGCTTCGCAACAATGGAATCAACTGAAAACAAGCTAACTGTCCATGCTATCGCTGTTATAGGGCCAATGAAAGTTGTACAATTAACAAGTTGAACTAGTGGGCTTCTTTTTAAACGGAACCGCGTTTCCTTTGCTTTACAGTGGCAACCGGGTGATAAGCGGGATAACGGCCTTCGAGGTGTGTCCAGTTATACGGAATTAATGGACCGCTGCGCGTCGGGGAGTTCTTTGCCCCTCGCCCTCGTCCATTAATTCTGTATAACAGGACACCTCGGCGGCCGTTATCCCTTAGATACTATACTATACTATACTTTACTATGTTAAACAATACTATAGTATACTACAGCCTAGTATACGCGTATCATTTATGGTATGGCTTTGGACAAAAATGTAGAATAGATTATCCCAAAATTGACAAAATTCACAAAAGCTTGATGCCATTAGAGCACATATTGGCTTGCTGTGCAGAAACATCTCACTGCTGTTCACTCTACAGCTGATTGTGCTCATCTGAAACATTAGGGAATGTGGTGAAGTGATTAAGTTGCCATTTGTCAGCAAATTAGCTGAGCCCTGCTTTTCTATCAGTAGATATGTGTGCCTATGCGTTTGTGCACAAGCCCCACATTTTGCAGTACAGTTGTGAGTGTAGTAGTAGCCGGCACATGTCCATTATCGCAGAAAACCCACATAGCCTGTTCATTTCCTATGGAGAGCGTCAAGGCGTAGCTGCCTCCGCAATGCACCTCGGGAAGGCGGCGCGGCCACTCGAGCAGATGGATGTACTACTCTATGGGAAGTTCGGACACAAAGCGGGCAAAGATGGTGCCCTCCCTGTTTCCGCGCGAAATAAGATGAATAAATAAGTTGGCAAACCATCCATGACATCACCCATAGGTTTTCTGAAGAGCAGAAATCTCGAAATAGGAGGCACCGCCATGTCTGTTATGCTATAATGGGCTACATTTAAAAAATCCAGAGCTAAACTCCTGGCAACGGCCATGCAGAGGAGATACTATAATACTATAATACTATTGTAAGCCCTACAGAGTTTGGTATGAAGAGTCCTGCGCTTCCTCAGTCTTCCCAGTCTCCCGTGCCACACTGTTGCACTCACTTCACACACATGCAGATATACACCCCCCACACACACACACTTCTCACACCACTCCTATTTTAGTGTATACTGTATGCTTGCATGAATTTGGAATTTGGTTGTACATTATGGCACAACATCCTTATTTGTTTACATAATGCCCTAAACCTCTTGCCCGAGTTTTCTACTTCATCTTACATGGACTATAGCATTTCGCCACTGTCTAATCCTTACATAATAACATGACAGGAAAGAAACTCATGCACAATATCCCTGTTGGGGCTTGTTTCATAATCCTCGATAAGTCCTCTGAAGAAAGACTGCATTAGTTGATCAAGTAGAGGTATGACCTGTACGGATATTTACTCTGACATACAGTAAGGTTGTGCCTTGCTATAATCCTGAGCCACTATTCTTTACAAACTGTTGATGCAATAGGGAATTACATAAGAAGAAAGCTCAGAGTTTATGTTTTTGCTTTGTTTATGTGTAGACTTATATGTGGATATGGATGGTGTTACAGTTGACTTTAGAATTGATTCTGTCATTCTGTTATGCAACAGCCCCTATTGTCATTTCTCCATTTCTTGTGAGCGACAGACATACGGTACATATATAAGATTTTGCTTTGGTTCTGTTTGGTCTCCTAGTTATGATAAAAGTAAAACAGTGAATGTGTGAGTGGCAGTAAAGAAAGGTCGTTCAATAAGTAATTTCAGTGCTAAGCCGAGAGGCTATTTACAGACATATAATCCAATTAGCCACTGTAGACATTTTGAAAATGTGATGTCTTCCATGACATAATAATAAGGCTGGTAGTGGTAATGGTAATTATGACCGTGAAGTATGGCAGCGAAGGTTTATAGGTTATAGGTTTAGTCGGTTTTTTTCTTCCGGATTTTTTTTTTCTTGTGTCAAGGATTCCCGGGACACTGAAAGACCGGGCTGCACGAAACTTGGTGGGCATGTAGCCCCACAAGGATGACACGGAACCATTGTTTTTCGTGTTGATCCGTCACCCCCCCCCCCCCCCACCGGACTGGACCCCCGAAAGGAGGGTAGGCCAGACACAGTTTTCTGTGAATATCTTGAGAACCGTAGGACCTAGGAGGACAACATTTTTATTGTATGTATGTTTGTCACGACGGAGCCCTGGAGGTGTCATTGCAAGATATTTTTGTGTATCGAGAATATGTGCGCTCATTTTACTAAATCCTGCACGCGTTTTACTAAATTGTGCATTCATTTTACTAAATTGTGCTCTCAATTTAGTAAATTGTGCTCTCAATTTAGTAAATCATGCGCACAATTTAGTAAAACGTGGACACGATTTAGTAAATTGTATATACATCAAATGAGTGGTTATGGGATTGGTTGACATGGCCCCTTGAGATGTACGGAACCCTAGAGGGGTCATTGCAAGATATTTTTGGTATATATCCAGAAAACGTGCGCACAATTTACTAAATTGTGAGCACGATTTACTAAGCACAATTTAGTAAAATGTGCGCACGATTTAGTAAAATGTGCGCACGATTTAGTCAAATGTGCACACAATTTAGTAAAATGAGCGCACGTTTTCTGGATATATACCAAAAAATATCTTGCAATGACCCCTCTAGGGTTCCGTACGTCTCAAGGGGCCATGTCAACCAATCACATTTGATGTATAGTGCCACCTAGTTAAAAATGAAAAAGCAAAAATGAGATGATGTAATCGCAGGTGTCTCTGGCTGACAGGTTCAAAACTGCACAAAAAACTGCACAAGACACGCACACAAACACACACACACACACACACACACACACACACACACACACACACACACACCATTACCCCCACACACACACTCACAAGCGAAAACACACACACAGAGAAGCACACATGTACACAAAAGCAAACACACACATACACACAATAATTTACATACACAAAAGTTGCAAGAGTAGGGGATGGAGTAGGAGATGGAGACAAATTGACATGTGTGATTTATTTTTGCGGAGAAACTGTGCAGGACTGGGCGGCGGTCATATTTTGTACCGCTCTGCAGGGGCGTCACTAGAGCTTATTCACTGGGGCACGTGCCTTAGTAAAAGTCTCCAGTGCCCCAGTAAAATTCTAGCACTGCTCTTGCTGGAAACGGCATTCATGAGCGCATCTCCGTGCCTGCTTTAATCATAACTCGAGCCTGTCACTTACCAGCCAATAAAAAAAAAACAAGGAAAAAAAGAAAGGGGCCATAATAGCCAATCAGGAAATAGCACCTCTGTAGCTGGGTAGGATTGAACGCAACAACCAATGAAAATCATTCACATGATTCTTCCAAATGTGTTTCGTTGTACAGACACACATACACACTGGAAACCGCTGAAGCTCGTCACATCACTTTGAGCACAGAGTAAGTCGTCCCCTGTTTTAATGTTACAACAAATTCACAACTTGTTTGACAGAAAAAATGACAAGTTGATCGCTGTTAGAGAATGTTGCCCACATAATTAGCATCTGTTTTTCAATGCTTAGCGTCATTGTAGCCTAAATTTAGCAACAGTTTCCTTGTGTTAGGAAAGCCTATTAAATTCATGCAGTGAGTATAGGCCTACTTATGCGTTTGGATGTTGCTACAACAATTGAGGGAGAGAGTGCTGGAGGATCGTCAGATTCTAGTCATTCAGAGGCAAAACACTAACGACAGAGAGGAATGTCGTATGATTATGGTGCACCTTTTAGCAACAGGTAGGCAAGCTGAACAGTCAATCAGAGCAAGTAAAGTGTTCTCTCTCTCTCTCTCTCTCTCTCTCTCTCTCACTCACACACACACACACACACACACACTGACAATTCTGAGGCCAGTTGAACATATTGAGTCATCTGCAAACACACTGACAGAGGTCTGACTGTGTCAGCGCTGTGGGCCACACTGCAAAGACTTGGGCCACAGATGCTGACCGTCACCGATGTCCAACTGTCGGCTTAGTGAGTCCCAGTGCTACCACTAACGTTAATCAAACATCTCATCATCTCACTCATCTCATGATAACCCAATCTCAAGCTTTAAGTTTGGCTTATTCATATTCCTCATGGTCTACTGTGTCAATAGTAAATTGGTTCTCTAAATAAAATGGCACCGTGTCAGCTTGTGTCCCTGGTTTGGTGGCCTCTACAGTCATCAGTAATGTTATCAAGGGCCCACATTTGATCCTCTTTGTTTTGTTTCATTTATTCCACATTGCTCTGGAGACATGGGATTTTAATGTACTTCATTAACCAGACAAAAAAATGAGTGAGAGAAGGAGCGGGCAATTCTCTCAAGTGGCCTCCTCTGTTTATTTCCTGGCAGATGCATGCGATGAAAGAGGATGAGAGCGGGTCATCAGAGGCTTTAATGTGAACCACTGCTGATGAAAGCATCTCCACCAGTCAGATGGACAGAGAGAGAGATCACTCCTCAGAGACTTGGGGGGTCAGTGCCTCAGATAGGTTTTTGAAGTGGCATTAGAATTTCCAGGAGTTTTTCCATCATAAAGTGGTCTGATTAGGATATCTGGTATTGTTGTTTGTTTTTCTGTGTTCTTAGCTGTGTTGGCTTATAGTCTCGACAGGGACTAGAAGGGGATCAAAGAACGAAAATGAATGGAAACGAACACATTTTTACATAACACGAACATAACCGAAAACGGGAACAAAACCAGCCTTTTTCAAGTATGAAATAGAGACCATATCTATGGGCCTGTCATGCAGTTGGTAGCACCACACATAAGTTAGGCTATTACAGAGCTTAAAGCAAGGACATTTTTTGTGCCTGAAGTAAGGCTATCAGACATTTTTTAAGATCTAATATCATATGGGCCTACTTGCCTACTTTCAAATCTCGCCCCACACCTGAAAAAAAACCACAGTGTTTTTAACAGTTAGTCTTGATATCTAATGTGCTTTGATTTAAGCTTTAAGGCTGTTGGGCAAAAAAAAGCCTATATTATTACAGTATAACATACGTCAATTTGTAAAGACAATGTCATTTTTAGAGGAACTTTATTAACCGTTCTTCTATAACGTTCTAATTGGTTACCATTTAGAAGAGATGCCTTGGAACATGGAAAAGGAATGAAGAAATAATGTTTTTGCTCAGAACGAACTGAAATGAAAATCATTCAGTTTTCAGTCCCTGGTCTTTGATGTTGCTAAATTTTACCGAAAGCTAATAGACATGGCAGCAGCAGCCGTATAGCTTAAAATGACAAAGGAAGCGCTGTGCTTGCGTTACTAAGAATCAAGACATCAAAAGAATTAGACGCTATTTATCGCTCATTAGGCCTACCACATCATAAAATAGCCAATCCATTAAAAAGAGGAAATAGCATGGAGTTCAGATGCTTGACTGAACAGCATTGGTTCAAATCAAATCAAATATCTCCAAATATGTCTCCCACGATGAGAGCCAGGATATGGAGTTGGACAGATTGGTTTGTTTGTGCTGGGAAAAGACCCTAAACCCGTACCAGTCCCTCTGGCACATACACCCTCAGACAGACTGAAAGGGCTTCATGCTTCTACGTCAGAGGGAATTGGCAGGCGCTTGAGGAAACAGAGCATCCTTTTTTCAGGTTGCTCATTATGTTTTTTTTTTTTTTAAAAGCAAACATGCACAGTAAGCATCCGTATGATGTTCGGTGGGAACTAATTATAGGTCTCATTCTCCATCACTGTGTCAGAAGTGAATTCAGCCCTTCACACGTAGGCCTACTCCTCGCCTGCCCACCAAGGAAGGATGACGTCTGCCAGCTGACGAGTTTAACCTTTGATTCAGTGGGCGATGCCTATACAGGGAAGAGGAACAAGCTCAGGGAACGAGGGGTGGTGGCGGTTTGCAGACAGCCTGACATTATCCCACTCTTCGCTTTCGTGAAAGGCCCCACTGGTTAAACTGAGGTACCACGGAGAGAAGCAGGCTGCCATGCCATCAGTGGTCTTCAGTGCCCCCTGGTGGTGAGCTGAGGAGCTGCACTGGCAGTGCAATCCCTGCTACAATCTCCCAGAGGGTGAGCCCTCCATCATTGCAAAGTCAAGGATGTCTATTACTGTGTAATACTCAGAGGCTGTTGTTTTTGGGAGTGTTTGCTAGGTGTCACGCACACACACACACACACACACACACACACACACACACACACACACACACACACACACACACACACAGTCCCAAGAGAAGTCAAACAAGACACATAAATAAAAGGGAACCATCCTAGGTGGTGACGATTTTACAACATCCTTGTTCTTAGATGAAAGACCATGGTGATTACTTTCATTATCACTTTGGGAGTTCTCACATATGTCATTTTACTATGTGCCATTTCTGTCTTTGCTGAAGTTTCCCTTGGCATAAATAAAGTATCTATCTATCTATCTATCTATCTATCTATCTATCTATCTATCTATCTATCTATATTAATATCTATCTATCTATCTATCTATTGTGGTAAACATTAAGTATTAATCCACAAAGAGGCAAAAAGTAACGCACAGGCAAGCTGACCGTACGGCAGAGTACAAAACTTTATTCACAACGCCGGAGACAGGTTACACAAGCATCCTAGGCGAGCATGAGAGCAACAGGTCTATTGTAGACAAAGTCTTACCATTACTTATAGGACTAAAACAGGGTATTATTGATGGATTACATAAAAAATGAAAGAAAAAGAGCTGTCATGATAAAAACTGTATTACTCCAGACTCCCTAAGGGCGGTTGACCTCAGAGGTCAGGGACAAGAGAAACCCCAAATAACTATGTAACTCTTGTAACATTTCTTTACAGTGTAGCCCCACACTAGGGTGCATCATCCGCCTCACTTTTTGAAAAAAAATTGAAAATCAATCTGTCCCTAGAATCATTTTGTTCCATTAACCAAATAAAACTTCCATGAGAAATTTTATTGAATTCTATTGATGTTTAGGTGGCCCACCGAGCCTCTGAAGTTTCCAACAAAAGACGTCCATAAAGCTAGGCTGAAAATATCCTTTTTTCTTAAATAACGCCAAAAATAATGGGTCTAGCCCTATAATGTCAATAGAAGTTGAATATAAATATGGACTTTTCGCAACATTTGGTGTGAGTTGTGTGTCTCTATCGTTATTACTTCCTGAGATATGGCAGTAGTGTACATTTTCGTGGAAGATGTAATAAAAATTGCCTTTTCCAGGCATTTTCAATAAACAGCATGAAAGTAAACTATCAATAAAAGCTTGCTCTCATGGCTTTTCCCAGTACCAAATTTGAAGGCTGGAAAACAATATATATGTGGTCAGCTAATGCCTTATCAAATTAACCAAATGTGGCCTGGCGGTCATTTTTCATGGACTCCAGAAATAACAAGTTCACCTTGTTCTTCACCAAGCTTTCAGCGTTCTGTGGCCACAGAGCAAAAGTTTTTTCTCCATCTTCTGAAGTTCTGGTCCGTCGTTTCAGTGGGATAGCTCAGAATTTGGCATTTTCATCTAAATCAATGCCATTCATGCCATTTGGGGGCAGCCGTGGCCTACTGGTTAGGGTTTTGGGCTTGTAACCGAATGGTTGCCGGTTCAATCCCCGACCAGTAGGAAAAATGTGGGCAGGGGAAGTGGTTGAGCACTGCTCTCCCATGCCCACACCCACGGTAAGGCACCTAACCCCTCACTGCCCCCCGAGCAGGGATGGATTACTGCACGGGCCTACCGGGCCCAGGCCCAGGGGCCCAAGGGGTCAGGGGGCCCTGAAGACCAAGCCTTTGCATGGAATAATAATAATGCCTCATTATTAACAAATCAGGATGTAGGCTATGAATCTGATTGAATTTAGTTTCGGCCATCCCCAAAATGCACCAGAATACAGGAAATCACATCAAACAAATTTAAAAAATTCTGGGGGAGGACCCCCAAACCCCCCTCCCACATATACGACAATAAGTGGGGGGCCCTTAATACATCTGGGCCCAGGGGCCCGAAAGTTCATAATCCGCCCATGCCCCCGAGCGCCGCTGTAGCTCACTGCGTTGGGATTAGTGTGTGCTTCACCTCACTGTGTGTTCACTGTGTGCTGAGTGTGTTTCCCTAATTCACGGATTGGGATAAATGCAGAGACCAAATTTCCCTCACGGTATCAAAAGAGTACATACTTATACATAAAAGTTTGATTATTTTTTCACAGGCTTTCCTTTCTGATATCAAAGGAATGTTGGCCTTTTTATAAAAGCTGGACACCAGTACGATATTTGCTGATTCCCACTTTGTTCTGTTTTCTGATGAACCATCCGAAAGATACCACATGAAGCAACTGAGAACTTGGCGACAGTTTGGAAGACGGGATCCAGTGATAATCGAGTCATCCTGAACAAGGCCACTGCCCAAACCAAATATCCAAGATGATTGTCTTGTAGACAGAGTACATTTTGAAGACTGTGGATTGGCATTACTAATACACTTTCTACTAGAAGCCATGTTGCAAGAAATTCATGTAATCCTGTGTGATACAACTACTACTCTACACTAAACAAAATAGTCCCACACATGTAGCCTATATCTGATTTGGAATTATGAGATTTTTATAACACCATAGCAACAATAGTTAAATTGAATGATTAATGACAAGTGTTGCAATACACATTAAGGTGTTTTTCATCAAATAACATATTCAAAATAGAAAATAAAAAAAATCACCAAAATATGTATAACAACATAAAGAAACCCAATGTTTATCCAATGAGCTGTGTTCTTTATGCCCTTAATACAGTTATTATTCAAATAACTACTGGCTAACAAATTGATAATAGTGAAATAATGTGAAATATACCCCCATAGCCCCCCATATTGCGAGGTGATTTCCTGAATTTGGCAACAATTCATAAAGTTTAATGGTGGGCCACCTAAATATTATCCAATTTACTTAAAAATGTACCATTTGGTTTGATTTGTATTGAGAGATGATCTTATGGAAAGTACCCCATGCCAATCTCTAGGTATGGTGAAGGGTATGTGATGATGTGGGGCTATTTTAATTCTAAAGGCCAAGGGAACTTTATCAGGATGCATAGTATCCTGGATCCATGAAATAACTGGCCTTTAAAAATACAATTCTGCCTGCCTCTATGGGAATTTAACATTGGTGGTTGTATAGTTATTCACCCTGTATTTTAATGAAGAACATTTATTTATTTACGATACATTATTCATTCACAAGGAAAATTGGTGTCCTTAAAGGTTGGATTTTTAATTAAAGCATTAATATCAATTTCCAGAAGAAGATAGTTTATTCCTCTTTTTAGTCAACTTCAGCATGGGGATGAAAACGTATGCAACCCACTGTATCTATCTGTCTATCTATCTATCTGTCTGTCTGTCTGTCTGTCTATAGAATCCAGCGCCCTCTGAATCAGGACTTCTTGTTTTGCTTATCTTTCCACCATTTCCTTAGCCACCATGTTTTTGTATGGCACTTCAAAGTAACATGGAACTGTGTCACTCCTGCTTGTGTTATCTTGCCATTGCACTGTTCATTTTCTTTCATTTTTTTTGCACATTTTAGGTTTGATCAGAGATGTTTCTGGCTTGTCACAGAGAGAGAGAGAGAGAGAGGGGGGAAGAGAGAGAGAGAGAGAGAGAGAGAGAGAGAGAGAGAGAGAGAGAGAGAGAGAGGAAGAGCTGGTATCCCATGACAGATAAACACAGCTCAGCTTGTGAGACGCGTGACACCACCACTCATCCTCAGAAATCAATACGCTGCTGGTGAGAATCAGGCTCTTGGCTATGGATAAGCTGACGGCCCCTTTGAAGCTTGGCGAGCATGTATCGAGCAAATGGCGGATGTCACATGTGAATGTAGCAAGCTCTACTTGTGTTGAGGTTTCTTTGTGACATGTTTCACTAGTTAGTGTGTGAGACACATCTTGTGTGTTCAATCTCATGAACGGTGATAAACACAAAGGTCAAATAACTCACTCACTGTAGTCCATCCACAATCAGACTTTCAAAGTGCCATTTGCCATGTTTTATTGGAGATAGTTGACACTCCAATTGAGATGGTTGTCCAATATAACTAGATGTGTCCCTATTGTGCTCTTTGATGTGCTGTCTTTTCACAGTGAATAGTAATGGCAACGTTATTGTATCCATTCAGTTCGTGCACCTCTGCCAAGGGCCTCCAATTTATGTTGGATGAATGTGTTTATAATGATGGATGTGTGACTCACTGCTGTTTGACATTGTCAAGCTGTTCTCCATGACCTTGATAAGTCTTCTTAGCATTTGTATTGATTCATTTGGTGGATGCTTTCATTTAAAGTGACATGCAGGGGAGGTGGATTAAGAAAAAAGAAGCACCACACTTATTATTTCTCCAAGTGGTGAGGATAAAGGCTTGCGTAGGCCTCTACTTTTTTTAATTTTTATTTTATTTATTTTTATTTTTTTTGGTGAAAGCCGTTTTAGGTGAGCGAGCCGAAGAGATGAGGGTGGACACTGCTATTTCATGACAGAGGTAGATTCTGCCGGTGGAATGGAATTGGGCAATTTATTCCGTGAACAAGGGATCATGGCATCATGGAGTATTCTAGATTGAGATTTTGCCGCCTTGCTGGGACAACAATCTGGGCATTTATTGGCTATTTTACATCCCATAATAAGGTGTGAAGACAAATGTTTTTCTTTCAGTACCATGTCTGCACCATACACTACAGTTTGATGGGGAGTGTTTGTGTAACCAAGCAATGGCAATGGATGCTGTCTATAATTAGTCCAGTGGGGTTAGAAAAGGTCTGTGTCTTAGCACGGTTTCACACCATAGGATTGATTTGTACATAGGATAGCGCCTAGTTATAGCCGAGAGAGAGTGGAGCTGTATATATAAAAACAGCACTAACTGATGCACTTATTCTTACTGTACTCTAATGTTTTTAAATTGTCCTAATATTGTTGAGAATTGCTCTAAAAACTTAAACTGTTTACCATGTTGTTAGTCGCTTTGGCTAAAAATGCGTCAGCCAAATGTAATGTAATGTAATGTAATGTAATGTATTGTTCCTGGTGTGCAGCTTGGGCAGGGTGGAGGTGCATTTAAACACTCTGAAGAGGCTGCACTGGTGGAAAATGCTCTACAGGGGTGCTTGGATAGCAGTGTGAAAAAAGATCCATTTCCAACAAAGCGGGATGACATCAGTGGGGTTGGAGAGTTCCTTTTTTCACAGATTTACAGGCTCTCTTGCACCCTCCTGTGGCCAATATGAGTAATCTCTAATTTGGTTGATAGGCGTTCACTATGTCAGGGTGACACAGCAGAAGGACTTCCCCCACTCCACGTGAAGTGGTCATTCATTAGATGCTCATTCCTTGCACTTCTTGAGTCCAAAGTTAACCTACACACATTGACGATGCAATGTCTTTTGTTTACAGACGTCGCAATGTCAATGTGCAGTGTCATTTATTTGCAATGTCAAAGTACATAGTAATTTGTTTGCAATGTCATTATATCCCAAACTAATTCTGTGAAGTAGGGTTGTCACTCGTCAATTCATATGGCAAAATGATCTTCAACTAAAGCTACTCAGACAATCTGACAAGCCCCTTTAGTGTTACAGAGATAAGAACATTTTGTATTATCTAAACATCCTCTATAAGGTGTCCCTTGTGACTATTGTTGAGTATAAACGTGGCATGCAGCTCATGGATATTAGTGGTAGTCTTCCTTATATTGCTGCATAATGACAGTATAATGGATAATGCTAAAATATGACTTTGTGCCCCTTAATTAAAGTTTATAGCTAATACTACATCTGTGCTGCTCCGAATTTTTACTTTTAGTATATCTACACGGTCCGCTCTTCGTCTGATGCACCAGATGTGATGCTGCAGAAGCGCGGTGGATCCACTCTTTTGTGAAAATGACTTTGTGCCCGTTTGTGTTCTTTGATGTGTTTATGACTGTGTATGTGGGTTTTGTAAGTAAGTAGTGAAATGACTTTGGCAACACCATGAGTGTTAGGAAAATGGTGGGAAGAAAACAGGCAGCCATTTTGAAGGCCGGGCGCTAGAGGACCTCCTGTGGATATGGTGGCATTTCCCATAAAGCCTTGAGGCAGACACCACGGCAGCATGCCAGTCACGGGGCTCAAGAGGAAAGGCCAACTGTCTACCCCCCCACTGGCACACACACAAACTCACACACACACACACAAACACACTCATACAAACACACACTCATGAGCAAATGCAAGCAGGAAATCTAAGGAGGGAATATGGTTCACATTTTGTTTTATTTTTCAATGGATTTTTGTTATCGTCTTCATACAAAGAGATCAAAGAATGCACTTACGGGACAAGAACTTCACACAGATTTGCACACAGCACTTTGATGAGGGGAACCAAGCTCTTCTCTTATCTGAGGAGGACGTGCAGGGGAACAAGTGTGGCCACTTTGCACTACAGGTAAATAACAGCACAGGAGAGGCCATTTGAAGAGCAGGGGTTTTCTCTCTTACTGTCTCTCTTGCATATTCACACAACACACACGCACACACGTATGCATACAGTACACACACACACACACACACACTCACTCACTGACTGGATCCAAGAGTTTTGAAAGCACAATATGCACAAAACAGCCATTACTGTTTTACACAGTTTACAGTCGATCACAATGAAAGACTTCCACTATTCACCAAGCATCAAAACAATAATGAACTGGTATATGCACATGCTGTAGGACCTTTATGGCATGTTGTGAATGTTCATGAGACTTTGTATAAAATGACTTGAAGTGGTGGATATTCAAGGTCAGATAATTGAACGAGACTGTATTTCCCAAAACTGACATTGAGATAACTGTAGAAAGTGTGTTTGAAATGAAAGTAATTTAGTCATTGCCATTTAATAAAGTAGCTGTTCAACGACACCTTGGGGAATCGTGGCCTGAACTGCTCACAAGGAGAGACTGAGAAATGTTGGTAGTTCACAACTTTCACCAGCAGGTGGCACAAAAACAGAACACAGGAGCCAACACGAGCCAACAAGCAGCAGGTGGGTAGATCCAGCATCTCATATAATTCAATAAGGTACACATTATGTACAGTGAATTCCCCATTACTGACAATACTGAGACAACACTGAGCGTTACCGTCATAATACTTTCATTAGAATTTGATGAGCAGGAGAAAGTCAGTATGATCAGAATGATAATAAGGGAAGTCTAAAACACACACACACACACACACAAACAAAAATCTCTTTAACATATCTTTTTAGTGCACAAAGACACAAACGTTCCACTCTGAGCCTAAGGAATGAATGGGATGCAGATGTTTATAGTGAGAGGGCGGCATGAGCGCAGTCACAGAGGCACTTGAGAAAAGAGGAAACACCATGACCAGAGTAAGGCACCACATACTACACACACACACACACACACATACACACACACACACACATACACACACACACACACACACGGTATAGCTTTGGGTCACAATTACACAACCCACTTACATTCCATACACATGGGGTTTGGACAGGTACTGTGTAATTAAAATAATTTGTTTTATTTAATCCTATCTTTGTGTCCTCACTAATTATTTAACATAGACATCTGTATATATATATGGCATTTCCCTTTTACTAATGCAGATGTAAAATATTTGGGGAAAATTAAACAAAACAGGATGATAATGAACAGAACCTGCAACATGTGAGACATTGATCAGTCATCATATGTCATAAATACATCCCATATAATTACGAACAGTAGCCTTCATAATACATCAAATTAGGCTTGCAACAAAGGATTTGACTTTTGATCATAATCATACATAAATTGTGCAGGGATAGACAAACTGAAACAAGGGTGGGTGCCAAAATTAAGTATTTGATGAGATACAACTTTCATCAACCTTCATGTTTCTGAAAGCCGTTAAGCTGTAATCACTATCCCCTTCGTATAGAGCAATACTCTTAAATGAGTTTTTTAATGTAATCTCTGCTTACATTAACCTCTGATTGACAAATCATGAAGTGTGCTTAACATTAAACATTACATCTGGCATTAAAACACTAGTGCAGAATCTCAGGGGAGGGGTAGACATAGGATCTGTGTGGGTAATGTGGTCATGCATACAGTACATCACAAACACACACACATACCATCTGATGTCAATGATACAAATACAATAAAAGTCAACATCTAATTTGAAACAAATCAATGATACATTCAACTGTTTCCATAGATTTCTGGTACAAGTGACAGACCTACAATGTCAAACACATGGTATGAGTGAAACCTCCTATAGAGAGCATTTCTGCGGTCTGTTTGTCATTTTTACTTCATACAACAGCCTCGCGTTAAGGGAGGGTCCATCTTTAACACAAAGCTGCTGACCGTCAGTCTTGGGATGTAAAGCACCAGATGTATAGGAGAGGTAATCCATTATACTATTAAAGTCTGTCACTCACACACACACACACACACACACGCACACGCACACATACACACACGCACGCACGCACGCACGCACACACACACACACACACACACACTTACATAACACAAGATGTGTGTGTGTGTGTACACACATTTACATGAGTAATGTAAGTAGGTATGACAACTTGTACGCACATACATACTTTGTGTACACACACAAATACTCAGAAAAAAATTATGAGACACGATTATCTTTTTTTTTCCCAACAGTCAACGCACATTTGCTAATGAATTATAAAGATGTGGAATGTTAGTGTCATTGGGTCCCTACGTCTCCCTGATGGTACTGAAAGGGTTAATTTACATCTGGCATATACGTCTCCATCTGGCGGCATATCAAGGACCTTTGGAACATACTGACAGAGTGCAATCCCTCAAACCAATGACAACCCCCGACAGATAAACCTTATCTTTCCTTAGCCCTGTGTCAGCACTTTCCATTCGGCTCTATCTCTCAATGTTAAGTTTGATTTCGTTTGATTAAACGAAGCAGCAAATTTCACAACGGCAATACGAAGCAGATCAGTGATCATGGGGGAATTAAAGTTTGCAAAACTGTCGTGGTGGGCGAGTGTCTTCAGAATCGTCCTGCAACCATGTGTAGGTGGCAGGAGGACCTCTGCTCAACAGTCTTGACCGCGGGGGTGTGGCGAATGAGTGATGAGGAGGAGACCGCAGGTGGAGGTGTGTCGGAGGAGGAGCGGCTTTTTTTTAGGTCCTGGGGAAGAGTCCCTTCTTATAGGCGATCAGACTCGTCACCGCGACGACCGACAGGACGGTGGACACGCGCATGAACTTAAGGAACCCGCCCACGGAGGGCAGGTTCCTCTCCCAGAACGTGGTGACAAATGGCAGAGCAGGAACGTCCTGGAGGAAGACATCAGACATTAATAATCACTCACTGATAAAGGACACAGTTGTGTGGTACAGGCCTACAGTCCAGTGTGTATTATGAAAGGCTTGAAGGATATGGATGGATATGGAAACATTTTGCCACCCTAAATTATTTACAGTAAAGGAAAGCAGTTAAGGACAAATCTGCCTCCCAGAATAAAATGATGTAAAATAGACAACACAGCTTGTGGCAAGTTTACTGTGAGATGTATTGAGTGTTAATATTTCACACATTAATATCCTGTTTCAAAGACTAAATGAAAAAAATAAACTCACCTCAGACTCAGGTTCTGGCTTCCAGATCTGGTTAGAGGTGATCTTACCCATGGCACACATGATCTAAAACAAAATAAAAACAAATGTGCTTTAATTACGCAATTAATTATTTTGGCATCTCCTTATTTATTTAGTAAGAGTGATTTATCGCTGCTGCTGATTGCAGATTAATTACCGGTAGCCATTCTGTAGCAGTTTCTGTGATTTATAAAACCTGGAAGAGCCCAGACATCAATATACAGTATACACAGTCAGCACACTCTTCAAAACTAGGTGACTCAATTAACCCATTCGCGCTGGATGCTGCATGACGCAACATTGACCCTCCCGCTGGATGTTGCGTAGCACAACATTGACCCTCCCGCTGGATGCTGCGTAGCACAACATTGACCCTCCCGCTGGATGCTGCGTAGCGCAGCATGCTTTTTATTTCATGTTTCTAGGTGCTACAGAGGCTTAGATATTACATTTTGGTAGACGTTGAAAATTTTTAGTATGTTTTCAGAAAACCCTCAGGAAATAAGGTTATTTAGTCTAGAATGCCATAGGATTCTATAGGCATTTTTAGCAGGCATTTTAGGAGTAAATGGGTTAAACCCAATCAAGTTAGTTTGTTGCTTTAACTGACTTAAATCATGCCAATGTGTACATTTAAGTGTAATAAACATGACAGGACTACACCCTGGCGATGAGGATTTACCTCCTCACAAAATTAACCTTGATATTAATATTTAAACTACTTCTATTGCTTGCTGGACATAAAACTGTAATGTGGGGATTTTAAGTGCCTTGTGACATTCATAAACGCACATTTTGGGGTTGAAGCTAACGTCAGCTTGTGGGTATACAAGTGGAATACAATCTGCAAGATTTGATTAAAGGAGAATTCCGGCAATTTTTCACTTAGTTCCACCATGTTCATGCCCCCAGAGTGTAGCACTGTAGCTGCCTGTCAGCTCTAACTGTTGGCTGCAGCAACTCGAGCTAGCTGCTAGGTAGAAATGATTCAGGGTTTTTTTTTCTGTACCAAAAGTACGCAGTGACCACGAGAAACAGAGATCTATGTGAAAAATCGCTGGAATTCTTCTGTAATTAGTAGTCTACATACTGTGGGGCTATATCATCTGACAAACAGACACTATATAGCGATATATACAGTACATATATATACATTCAGTCTGTTTGTTGTATGATTGTGACGTTATTAATTAGTTTTATAATAAAAATAAGACAGTACGGTTTTTAGTGTGTGGCTTTAATATGAGCCATTAGCTCATGTCATGCAGGGGATATTGAGTAGGCGGCTTCAGATGCAGTCCAGGACACATGTCTATTCACACTACACTCTATGTGGACATATGTCTATTCACACTAAACTCTATGTGGACACATGTCTATTCACACTAAACTCTATGTGGACATATGTCTATTCACACTATAAACTCTACTGTATGTGGACATATGTCTATTCACACTAAACTCTATGTGGACACATGTTTGGTCACACTATAAATTCTATGTGGACATATGTCTATTCACACTAAACTCTATGTGGACATAATATCTATTCACACTATAAACTCTACTCTATGTCGACACATGTCTATTCACACTATAAACTCTACTCTATGTGGACACATGTCTATTCACACTATAAACTCTACTCTATGTGGACACATGTCTATTCACACTGAAAACTCTATTGTATGTGGACACATGTCTATTCACACTAAACTCTATGTGGACACAATGTCTATTCACACTATAAACTCTATGTGGACACATGTCTATTCACACTAAACTCTATGTGGACACATGTCTGGTCACACTATAAACTCTATGTGGACACATGTCTATTCACACTATAAACTCTATGTAGACACATGTCTGGTCACACTAAACTCTATGTGGACACATGTCTATTCACACTAAACTCTATGTGGACACATGTCTATTCACACTAAACTCTATGTGGACACATGTCTATTCACACTATAAACTCTACTCTATGTGGACACATGTCTATTCACACTATAAACTCTACTGTATGTGGACACATGTCTATTCACACTATATACTCTATGTGGACGCATGTCTATTCACACTAAACTATATGTGGACACATGTCTATTCACACTAAACTCTATGTGGACACATGTCTGGTCACACTATAAACTCTATGTGGACACATGTCTATTCACACTATAAACTCTATGTAGACACATGTCTGGTCACACTAAACTCTATGTGGACACATGTCTATTCACACTAAACTCTATGTGGACACATGTCTATTCACACTAAACTATATGTGGACACATGTCTATTCACACTATAAACTCTACTCTATGTGGACACATGTCTATTCACACTATAAACTCTACTGTATGTGGACACATGTCTATTCACACTAAACTATATGTGGACACATGTCTGGTCACACTATAAACTCTATGTGGACACATGTCTATTCACACTATAAACTCTATGTGGACACATGTCTATTCACACTAAACTATATGTGGACACATGTCTATTCACACTAAACTCTATGTGGACACATGTCTATTCACACTATAAACTCTATGTGGACACACCAGACCACCAACGAATATGGTTTGAGGTATCGGACCTCGAATGCAGATCGAGTGCATACACACCCGGCATTAGCTATGTGAAATGACCATTGTGCAATTGGTGCAATTCTCACCTGACTACGGTACTCATCAATATACTGTCAACATTATTTGTTGACTCAACCAAGTCAAGTCATATTGTTGCTTTGATTGAGTTAGGTTATGAAAATAGTAAGCTTATATTGTGTACTAAATGTGACTAAATGAATTGACTTGGTTAAGCATCTTTCTAATCACTTGTTAGAAAGTGAGATGCATGAGTTTAGATGGCACACTTGCACCATCACACACTATACACCAGGGGGCGCTGCTTTGCCTTTTTGGTCTAATTGCATATAGAGCACAAGTGTGAAGCTGAGGCGAACAGGTACCTCTTGTTTAGAGCATAGTAAACTTTCTTCCATTCACAATGGCATCCTCGTTCACTGGGATTTTGTTTCGGGACTCCATCTTACATCTTAAAAAATGTGAACTGTGGACTAACTGGGAGATTGTTCCTCCACGTCTTCGTAAACGCTAATCCCTAGACGCGAGTATGTAGTTTGACTCCAGAGTGCTTTGTTGAGTGCTTTGGAGTCAACACTGGGGGGGCCAAATGTGTAGTGTTGTGGTGTTGTGTTCTGGTGCAGTGTTCCGGTGCTGTGTTCTGGTGCAGTGTTCTGGTGCAGTGTTCTGGTGCAGTGTTCCGGTGACCGGTGCTGTGTTCTGGTGCAGTGTTCCGGTGCTGTGTTCTGGTGCAGTGTTCTGCTGCAGTGTTCCAGTGCTGTGATCTGCTGCAGTGTTCTGGTGCAGTGTTCCGGTGCTGTGTTCTGCTGCAGTTATCTAGTGCAGTGTTCCAGTGCAGTGTTCCAGTGCTGTGTTCTGGTGCTGTGTTCCGGTGCAGTGTTCTGGTCCTGTGGTCTGCTGCAGTGTTCTGGTGCTGTGTTGTGGTGCAGTGTTCCGGTGCAGTGTTCTGCTGCAGTGTTTCGGTTCTGTGTTCTGCTGCAGTGTTGTGGTGCTGTGTTCTGGTGCTGTGTTCTGCTGCAGTGTTCCGTTGCTGTGTTCCGGTGCAGTGTTCTGCTGCAGTGTTTCGGTTCTGTGTTCTGCTGCAGTGTTGTGGTGTTGTGTTCTGCTGCAGTGTTGTGGTGCAGTGTTCTGCTGCAGTATTCCGGTGCTGTGTACTGGTGCTGTGTTCTGCTGCAGTGTTGTGGTGCTGTGTTCTGGTGCTGTGTTCTGCTGCAGTGTTCTAGTGCAGTGTTCTGTTGCAGTGTTGTGGTGCTGTGTTCTGCTGCAGTGTTGTGGTGCAGTGTTCTGCTGCAGTATTCCGGTGCTGTGTTCCGGTGCAGTGTTCTGCTGCTGTGTTCTGCTGCAGTGTTCTGCTGCAGTGTTCTGCTGCTGTGTTCTGCTGCAGTGTTGTGGTGCTGTATTCTGCTGCAGTTTTCCGGTGCTGTGTTCTGCTGCTGTGTTGTGGTGCTGTATTCTGGTGCAGTGTTGTGGTGCTGTGTTCTGCTGCAGTATTCCGGTGCAGTGTTCTTGTGCAGTATTCCGGTGCAGTGTTCTGGTGCAGTGTTGTGGTGCTGTGTTCTGCTGCAGTATTTCGGTGCAGTGTTCTGGTGCAGTGTTCTGCTGCAGTGTTGTGGTGCTGTGTTCTGGTGCTGTGTTGTGGTGCTGTGTTGTGGTGCTGTGTTCTGCTGCAGTGTTCTGGTGCAGTGTTCTGCTGCAGTATTCCGGTGCAGTGTTCTGGTGCTGTGTTGTGGTGCTGTGTTCTGGTGCTGTGTTCTGCTGCAGTGTTCTAGTGCAGTGTTCTGGTGCAGTGTTGTGGTGCTGTGTTCTGCTGCAGTGTTGTGGTGCTGTGAGTGTCTCACCTCCCGGGCAGCTCTCTCTCCTGCCTGCACGGCCCCCTCCATGTAGCCGCTCCACTCTGTGGCCGTCTCAGTGCCCGCAAAGTACAGTCTGTCCACCGGCTCACGCAGGACCCTGGGCAGTGGGGGGCAAATAGATACAGTACATTATAATTTAGGATACATGTTCTTTTCTATGCATTTATAGTTTATGATATATCTTTTTTATGCACATTGAAATTTAGGACATATCTTCTTTATACGCATTATAAATGACATATTTGGGAAATTAATGGGAAAATTGAAATGAACAGCAACAATTGGTAAAACATAATACTATTGCATACGGCTGATAATGTTGCATTTAACTGATAATGACTAATAATATTTTTGCTGGTCCGTACATATTTTGCTTAAACACCAGTGGGCAACAGGCCACTTCCTGTATAATCCACCTGCAGCACACTTCCTGTATGCATCTGCCTACGCAATATTTACCCATGGATGCTTAAAACATCATGCATACACCCCGATGAGCACTGTGAAGTGCTGTTTCACTAACATTATTTAAAGTTTAAGTACACTTTAAGTACACAAATCCCCAAATTCATTCATCAACATGATTGTGGGGGCATCTCACTGGTGTCATATTTCCTAAGTAATGCATTGAGTTAGTAGCAGCACAGGTTTAGAGGTGTGGGGGTACTTACCTGCCGAACTGGGTGAGGATCCCTGGGGGGAAGTAAGCCGTATAGCAGCCTCCAGAGTACTCCTCCTCACACCAGTTCTTCTCCTCATAGTGGCAAGGCTACGGGCACACACACGTGCACACACACACACACACACACACACACACACACACACACACACACACAAAATACTTCAATATCTGTAATTAACAATATACAACAAATGCATTATGATATCAAATGTAGACCATGGTAATTATTACATACTGTATATTGTTTAGGGGAATTGCATTCTGTAGGCTCTAGGAACAAGTATTATCCTGTGTTCTGTGTATGCACGAAGAGAGATGAACTCACATGCAAAGCCTCCTCGGTGGACAGTACTTTGGAGTAGATGTCACAGATCATCTTTTTCCTGAAGACAACATAAGCGTTATGATTGTGACCGTGCCTAAACACATCAAATATAGTACAAATACACACACACACACACACACACACACACACACACACAGACACACACACACACACACACACACACAAAATGGCAAGCTTTTCAACCAGCCTTTAAACATTAAGTTTACCTCTCTTCTTTAGTCAAGACGCAAAGCTTCCTGCATTTCCGTGCTAGGATAAATCTGCAAAGAAACAGAGTGTGAATATCCACTGTGTACAGTTGAGAATAGGTACAGTGTTCTTCAGGTTACGTGTTTACAGCAGCAACGTGTGGGACGGTGGTAAGCTAGTGGTTAGCACGCAGGGCTAGCATGCAGCAGCCAAAACAGTTGTGCGTTCAATGTCCAGCTTCTACCGTTGTGCCCTTAAGCAAGGCACCTAACTCCGAGTTGCTACGGGGATAACAGGCCTTGTAATATAATTGTCATATGTCAAGTTGCTTCGGACAAAAGCGCTTGCCAAGTGAACACATGTAAATGTAAATGTAAATGTGTGGCCCTTTACCCCATGATACAGGGTTTACTGCCATCAGGCTTGGTGTCATCCAGGGTCAGGCCAATAGGAGTTTCTTCGTCCTCAATCACCATGCTGCCACAGAAGCCTGTAATTTGTAATTTTGTCATTTATTTATTTAAAACAGGGATAGTATATATTAATAAACATTAAAAATGTAAATATGTAAGATTATAACCAGTGGGGAATTTCCATCCGTCCCTTGGGCATTCTTAATATGAATGTTGTTTACAATCAGTCAGTCTTAATAGTGACACACTGCTTCATCACCAATTCACATTCATGATCCCAAAGGGGAAAGCTACTGACCCAAGTGAGGAAAGCTCAGCACACTGAATTATGTAAAAACACCAACAATTTCCTACGGTACGGCTACAGACTGCCCGCGTGTTCATGTCGGACTCCTGTCCTCTGCTCGCCTCGTACCTTTCTTCTTCCAGAAGGGCTCTCGGTAGTACATCATGCACTTGATGACGGAGCCCATGGGGACCCTGCTGACGAGCTGGTTCCTTAGAGGGGGCAGCTCCGGGGTGAAGTGGATCTTCATGTTCAGGCCCGGCGGGATGGCCAGGATAACATACTTACTCTGTCACCCGAGGAGAGAGAGAGAGAGAGAGAGAGAGAGAGAGAGGATGGATTACTTATACTGTACGTTAGTATGGAGAGGGACAGACATATATATATATATATATAGAGAGAGAGAGAGAGAGAGAGAGAGAGAGAGAGAGAGTGAAAGAGATAGGGAAAGATTGAGCCATGAGTTAAATTAAGTTAACAAATTAGCTTTAGCTCATTGCACTGCAGACTTTGGTTGTTGTTTGCTGTCTTCTTTGCTGCCTGTTGCCTGTTAGTAAACACAGAGCAACATTGACACGGACAGACAGCTGTGCAGATAGTCCTAGCATGTCCCGCTAATAATAACATAACCCAGCATACTCCATATCTAACTCTAAAAAGCTTCATCTACCTTCCTCCCCATTCCAAACAGGCTTTCCCACCAGACGCCCGTAAATTTCTTATATCTCCACTGTTACTGTTTGGCCAATTGGAGACACACTCAAGATAACATACAGTATGTCCAGGCTAATCTCTCGTATCTCTTGTATGTGTCCGTTTCAAATTCTGTAAATGTCAAACACAATTATCAGAGCCCACGCACACAGCAGACAGAGCACGGAGCGAGCATGTGAACTGCACATAAAGCGTGTCCGCCATGGAAATAAGACAAAGTGAATCCCCATGTGCTATGAGATTCAGAGGAAGCAGCTGGTGGGAGTGGTGGTGATGGTGCAGGGGGGTGGGGGGTGGTATGAGTGGTTCTGGTGGTGATGGGCGTAGAGGTAAACAGTACACAAACGTCTGGGTGGTGTTTTGGCATCCCGCCTCTTTAAAGGGTGAAATAAAGAGCACGTGCCCCACCCAGACTTTTGGCTGTTTAGGGAAATCAATGAACACTGGTGGTGCCGATGAAAATGGAGAGGATGGAGAGTGGTTTATGTGAGTGGATTATATATATGTGTGTGTGTGTGTGTGTGTGTGTGTGTGTGTTTGTGTGTGTGTGTGTGTGTGTGTGAGAGCCTGCGTGTGTGTGTGTGTGCATGCATGCATGTGTGTGTGTATGTGCGTGTGTGTGTGTGTGTGTGTGTGTGTGTGTGTGTGTGTGTGTGGCCGTGCGTGTGTGTGCATGCGTGTATATGCGTGCATGTGTGAGTGTGTCAGGCCTAAGCAGCTCTGTTGGCCTGGAGCCCTTAATGAGCTTTATCAGAGGAAAGAGGATGTGTAGCACACAGAGCGATGAGGCCCCAGCTTACCTCACAACAATCCTGCTGTATCTTACACATACACACACAAACACACACACACACACACACAGAGTAATAACTACAGGAACATGTATGCACACATGCGCACACACATACTTACACCCTCTCACACTCACACACACACACACACACACACACACAGTAATAACTACAGGAATATGTATGCACACATGTACACACACATACTTACACCCTCACACACAATCACACTCACACACACACACACACACACACACACACACACACACACACACACACACACACACACACACACACACACATAGGCAGACACACACACACACACACCGCTGAACACATCCTGCAGTACTAAAGCCAGCGCTAGGTTTACGCAAGCCCAGACAGCCATAACAGGATTAATAGTTTGAGTCAACTTGAGCCTGGGGCCAATCATAACACTCACACACACACACACACACCCACACACACACACACACACACACACACACACACACACACACACACACACACACACACACAGACACACAGACACACACACACACACACACTGTGCAGCTGGATATCATCTCCAGCATTAAACAGGCAGACACATCAGCGGTGTGTTTCTGTGAGGTCTCAACAGCTATGGGGACCTGGCTGCACCGATGGACACTTCATTACTTACAGTGTGTCCCCAGTCAGCACTGATGATTAGGTAAGTGTGTGTGTGTGTGCATGCATGCATGTGTGTGTGTTAGGGGTGTCACAATTCTCCAAATCCTCGATTCGATGTAATTTTTGATTTTAAAGTCACGATTCGATTACATTTTTTTTTTAATATTACTATTAATGCATTCCTTATATGTTATTTACTCTTTTTGGCCTTTTCCTTTTCTGTTCTGTTCCTTTTATTTTGAAACCGCTTTTTATTTCGAAACTATTCCAACCGCGAGGTTGTAATGTAAACAGAACTAACATTAGGCTAAAACAGAGACGTGAACATAGTGAAATGAAACAACAGAATGATAATTTGATTGTTTCAGCACACTCCGAAGAGACCCAAGGTTAGTGTTCATGGAATATGTACTAGATCACCTTTTCACTTGCTAAGTTGAGTAGGCTAAGTTCGTTTTAATTGACGTGAATGAATGAATACTTCCACACCGGCAAGAGGGGCTTTGATTTCGGTAGATTGATGTGTATATTTTAACTGGCTGCAGCCTAAAATTAGTGTTGACGCTGCAGTTCAGCACATGCGTGTGTGTTTGTGCGTCTTGGCATACATGCTGGACGTGACATTGGGGGTGTGGCTGCATCGTCGATTCTACTTTTAAGTTCGAAGTTTGAGATTGAGATGTAATTTCGATCGATTTCGATATAAAATCGAAATCGTGACACCCTTAGTGTGTGTGTGTGTGTGTGTGTGTGTGTGTGTGTATGTGTGTGTGTGCGTGCGTGTGCGCGTGCGCGTGTGAGCCGGCCTAATGATGTACAGTATGTGGTAGTGGTAGGGGTGGGGTAGGTGTGTGTGTGTGTGTGACTGTGTGTGTGTGTGTGTGTGTATGTGTGTATGAGTGTGTATACTACCCACCTTGTATGTCTCTCCGTTGACCGTCTTGACCTCCACCAGGTCTCTGGTCTGGTCGATGCTGTACACGGGGCTCTGAAGCTTGACTCGGTCCCCCAGCTGTCTCTGCATGGCCTCACTGATCTGACTGGAGCCACCCTTAAACTTACGCTCCTATTGGGGAGGCAGCACACACACACACACACACACACACACACACACACACACACACACACACACACATACATGACACATGAAACTTACAGAAACGTACATTCTTATTGGGGAGGCAACACACACCACACACAGACACGTTGAAGAGCCCTATCATAGTCCAAGCAAACTGCATGGACAATGTGCCCCCATCGGAAACGCATGATATGCCACTTGTGCTTGTGTTGTGTTTTGTTACACAAAACTGGAAAACACACTTTGCCACGTAAGTATGCACCAAATCCTCCTTGTGCAGCTTAATGCGTTCACGTAGCTTGCGTAGACTAACCAATCAGCCCTTAATCAGCAGGACGTTGTTGTAATTACACATAGGCAAGATCAGAGAGCTGTACAATCCATAGGAGCGCATAACAAAAACACAACAATCATGTGGCACAAGGATGTCTGGTCAGTATTTAACACTGAATGCATTTATTTGGCATCTGCTCAAATGGGTCATTCCACATGAAGTCCACAGCGGCCTCCAGGCTGGAATTGCTG
>NW_027468718.1:15507048-15512048 GCF_046254945.1 Alosa pseudoharengus | reverse complement strand
TCAGATGTGTCTCTTGGATTGCCTGCAACAGGTCCAGCAGCAACAGGTCTGTTGCCATGGTGACAAAGGGTGGGTGAACAAAAAGACAGAATAGATCTGATATGGTGCCTTGCACACACATACTCTCTCTCTCTTTCTCTCTCACACACACACACACTCATACACACACACACAAACACACACACACACACACACACACACACACACACACACACCACAAACACAAATGCAAAAACACATCTGTGCAACAGGGCTGCATACACACTTACCCACCTAGACACACACACATCACTGATAAGACAGATGACCAGAGAATTCCCCCATTTCCCAGAGTCTGCTACTGGTGCATGGGGAGATATACTTTTACAACTGATAACGCTAACTAGGTCCAGGCTACAGGATTAGCGCCATACGAAAGCTGATTATGAAACAGAAGCTTTGCATGGATACACACCCCAATTATGAAACATGCTCACCATGGCATGACCCCTTATTGATTAATACTGGTTTCTGCCCAGCATATCACTGGTGTCACAGGCGTTGCAGAGGCACAAGCCAATTATGTAATTATATTGTCATATTTCCAAATAAGTTTATGACTGCCGCCACTGATAAGGTTACCACACACATGATATTAATGTTTGCAATCATGAAATGAATCACCTGTCGCAAGATTAGAGAGGTGAATATGTCTATGTGAAATTAGAGCACATGGAAAAATGTCCAAAGGTTACGAAGATATCATTCGCAAACTCCACATATCTAGTGTCCCCCAAGAGTCCAGTGCTGCTGTGTGTCTTGTAGCATACTGTGTTGTGCAACTCCAATAGGATTACTATAAGGGAGGTATATCATATATGCTTCCTTCATCTGCCTGTTCATACAGTATTTCTCCATATTGATATCTGTGTCTCTGTCTTGCATGGCTGGCTAGGTCTGTTTTACTCTTTATCCATCAATGTCATTTCATTTCTTCCCCTCATCTTGTCAGTGGTTCATAGTGTGTCTTTCTCATTTGCATTGTTTCATTCTCTATCTCAAGGTGGATTTTGGCCCATCTCACTCTCCCACACACACACACACACACTCTCTCTCTCTCTCTCTCTCTCACACACACACACACACACACACACACACACACACACACACACACACACACACATACATCTGTCTGCCTCTATCTCTCGTTTTCTCTCCCCTTCTATCCTTCTCTCTTTCTTTCTCCCACACACACTTCCTCTCTCTTCATTCTGACCCCCAGTCAGCACTGGCCTGCTCTCTGCTCTCTCTCTCTGCTGCCCTCACTTCCCTCCATCCCCTCCCTCTCTCTCTCTGCTGCCCTCACATCCCTCCATCCTCTCTCTCTCTCTCTGCTGCCCTCACATCCCCCCATCCCCTCCCTCTCTCTCTCTGCTGCCCTCACATCCCTCCATCCCCTCTCTCTCTCTCTGCTGCCCTCACATCCCTCCATCCCCTCTCTCTCTCTCTGCTGCCCTCACATCCCTCCATCCCCTCTCTTTCTCTCTCTGCTGCCCTCACATCCCTCCATCCCCTCTCTCTCTCTCTGCTGCCCTCACATCCCTCCATCCTCTCTCTCTGTCTAATTTGTTTTTCATAATGCTCTCCTGGCAGCCAGGACTATTCACACAGACCGTGTCACTTCATTAGCTCACCGCCGTCCACAGTAGCCCTCTATAAACACACACAGCGCTGTGACACACTTTGCCAATTAGCCAGCATGCTGCATACTGTATCCTAACCCACTATAAACAGACACTTACATCAGGCCGTGGGAGACGAGGGGAAGGTGTGTGAGTGTACGTGAGTGTGTGTGTGTGTTTGTGTAACAATATGTGTGTACATGTGTGAGTGTGTGTGTGTGTGTGTGTATAAGTGTATGTATGATTGTGTGAGTGTGTGTGTGTGTGTGTGTGTGTGTGGGTGGGGGGTGTTTAGTCTGTTGTAGCTCTTTAGATTCTGTTAACATGCCCTGGGTGCCTTGTTAAATCAGCGGTGATTGGTTCCTGGCACTGCGGCACAGTGAGTTACGCAGCTCCACTCTCAGCTTGGCCTCACTGGAGGGGCCTTAAAACAGGACTCTCTCACAACTCTCACTGACCAGCCATGGGCTCCTGCAATGGAAAAGCTTATGTGGAGAACCGTTCTAGCCTAGTTCTTGGGCCTAGTTCTATATTTGAGGTTCTGCACAGACCCAAATAGCCCTTCCTCTCCTCTCCTCCTATGCTTTCTCCTCCTTCTCCTCTCCTGTCTCCTCCTCCTCTCTTCCCCCCCCCTCCTCTCTTCTCCTCTCCTCTCCCCTCCTCCTCTCTTCCCCTCCCCTCCTCTCTTCTCCTCTCCTCTCCCCTCCTTCTCCTCTCTTCTCCTCTCCTCCATTTCTCTCATCTCCTCCTCCTCCTCTCTTCCCCTCCCCTCCTCTCTTCTCCTCTCCTCTCCCCTCCTTCTCCTCTCTTCTCCTCTCCTCCATTTCTCTCATCTCCTCCTCCTCCTCTCTTCCCCTCCCCTCCTCTCTTCTCCTCTCCCCTCCTTCTCCTCTCTCCTTCTCTCCTCTCCCCTCCTCACCTCTCTTCTCCTCTCCTCCATTTCTCTTATCTCCTTCTCCTCCTCCTGCTCTCCTCTCCTCTCCCCTCCACTTCTTCTCCTCCTCTCCTCTCCTCCTTGGCCTCAGTCTCCTCTGGTTTTAAAACGCAGAGGACTCAGGGAGGCTGACTGAACTGGTTCTACATGCAGGACACAACACTGTTACCAAACCTGCCATCAGACACACATGCAGTGACAAATAAAATGTGCGCACACGCACACACACACACACACACACACACACACGCACACACAATAGCAAGCTCAGAGGCTCAGAGGACAGATACAGAAGCTTTCATTAGGTATGCTGTCATGGTAACCTAGAGGAAAGCCACAAGGAGCTGATAAAGGGTGAAAGAAAAAACAGAGAGAGAGGGAGAGAGAGAGAGAGAGTGAGAAAGAGAGGGCAGAATACAAAGGAGTAGCCAGAGGAAGACTGAGAATAGCAAAACACAACACACAATTTTCACACACACACCACAAATAATAACACAGACACCACACACACACACACACGCACACGCACACGCACACACGCATACACACACACACACACACACACACACACACACACACACACACACTCACACACTTAACCTCCAACCACAGGCCAAGCCGGAGCTGTAACATTGCCTTCCCTTGACTGTGAGCACACGCTTGTGACAGCCAGTGTTGAAATGTCAGAAAGAGAGAGAATAAACAGTGGGGCCTTTGATTCTGTCACACACACACACACACACACACACACACACACACACACACACACACACACACACACACACATACACACACACACACACACACACACACACAGACCAGTCTAATTGTCTGCACAAGGCCGTGCGATTCGTCGTGTCACACACACAGGGATACGATGCCGTCCCCAACTCTGTCCACCACTTAAATAGGTCATGTCAATAATAGCTGTCTGAGGGGAGAGACTGTAAAGTTCACAAGGCAATAAACCATCTTTCTGTCTTTCTTTGGGTGTGGGAGTGTGTGTGTGTGTGTGTGTGTGTGTGTGTGTGTGTGTGTATGTGTGTGAGAGAGAGAGAGAGAAAGAGAGAGAGTATCCATAAGTATTTTTGCACATGTGCTTTTATTGGTTTTCATTTTCTTGCCAGTAACAGAAGATCTCCATTTGGCCTGCATTAGTACCCACAGTCACCCCGCCCCCAATCCAAACAAAAAGGCTTCCTGTTTATCCAAAGCCCACATCCCTCCTGCCCCATTTGGTAGGGCCCAAGTTCCCAGGTCCCTCAGCCTGTGCTTGGAGCATCCACTGGTAGTAGGTAGGTAGGTAGATAGATGGATAGGTAGATAGAGAGGGAAAGAGAGAGAGGTAGAAAGAGATAGATAGATGAGTGCTGTGACTAGTGCTGTTACCCCATTAGCCTGTTAGCATTAGTGTACGGCACTACATTATTTAGCCCTTAGCCTGTTAGCATTAGTGTTCAGCACTACATTATTTAGCCGTTAGCCTGTTAGCATTAGTGTTCAGCACTACATTATTTAGCCGTTAGCCTGTTAGCATTAGTGTTCAGCACTACATTATTTAGCCGTTAGCGCCAGTGTTTCTCTCCACTGACCAAGTCAAGGCTTCAGATGCTTTTTTATGGAGCAGGAAATCTGCCCATGGGAGTCTGCTGTCACTTTTAAGAGTTGCCATCATGTCACGCCAACCAGCGTGGGAATGTGTGTGTGTGTGTGTGTGTGGGTGTGTATGTGTGTGTTTGTGTGTGTGTGTGTGTGTGTGTGTGAGAGAGAGAGAGAGAGAGAGAGAGCATGAAAATATTTTCAGGATGAATGCTCATTGTTGTCAAGTCCCGACAGGTCCTGGCAGATACTTTATAATCCAAAGTGTGTTAGTGAATATGTGTTAGTGAATATGTGTGTGTGTGTGTGTGTGTGTATTTGGGTGTGTGTAAACCTGTGTGTAATAACAACAATGTATGTTGTAGAGGATGACTATCAATCAAAAAGGAATGATTGTGTGATAAGTGTCATGTGTTGTGTGGAGGATGAGCATAAAGCTTGAAAGGTCACTGTTTTGGGAATCTCATTAGAATGGCATTGAAAGGGAGCTACAGTGGGCGGACTTCTATACACTTTCTACTGGAGCATGTGTGCTTCAATGATGACATGTTTATTGCTGCAGGCACTCAAATGTGTGCTTTTAGATGTGTGTGTGTGTGTGTGTACCTCTCTGTGTAATAATGAAAGATTTAGGTTTACAGCTGTGTGTGAGTGTTTTACGTGCGTGTGTGTGTGTGTGCGCGTGTGTGCGCGCGCGCGTGTGTGTGTGTGTGTGTGTGTGTGTGTGTGTTTGAGTATGTGTGTGTGTGTGTGTGTGTGTGTGTGTGTGTGTGTGTGTGTGTGTGTGTGTGTGTGTGTGTTTGAGT
>NW_027468718.1:15482048-15502048 GCF_046254945.1 Alosa pseudoharengus | reverse complement strand
CACTTCTTTAAAACACACTTCCACGCATACATTTTGTCTGCCACTTCGCTTTCTGGGGGTCAGTGGTGGGAAGTCTCATAGCTCAGTGCACAGACAGGAGTTTCCTCTCTGAGTGAGAGAGAGGCCATTCTGAGGAAGCGAAACACACACACACACACACACACACTCTCTCTGTCTTTCTCTCTCTCTCACACACACACACACACATCATGTGATTCAGGCTGCTAGCTAGTCTGAAAAGTCTGCACGAGCATGTTTTTCATGTCTAAACAATGTCCACATTTGTTTTGGTAATAATCAGTGAAATCGGAGGACATTTATGTTCTGGTTGAAGTGTGTGTTTCATATCAAACTGGAGCTAGTGTGATAATGCGTCAGGCTTCACCATGGGAGACGGGAGGTGCAGAGGTTATGGAAGGCGTCATGGGGGAGCAGAGGTTATGGAAGGCGTCATGGGGCAGCAGAGGTTATGGAAGGCGGCATGGGGCAGTAATGGTTATGGAAGGCGGCATGGGGCAGTAATGGTTATGGAAGGCGGCATGGGGCAGTAATGGTTATGGAAGGCAGCATGGGGCAGTAATGGTTATGGAAGGCGGCATGGGGCAGTAATGGTTATGAAAGGCAGCATGGTGCAGCAAAGTGAATGTGCTGAGCGAGGGGGCAGCGGAGGCCAGGGCAGAACAGAGGAATTTAGTGTTCAACAAAGAAAACCCCAAAAAACACAAACACACACACAGCACCGACTTATTTATCTGCCCAATCTGTGGGACAATTTCTTCTCTCTCTTTTCTCTCTCTCTCCCCCACCTTTCTGTCCCTGTCTCTTTCTCTCATTCTCCCACTCACTCTCTCTCTCTCTCTCTCTCTCTCTCTCTCTCTCTCTCTTCTCCACCTCTCTGGCCCTGTCTCTTTCTCTCATTCTCCCACTCACTCTCTCTCTTTAAATCTCTGCAGAGCGTTTAACTTCTTATTACTCTGTCAGGAGGGTATGTATGCATTTTTGTTGGCTCAGTACAGTAAGCGTAACACTTTTAGTGTCTTGTCTCGTGTTTCACGACGGCTGGCCTGGACAGGCACCAGACCGCTGCCACTGTGAACATAAAGTCATCCTATAAACAGCCGGCTTACAGGAACTTTTATTCCAGCCTCAGGAACACACTCGGAGAAGGGAGAGTGTTAGAGAGAGAAGGAGAGAGAAAGAGAGAGGGAGAGAGAGAGAGAGAGAGAGAGAGAGAGAGAGAGAAAAGAGAGAGAAGAAATTGTCCCACAGATTGGGTAGATAAATAATATCGGTGCTCTGTTTTTCGGGGTTTACTTTGTTACCAACAGTGTGTTCTCTACGGCAGTGCTTTGTGACTGGTGTACCAGACTACAAAAACATCTGCAGCGTGTCCCATGATGACCAGCAGGGAAAGCGGACCAATGGGGAAAGGGGGTTGGAATGCCCGACCGCTCTGGGAAAACTCCTGGCCTAAACGCTGCAGCGATAAGATGATGACAGGAGGCTTTTGTCACTCATGGATTAGCTGTGCTACCACTCCCTGGTACTGGGAGTCAGACAATTCCTTCCCAAATGCTGAGTGTGCTCTTTCTCTCTCTCTCTCCTCTCTCTGTCTCTCTTTCTCACTTTTTCTGAGAGTTTTATCAAGTTTTATCAGTTTAAGATCAAGCTCTCCCAACTTCTAATAAGTCTGTTTACAGTTGTTTTCAATCGCTAACAAGTGCTTACCCATACTTCAGATACTTTTTCTAAACTCTTACTCTTACTATTGTGGGATGTTGTGTGTTAACATTCGTAAATACTGCAAAAACAATCCATAATTTTGTTGGGAGGTATAGCTTGTCTGTTAAGAAAATGTAAGCGTTGTGGAAATGTGTTCACTGACTGCATATCGTGTGAAAACGACATGAAATGTGTGAATGGTATGGCCAAAAAAGACCGATACTGTGCTAATTGTATTTAGAGTTTTGAAAATGTGACAACTGGTTGGACAAACGCATGTTAGCGACTGAAAAAAACTGTATCCAAGGCGATGCACCTGAGATAAAACCATTTGGTAGCAGAAGCAGGCTTTTATACTGTATCTAAGGCTTGGAATATTGTGTTTGCTATTGTGTGATGTTGTGTGTTAACATTTGTAAATACTACAAAAACAATCCATAGTTTGAGAAGAAGTAGAAAACAACATGAAATGTGTGAATGGTATGGCCACAAAAGACCGATGCTGTGCTAATTGTGTTTAGAGTTTTGAAAATGTGACAACTGGTTAGACAAATGCTTGTTAGTGACTGAAAAAACTGTAATCACGCTATGAGGTTGAGTGTTTGTTCTGACATCCACTGGATTATTTCACATCATTCCAGCTGTCTTTTATAGGATTGCCAAGTGTATTGACCAATCCTTCCTCTAATTCCATTTCCCAAGATTTTTAGTGGAGATGGAGTCTATAAGGGACTAGCATAGATCCTTTGTTCTACCGTGGATGTCAAACAGGCCCTACACTGCTTTGGTCCAAGCAACTCCACATTGAATAAGTGTCATGTCGCTCCAGACCTCTACTTAACATCTGGCAGAGGATCTACTCAACATTTTCACATGTACGGACACATGTGCTGCATCCTGGAACAATGTTTTTATGCATTTCTTGTGCGTTTCTCACAAAGGTGCAGGCAGTGCAGCTTGCATGGTGTCATAACGCCTATTATGTTAACAGTAATGACCGACTGTAAACTCCTCTTAGGTATGAACGGGAGATACACGCATGTCAGTAAAGACATGAGAGGCTGGAGGCCAGGGGTGGAGCGGGACACTAAATATTATTACCCTGAGATGTCAAGCTACAGCGGCCTCCTCCCAACAGGGGGCAGTGGGTGTTGATGGGAGCGTGACCCGACTTGACCTGAATCCTATTTTGAGGGGGGATCCGGGGGGGCAGCTGCTTAAAACAGGTAGTGGCTATTTATTTCAAATCTTCAGCAGTCTGGACCCATCTCATATGTAACGTATCTCATAAATGCATGTCAGGTCATGGTGGTCGTTACCATGTTATTACCAAGGCAGTGGGGGGGGGGGGGGGGGGGGGGGGCAGTGAGAGGGAGGGGCTGCAATGGCACAGTTCAGGCTGCTGGAGGGTGCAGAAAAGAATTCATACGGACAGCGATATCAAGCCCTCTTTAAGCTCACAGTAAACAGCCTCGCTTTAAAACCCTACCGGCCGACTGGGAACTCTCCTAATTCTCCCGGTTACCACTCCACTATTACAGGATAGACAATGCTTGACGATGAGGTGAAAGCAGAGGGCTCGGAAGAGAAATACAGAACTGAGACGGACACAAGGCTGTGTCAGGTGGTCTGTGAATCAAATGACCGACTGAGTGACTACATAGTGTTCTATTCAAGTCAGGGGAGAATTTCAAATGTCTTTAATGAGGATATGTCACACACTCTCAACCAACCAATTCCTATCCCTTTCTCTCTCTCTCTCTCTCCCAGGCACACACACACACTCACGTGCATACACACATTCTCACACAAACACACATTTTCACACCAACACACACTTATACATACATACAGGGGTGAATGGCTAAAACACAAAATCCCCTAGATCCCAGGGTTTCCCACAAGTATGGGGATTATGAAGTGTCCACATGAGCACTGCGGCTTGGAAAGAACATTCTTGGAATGGAACTCAAATGTGTGTGTGAATTTGTATGAGTATCCTTGTAAGTGTGTGTGTGTGTGTTTGTGTGTGTGTGTGTGTGTGTGTGTGTGTGTGTGTGTGTGTGTGTGTGTGTGTGTGTGTGAGAGACAGAGAGAGAAATAGAGAGAGAGAGAGAGAGAGAGAGAGGACAGAGAAAGTGTATAAGTGGATGTGTGAGAAACTCAGAGGAAAAGAGAGGGAGAGAGTGTGAGTACTATATGTTTGTGTGTTTGAGTGTGAGGGAGAGTGGGAGTCCACAGAGTGAGCACAGTCAGGAAAAAATGCAGCAACACCGACTTGTAAGGACTTTATATTTACACGGGGGATTCGCAATAATAACACTTTCAAAATTGCTCGCTATGGAGAGCTGTGCGTAATAGTAAATGAATTTCTGCAGCGAAATACATCAGCGCTGTGCCGCCACGCATATCTCTGGCATCATTAGCGCGTCGTTAGCAAGACCTCGGCCATGATGTCACCCATTCGTTTACACAGTCTGACACAAGTTTATCTCAAGACAGTGTGCGCGCGCACTTGGGAGAGACAGAGGCCTACTTGTTCTTCCCCAAACCCAGAGTGGGAATCTATCAACAACAGACCACATCTGTACAAATCCAGCCTCAGTCGTAAGTCATTTAACACATATAACCTGGACCGCCACCAGAACATATATTAGTTTTAGAAGTTCTGACCCGCACCACAGGGCCTTTTTTGCTTTTGCAACAGCGATGGGGCGCCTCACGGAATGTCATAACAACAGGGCTACCTAGGACGCTCACAGAGAAAAGGTCACATAGTTACAAAAGGGATAAACAGATATTGGATTTGGCCGCTGTTCATGCCAAAAGCGGTCGCCACAGGACTCTTCTTTTGACAAAACAAATTGCTGCCTCTATTTTTTCTAACTTAAAATAGTTGAGTGAGGTAGAGTAATTCAGCACTTTTCTCTTAGACTTCAAAAGCGCCATTTCGACATCTCTTTGAAGTCAGGCGGGTTTGGGGGGAAATAATGCAAAAGCTAAGTGATCAAAGCTAAAGATCTATGCTCAGTGGGAACAAACTTCACTCTTTGAAGTGAGTTCAACTGTTTACTTATTTCTGATTCTTTGGCTTGGGGTCTGAATACACAATATCAAACAACACAAAAAATCTACACGCATGTCCTCAGAGGACTTACTTGCCCCTCACAGCCAATTTTGCAGTGAACTAGCATTCTCATTGACCCTTCTGCAGTGAACTAGCATTCTCATTGGCTCTTCTGCAGTGAACTAGCATTCTCACTGGCTCTGAATAGAGAGAGTTGATTGTCTGCGTTTGTGAGATAAAGGGCTAAACATAAGATAGCTCAGCTGATTTGTAAAAAACATTCAGCTTCACTAGGCCTGAAACACACCATGGCAAATAATCTATCGCAGACAAATAACCCTCTAGACTCCCATGGTGTTATCCAAAAGATAGGCTAGCAGTCTTGGCTAAGTAAGGTGTATCTGGCCACAAAGTGGAGAAGTCCTGCTAAATCCTACATGCCATTTGCTCTGTAGAATGATTCATGATGACTTTGCACAAATGCCTCTTATGTAAGCATGAAACATTGCGTTTAAACTCTTTTAAACTTCTTTGACTCAAAGACAGGTATCTTATAACAATATCTATCTATCTATCTATCTATCTATCTATCTATCTATCTATCTATCAATATTATTGGCATGTATTGACAGCCACAATGGCAAAGGGATATCAAAACTCAATTGCAACGTTGTATTTGAAAATGTGCAACACAAATTACAGATCTTATCCATTTCATGTTCACTAAATGTGTAAAAAATGTACATATCAACCTCTACCTACTCATCAACTTGTAATACCACAGAACATTACATACTCAAGTCTAAACTCCATGGACTCCATTTTCCAGTACAAAGTATGACCAGTGTTGCCACTGATTACTGATTACTCCTTTAAAAAGTAACTTAGTTACTTTACTGATTACTTGATTTTAAAAGTAACTAAGTTAGATTACAAGTTACTTTATTAGTTACTTTCAGCAGCTGCTGACAACACCCCCACTGCCTCAACATAAAAATGATAACCGGTTTTGCCAATACTCACTATACTGGAAGTGCATTTTAACAGTAATGTCAACAATGTATAGCAGACATCCCAACCTAACCTACTTAGATCCTGAAATTCAGATGTTTGTTCAATAATATCTAGTCAGTACACCAAATAAGGAAGGCCTATTGATAGAAATTGTGATAGTAAAATATGTAGATTTTGGTAGTTTGGCCTTTTCATGTAGCCTTGGCAACTAGCCATCTAGTATAGGCCTGAGTAATATGCAAATGAAATTACACTTGTTAAACTCACCTCATCAAGTCTTTTGCAATCATTTAACCCGCCGTGAGCAATGAAGTCACTGTTACAAACAGTGTGCAAGACTATCATTATGTTTTACTCTTATGAGACAATTGGGTACACTTTTGTGTAGTCTGATGTGAAATGGGTCTTAAATGTTCCTTTTTGAGGGGCACTGACTCTGCCATGACGCTCCTGTTTCTAGATACACTGACTGAACTGATTAATTAAGTTCGGGAGAAAAGAGATAAAAGCCCACCTACACTGAAAACTGATTGGTTGATTTAGCAAAATAGACCAGGATGCTCTCTGTCTTGGATGAGCTTCAGGCACACACTCACCACTCCTCTCTCCCCCTCTCCGTAATGTGTGCGCGTTAAAGGGACACCAGGCAAGCCTGATGCCTTTTCTCTATGAAACTCCCCCTCGCTCGGTCTGAAGCTATTTTCCTTTCCTTTACATTTTCCGTCAAGGGTTTTCGCTGCTTCTTCGCCGGCTCTGCCATTATACACACGTTTGCCAACAATCGCTAGCGTTTCGTTAGCCTGCCTCTGTGCTGTGGATGCAGGATGTAAACTGATCCTGCTTCGGTCGGCGGGTACGATACACTGAACTTGCAAGCGGGATATTCTTCCTACAGGCATTAGGGGCGGGCGAGAGAGTCTTCATTCGCCCTGTAATGAGTCATTTAACCATATACCGACTTACGAAGATGAGTAATTAACACGAAAATGCTGCCTGGTGTCCCTTTAAACTCAGATGCACACGCGATTTGAAGTCCGGCCTGGCTTGCGTGCTCTTGTTCGCTCTAGGTTCCGGAAGATTTTATGTCATTTGCGGGCGTCAGGAAGCCACTATCAATAGCCTATGTGGGAGACTCCCAAAACTTCGGGAGACTTGGGATGTCTAGCTAGACAGCACTGTCGCCAGCACAGAATGTAGCTTAATGTTGCCATGTTTAGCTGACACAAACTCAAAATAATGACTGTATAGATAAAATGTGCATGTGTGTCGCTGCGTGGTTTTACACGTGAGTTGTCCTCATGCTGAAAACTTGAGCATAGCCTACATGACGTTAATCCCCGAGAAAAGAAGAAAGCAAAGAATATATCTTTTTACTAAGGAAAATGACAAAAATAGTAACGCACAGTGACTTAGATAAGTAACTTTAATCTGATTACTGGTTTGTAACTAGTAGCGTGTTAGATTACTCGTTACCGAAAAAAGTGGTCAAAATAGACTAACGCGTTACTGGCATCACTGATGAAGACGGACCATAATCACAGCTCTCAAACAACACACTGCTGGTGACGACGAAAGCCCTGAAATTGGTAAATATGACATGGAAATGTTAGAAGTGAACATGCATGTGAGCTGGACTGCTATCTATAGGAAGCTAACACATATGTGCAGCATGTTTGTGTAGCATGTAGATGAAGCATAGTGGAGAGAGAGGCCTATAGGGAGCGTCAGTCCACTGAGGAAAAGGTCAAGGAGCCTTTGAAGGAAAACTCTCTGAGATCAAAGTCATCCCCCTGGAGCTCTCTTGCTCTTTCTCTCTTTTTTCTTTCTCTCATTTTTGTCTCTCTGTCACCATTCCCTTCCCCCACTCCTTCTGATTCCTCTAAAAAACCATAGGCATTGGCCTAAATATGGTCCCCTGTTCTCAAGTGTTGCATCCATTCCAAATCTCAAAGCTTGTGAGCGAAACAATGACACAACTTAACACAGACACTAGAACACATAGAGGCCCACATATCCAGACAACAACCTAGTTTCACATGGGCATTTTGGGGGCAGCCGTGGCCCGCTGGTTAGCACTCTGGACTTGTAACCGGAAGGTTGCCGGTTCAAGCCCTGACCAGTGGGCCGCGGCTGAAGTGCCCTTGAGCAAGGCACCTAACCCCTCACTGCTCCCCGAGCGCCGCCATTGTAGCAGGCAGCTCACTGCACCGGGATTAGTGTGTGCTTCACCTCACTGTGTGCTGTTTGTGTTTCACTAATTCACCAATTGGGTTAAATGCAGAGACCAAATTTCCCTCACGGGATCAAAAAAGTATATATACTTATACTTATTCTTATTTTTGTTCAGCATCCACATTGGTCTTAAAAGAAAACAAACCTTCAGCATACTTGTACACCTGTATACTATGTATCTTGAACACAGCACTGAAGCATTGATTTTGAATTTCTCTGCTTTTGTAACCTTAGGGGGATAACTCTCCAGTTTCCCGGTCAGTATGACACAAGAAGTAACTCAGTAATCCTCATATCTGGCTTTCCTCCCTTTATCCTTGCTAATGTCAAGACACAGGAACAATTGGCTGGCAAATCGGATTGACAAGGACGGGAAAGGTTTCCCTGGCAACTGCAAATGTAAAGATGCGACCACTTGGGCAGGGGGGCCAAATGCAGCAATTGTTGTCCAATTACAGCTCTCTGGTGAGGCAGTGAGAACAAACATCCCATTGAGAATGACATTCAGGCTAATTCAAAACAACACAATGATCAGCGAGACAACAGCGAACTACGAATTATGACCCACAAGATATTTCAAAGCCAGTTTGATTTTCATGATCATATGTTTAGTTGAATACAGATCCTCTTCCACCTGATGGATGGTGTGCTACAGGGGACTGGGTGTCTCTAAGGAGTTTCTATGGAGTGGTGACCTGAAAGGACCTGCCTGCAAGAAGCTTACTGAAGCCCTCTGCAGTGGGATACTGCAGCAGGCTTAAGATGTGCTGTCAAATGAAAATGGGGAAGAGAGAGGAGGAGAGGAGATGAGAGAGAAAGAGAGACAGTGAAAAAGAGAGGAGGTGAAGAGAGGAGAGGGAGAGAGAAAAAGCAAGAAAGCAGATGAGGAAAGAGCAAAGACAGTGAGGAGAAATGAGAGAAAGGAGGGAGGGTTGTGGAGTAGAAAGACAAGAGTAGAAAGAATTGGAGTGGAGGAGAAAGACATAATATCTGTCTCTGTTGTAAAAAAACATATACAGTGTTATTTAATCTGTTTAAGCTACTTACAATTAATATAGTTTGCTGTAAAGCAAACACCCCCCCCCCACACACACACACACACACACGCACACACTAAATCCACACAATGTCCTCTCACTCGCCCCAAAGCAATCATGCCACTGCCTCTAAATGAGCAGGATCAGGCCTGGCCAGGCGTGGGTCAATGCCCCTCATAATGGGGAACCTGAGAGGGACAAAAGCTATTTGTGGAGAGCTGTCATGCCGCCGCCTTTCTGATATTTGCTTGGGTGCAGCGTCTGGGAAGTGAGCACATTGTCTCCACAGGGCCAGCATATGGAACAAGCAGAGACACACACAGCACTGCCTCTTTCTCTAAACACTGCCCTGCATCGCTGTTTGTTTACAGTGGCAGTAGAGGGGTAGGGGGCTAGATAATGGACCATTCTCTCCCTGTGAAACCCATCAAGTGATAAAAATGAACAGCAGTTAACGACATCTGATCGTTGCCATTTTTGTGTATGCCAGCAGGCCTTTATGGGTGCCCCTTGATCATGGGGCCACTTCAAAACGGTGTCGAAATCTAATATCAGCTCGAAGTTCAAGCCCAATCAGTTTCGTAAGCCTATATCCCCCATCTGCCTCCCTCTCTCTCCCTGTCAGTCGGCTGATAATGACTAAATGGCATTACCACATCCCTACATCGCTGCCCTAACTCCCATCCCACCCACCCACCCTCTAGCCCAAATTGGAGTTGACAGAGAACACCTTTAAGTGTGCCAACTGGCCCCCGGGAGCCTCGGGGCTCAGGATTCTAATCTGTTATCATTTGCCACTTATCCATCGTGCCAATTAAGCAGTCCCCTTTTACCGAGGCCTGTCCTCATGATGAATCAAGCCATCAGAGGGAGGGAGGAGAGAGAGAGAGAGAGAGAGAGAGGAAATGAGAGTGAGACTACACCTTGAAGGGATAAGGCTGAGCAAATGTCCCACACAAATGAAGAGAAAATTCTTCTTAAAGAAAAAAGTCTACATAGAGTACATCATACTTTTACAGTAAATGAACTCGGTTGCTAAACAGATATATGTGTCAGGAAAACCACATGGGTGTATTCAATAAGGAACACGTTCTAGTAAAATCTGTAATGGCTACTACAGTCAGTAACACCTGTTGCAGATGCACAAATTTAACTTGGTTTAGTATGTCACCCTAAGGCGGCATTATATTTGCTGCTAACGATGCATGCAGTATCATGTGTTTTGGCCGTGAATGCTGCAGCAAGTACTGTATGTTAACAGGATGCTGCAGATCACATACATGTGTGCTTGGTCTATCAGCAAGTAAATTGATAGCCTTAGTCTGACTGGTTTGACTGGTTTGTAGTGTTTTAACAAGGCCGTTTAGGTCTCCTTAAGGAACAATACATTGTTCCTGACTCCCCGATGTGACAGGTGGGAAATGATTTGTCTCAAAAAACAATTCAATAGCAACTAAATGACAAGAAGCTGTTCCTAAAATTGCTCCAAACCAACAGACTATTGATCCGACAGGCAAGCTTTTAAAAGACAGCAGCTACATTTCCTCTGTGGTTTCTACTCTGTCTGAGCAAACAACACGATTGCCATTCGTCTGGCAGACGATGAGAAAGAATGGCAGCACGAAAAGTCAGAGAAAGAGGCTCCATCAGGTGAGCATACAAGTCATTGGCTGTGTAATAAGATTCAGCCGAAGGGTAGCTACATTTTTATTGACAGGAAATCTACCTAAAGTCAATATTCAACACAACATAAACAGCATTTAATCAGCGAGCAGCATTCAGCTTTCAACAATAAAAAAGCGTCTCTCATATGCATTCTGACTTTATACTGATGCATTTCTAAGGATTTCCAGAGGCGTCTATGTGAGAGACATGGTGATGGTGACCTGTTGTATTAACTGGACGTCTACGTAAAATCAACAGTCAACATAACATAATCGTATGCAATCCACAAGTAATACCCAGGTGTCTAAGAGGGGAATAATAAAATAGTCTACTCTGTTTGCATTCTGACTTAGTGGTGCATTTCAAAAAATTTCCAGAGGTGTCTATGTGAGAAGCACAATGGTGACAGTGAGGTTGCTTATTATCTGAGGTTGCATAGGAGAGGAGGAGGAGGGCAGCTTCTATTTTCCAGCGTGACACAAGCACAGCAGAAGAGCCCTTGTTAGGGTGTCAGCAAGTCAAAACCCATTACCAGCCCCCGATGAGCCACGACACTTGGCTTTCTCCTCCATCACATAATCATGCTATCAGTGTCAGTACCACTGTGTGTAAAAGCCTAATATATTGGATGTTTACTAAGTAGATCATTTTCATTGAGCCACTTAAATATATATAAATAAATAACTAGTAGTTATTTATATAACTACCGGTAATAGTTATATAAATAATTATATGCTCTCTTACAAACATAGATCCCTTTTCACACTTCGGACTTCAACACTGACCAAAAGCACATTCTGTAGGGAGGTGTTTGCCCCAATGGCCGTGTTTCGCCGGTCTACTAAACCCTATGCCTGTGTTCCATGACATCAGCTCCAAATGGCACTAGCATGGAACATGGAAAACTTCGTCACAAAGGACAGAAATAATTGCTGTAAGTATGAAACACTCCAAATCAATTTACGGTATTGTGGCAACCATGAGACTTTCACAGCTGTGGCTTTTAGCTGAAACCACAAATGGTCCCCCCCCCCCCATAGTTTTTCCATGTAAAAACAAATATACCTAGAATGATATCTGATGATAGCATTAATACAGTAGTCTTCCAAGGGTCCTTTTTCCTGTTTGATCAGCTGGGAACACAATACCTGAAATACTTTAATATCACAGGATCAGTACAAAACAGTGAAAGGCACCCAGTCTAACACCACACAGAAATGAGTTTAAGTTTAGGAGATGCATTACACATACAGAAGTAGGACACGACTTTAAATTTAGCCGTACCACTTTGAGAGGAGACAATTTCATGCACCCCATTTTCAAAGGGTTCTATACCCTGCACAGAGCAGGACTTTCCCATATCCGAATAAACGCACACCAGTCACATGTCTGCATGGTATCATGTTGCCCACTGACAATAGGTGCTGTAAGGATCATGGAACATTTTCATTTAATTTCAATAATAAATGTCCGTCAGAGAAGACCTAATTGAATTACCTTAGGCACTGTTAAAACCTTGCCTGCTGTAGCCATGCAACCAGGAAATGACTTCTATGTCATATAGTCAACCATAAAAGCACCACACAGCGGTATTCCGTATCAGATAGCATGATGTTTGCAGATCATCTCTGTATTGCAATAAATATAAACATTACATTTAATTGCTCTGTTATGCATCTTGCAACAGTGGGTCAGACTCAGGTCAGACTCAAGCACAGTGAACTGACACTGCCCCCCCCCCAATCCCCCCCCCCCCACCACCTCTAAAGTAACGAGTAACGTGGGACATGCAGAGGGGCCTTTGCACGCTAAACACTAAACGTCAGCGATGCCTGCCTCCCATCCTCTCCTCCTCCGATCAGTCTGTGAGCGCCGGCTTGTTTTTCCTGGCTCTGCTCCAGGGGCTGGAATACCAGGGCTCCTCAGCAGGAATGGGACACACACACACACACACACACACACTCACACACACTCACACACACACACACACACACACACACACACACACACACACACACACACACACACACACACACACACACACACACACACACTCACACACACACACACACTCGTACACAGACCTGGAAACGCCTGGGTCAGTGGACGGACGGCCTCCACAATTAGTCGTGGAATTCCCAGTTCCGCTGACCCGGGGTCTGCTATCAGCCCATGCTGTCATATGATAGGCTGTGCTTTTCACACATGACAGACGACGGTGGTTAGGGGATCATTCGTTTGCCTCACCCTGTTTTCTTGTTGCTCTTCTTCTACTGTAATTACAGTAATACTGATACTAATACTAAGACTATTGGATAACTTGAACACTGAACACTAGAATATCATTCAAAAACAAATGTTCTTCATGGTGCATAGCTCTTAAAGAAATTGTAAGAAATTGCAATTGTATGAGTGCTGTATTGTTATGGGTTATATTTTGTAGTTGCCCAGATGAAAGGTATGTGCTCTTTGAATGTATTGTACAGCGCATGTGGACTGATTGTGACATGTGACATGTGACCGATATTTATTAACTGAAGACGAATTCACTCCTCGTCCTTCACTCAGGCCTTGGTAGCCCTCTAAGTGGCATATCCTGTTTACACTTTCTGGATTTGAATAAATGGTGGAGACAGCTACGTGCACTTGTTATCTAAGTATTCAAGAGCTTGTTGCACAAGAGTTAAATTGCAAATAGATATTTCCTCTATCTCTTCCTCTCTCTCTTTCTCTATCTCTCTCTTCTCCTCTCTTTTCTCTCTCTAGCCTTTCTTCTCTGTCTCTCTCAGCCTGAGGACTTAATGGTGGCAACTTGTGCAGAATGAGGTGGGGGTTCATAGGGCGTAGCCACCCTACAACCACCTCTCTGCCATTTACTCTTTGGCCCTGAAGGTGAGTGTGTGTGTGTGTGTGTGTGCAAGACACAGAGAGAGAGAGAGAGAGAGAGAGAGAGAGAGTGTGTGTGTGTGTGTGTGAGAGAGAGAGGCGGGGGGTGTCTGTGTTTAAAAAAAAGAGCTGTCAGAATGGCTTAGCATTTGTGTGAAAGTGTAGCCTCCCCAGGCTAAGAGTCCACTGGGACCACACAGATAACAATTGAATTTACATGGGCTTATGGGCCATTAGCAGAGAAACCCACTAGCAAGATGGCAAATCTCTCCCCATTCCAAATTACATAGCTTTCATTAAAACAAAAGACCTTGGATTTGGCTTTTTAGAAAGGGCACATGGCGAAAATTAGCCCTTTAGTGACAGCGTGGCTTAACGTGATTTAGCACAGTGGCCGGGACCAGAATAAATGTTGGCTGACGACTGGGTGCGAATCTGCAGCTACCCACTGGAAACCACAGCCTCTGCCCTCCTGGACTAGTGGACACATTGACATGAATCACAGTCCTGTGGGGCTAGTATGATCACACTGTGTACAGCACGTGATCAAAATCACAGTACATCTGAAATATGTTTACATATTTATTTGTATACGTACAGGTAGGAAGCAGGATCTGTCAAATAAGATCTCTGCTTGACTGAACAGTATGATTCATGACATTTATTCAGCCATTCTGCAAGCCTTAAACATCATTTATAGCCTGGGAGATATAGTCGCTCCTTCAGCCTCATCTTACTCATTTATAATAACAGTGTTTTCTTTCAAAACCAGGACAGGGATATCAAGCTACTGTTTGTTTTAAGATGCCAAAATCAGCTGAGCTGGAACACATGGGAGGTGATGTCCTTCTAGTGTCTTACTGTCTTTCTCCTGACTTTCACCACACAAGTATTTACAGTGGAAATAGTGTACAGTACTATAGCAGTGTAGTAACATGAAGACATAATAGATGGGTAGTGAAAGCTTTCATGTAACATGCAGGTCAAGCACGAAAAGTGCATAAGCCCTCAAACAGACATGCCAGCATCAACAAAGTAAATGAACCAATAACATATTGATTGTACACAGTATCCAGGGGCCAATTTGACATGTAAAATCCATTTCGACACGAGCATTCACACTTCAGTCAGCCAATTACCTGACACGTGCACAAACAGCGATGCCTCCACCACGTCCAGAACCACTGAAGTGGACATGATTGGTTTCATGGGATTGTGTTCATGTACAACACATCAATTCTAAATTGCATGATTTCACAAGGCCTGTCTATCCCATTCCGGTAATCTCTGCTTTTGGCCGAAAAGCCGCTGTATCGCTGAAACATCTGAACCATCTCAAATTAATGAGGGTAATGCCAAGAAGAAACATTGGGTAAGAGCAATCCCTGTGTGCTACTCACTCAGAAGGTTTATCCTTTCCTTATCTGTAATCACTGTGTATGTACATGAATAGGAAATATACTGACTTTAAACCAATCTTACACTGAAGACCTTCATCAGTGGACAAAAGGTACCAAAACAAATGGTCTTAGAGAAGACATTCTGTGATTTAAACCCAAATGTGTGTGAAATTTCCATGTTCAGATAGTTGTGTTCTGGGCAAGAGATAAACAGAACTTTTGTATGTTTGCTAGTACAGTACTTCGTTAGAGTACAAGGGCAATCTAACCTTCTTTGCTCTTTCCAGCTAGCAGTCTTACCAAAGTCTGCCAACAGCATACCTATACAATGAGCACCAGGATCCTTCAATTACCTGCCTATCCAACCAGTATTAATACCTCCAAGCACCTGCCTGTGCCTGGTTTTACTAGGATCTTCCAAACACCTGCTAGCCTGGGAATACTCATACAAACCTTTAGCAAATTTGGGATTTGCTTTTCAGGTCGGTCTGGCACACAAATACAATCGCTAATCTGGCATGGACATGTATTTCTTTGTAATTGAGTAGACAACTGAAACAATTTGGTACGAGTTTAATCCACCAAGTTTCAATTCACTGCTAGTTACGCCTCTGCTGTAAGTCAATTACCCTTTTCCAGACCCACTCTCAATTCTAATTGAGAAGGTCTGTGTGCTTCCCAGGCTAACAACCTGCTGCTTATGCAACAAGTCTTAGCAGGGCCCTCCAACTATTTACCTGGTGCCACCAGGTTCTTTTAGCCACCTGCCAATCTAACCAGTGTTGTCATACCATGGTCCTCATACCTCTCTGGACAGACCTAGTAGATTAGACCTGGTCCTGATCCGCAATATTGTTATACTTTACTTTATCCTTCTCTGTTGGAGTGGTACTTAAGGTCTATCAGGGACAGCTCAGTTCAACTAAACAGATAGACTGGTCTTCCATACAGGATGCCAGCTCAACAAGCCTTCACAATAAACTGAACATTCTGGCACGTTCATCATAATTGTAATTACACAGAGACTTATACAAAAAGTCCAAAAAACTCCCATCATAGTTGAATATTTTGTTGCCACCAAAATCAATCGTTTCATGCCAAGTCGACAGATTTCGAATTATTTACGGTACAAAACAAATGATAATTGAGCTCTTACAATTTTTACACAATGAACATGCATTTACAACAGGCTACCATGTCCTGTAGTTGGCAGCGAAAGTGTAATTGAAACCCAGGAACTATTAGAATTACACCTCAGTTGCACTTTAATTTCTTGGATAGCTAGCATCCTGGCTCTCGGTGTGTCTCTAATTTACGACAGGGCGACATGGCAACCTGTGCGATATTACTTGACGGACACTCCTCGGCGACATGCGACTGTGAGACGTGAATTCACGGAAGAGACGATGAGTGAAAGAACACCCTTTACGCACTTAACTGCTTATTAAGTGCGTTAAAGACCGACTATACTCACATTGGTGGCGAATTGTTAACCACCCGTATAATATTTATGTATTTTCATGATGTAAGGTTGCTTTATGAAAATAAGCTTGTTAGTGCAACAGCAGCTGATAGTGCCACCAACAGTCAATAACCGTGAGAGAGATGACGCTCGGTTAGTAAAATATGGACTAGACTAGAGCAATAGTTACTCATAATATCAGTTATTAGAAATATTACAAAATGTCTAAATTAATTACCTGACTCACTTGTTCTTCAACGAAGTGAAGTTGAGAAAAAACACCTTCGCTTCACTAACCTGAAATGCCTCCCCCGATGACTATCACGTCGTATCTGTTTTCTGACATGGTGCTGTTTTGCCTTTCACTTTTCCGGCTGGCGCTCGATCGCTCGCTTGGAAGGAAGAAGTGCGGGGTCGCATCTGTATAAAAGCGCGGACAGGCCCTCTCGGTAGCCCCGCCTCCCCCTCGTACGCACCATGGATCTATGTTAATAGCCTACCGGTGAGGATTTACACTCTGTCCTAGAAAGCACCACCCTCCCCCTCTAGTCACTATAGCCATAGACTGATAAACACCTGCTGATTGAACTGGTTTCTGTGTATTACCAGCCAAGTAAAATTAATAACATAGACAGCTGTGTGTACTAGGTCCACAGCTAATTCATATATTCTAACCTAATCTGTAAGCAGGCTGCCACTGAAGTAGCCTATCAAATAAAACCCACTTCCAACTATAGCTTTTATATGGACTTAATTTGTCATGCAATTTAATCTAACGTTGTTGCTACGTTATCTATGTAAACTCACAACTCCCTTTCATTTCTTAACACAGTCTTCATTGAATGGAATTAAGCAATTACACCTTATGGTGATCTTTTTAAAGTAGCCCCTTTATAAATGAATTACATTACTAAGCCTACATTAAAGTCTTATAGTAATACGTCTATGCAAAATGCATAATTGTTCCCTTTCATTTCAATTAACCGACCTTAAGTATTTCGGTGCCTGACATTTCTAGGCTATATTTTATGAACTGAGAAGATTGTGCGGTGACGAATAAACAGATTGGTCGGAGAATGTAATAGGCCTAGAGAAACATTTGGAGGTGAAGTCTGCCCTCTTGTGGTGTGTGAGGTTAGTGCGGGGTCAATATATTGGGGTTATGAGGACGTGGACACCTGTACTTAATGCCTTGCCTCTCTTGAGAGCCCCAAGCATCTCCTCACATGAACAGCGCAATTTTCCATTTCAGATGTAAGTAAGAGTTATATTTACATATTTAAATAGGTGTGTAACCTGGCCTGTAACATGCTATTTTCTAATTTAAACATTTCAAAAGGTGTACTGGCTTGGTTTAAGTGTAAATGTCAGCATTCTTTGCCACTGAGCCACACTTCTGTGAGTGCGTGTATACATTATCCATAATGAGCATATTGACCATAATCCAAATCCTGTGTTGATCTCATTTAATCAAATAAGCTACTAAAACTCCACGCTAGCACATCCCCCTGCCCTTTACCGCCCTAAGGGACAGTGCGAGCGCACGTATGGGTGTCCGTGTTCGTCCGTCTCTCTCAGACAAGGGGTACAGTACTTCACCCAGAGACAGATCCGAGAATAGCAGTTGGACAGTGTTGGCGCGTGTGCAAGGCCTCCTCAGCAGTGTCATGATCGCATATTTTCACCGAGGTATGCTTCCCCATTCAGCCAAACGGACACTGATCTTTTAAAGCGTCCATTAGTAAATTATGTGTCAACCAAGCAGACGCCAAACCAAGCGGAAAGCAGGTTTATACCACTAAAAGCCTCAGTTATGTTTATTGGGGTTGTGGCAGGTGTTGAGTTTAATAGGTCTTGGCAGACTCTTTGGTAATAGATATATTTGACCACCAGAGGGTGATGTTGCTTTTTAGTTCGCAAGCAGATGGCATATTGAAGCAGGTCATATGTGAAGGCCTACCCAGGCGTATTTCCCCTCGTATTTGCCTATTGTCATTTTGTATGTGTAAATGGGATTTCTGATAGCATTGGCTAGTTGTTTATGAGAGAACACTTGTCATGATTGACCCTATATTCATGTTTATGGTGATTGATATTTTGGCCCTTGAACCCTATGTGGCTAATAGAGGTACGGAGACCAGTAATAAAATATTATGTGTTTGTATAAGGTGCACATTTGTCCTATTATTTATGCAGTGTGTCTGGACGAGTTTCAGTCCAAACCAGACAGACTTCTGGCCAGACCAGACAACTAGTGTGAACCACACACAAATAATTCACAGCATTCACTTCTCCTGTGATGAAATGTGGCCTCGGCTGTAGTAAAGCGAAGACACAGAGGCCATCCATTCTCTCCATCTCCCCCTATTCCGTGCAAATGTCTTATCTCTCTGGAGATTGACAGGAAATTGCAGTCGCCGTGCTTCTGAATTATCGCCTCAGATAAACCCCCCTGCGCGATCTCATAGCGGAGCCAGGCTGCAAGCGACGTGTCCCGTCCGCGTGGATTTTTATTTACTTCACCTGCGAAATGCTTCATCTTCTTGAAGACAGAGGTTTTAAAAACACTGGAACATCTCGGCTTGGCGCGTCAGGAACCCACCTTGCTGCTTCTTCTCCCGATAATGATCCTCGCACAAACAGCCCTGTCATGGAAATTGGCAGCACGGAGACTCCTCTGACTAGGCCAATAAACTCAAGCCTATGAGTCTCTGTCAGACGAAGTGGAGGACATATGCCCCAGTCGTGCTATCAAGACATTTTCCTCCACATCTTTATGGCAGGTTGAATGGTAACGATTATCACTTGCTTTTAGGAGTGAGAGAGAGTGTGTGTGTGTGTGTGTGTGTGTGTGTGCGCGCATGCTGTGGGGATGGACGCTGCAGAGAGGTTATAAAAAGCGCACATGTGGTCGACAGGGGGAATGTTCTGGAGAAAATAATAGCAGAGCCCCGCGCAAGCCCCGTCTGATGTGGCCTTTCGCTGGGTGCCTATGGAAATGGAATTCGGTCTGTTATGACTGCATTTCTTTGCAGCTAATACCGTTTGTGTGTGTGTGTGAGAGAGAGAGTGTGTGTGTGTATGCGTGTATGTGTGTGTGAGAGAAAGACATAAGTCTCAGTATGTCTGTCTTTTTTGTATGTATGCAAGTGTGTGTGTGTGTGCGTGTGTGTGTGACTGTGGCAGTGTCTCAGGGCCATCAAAAATCCCTGAGCACTCCACTGACAGGCATTATGTGAACTGTCTGTCATGCTGGCAAATTAGCCATTAAGTTAATTATAGCCCCGTTGAAAGTCACATTGTATCTAGCAGCCGGAATACATGTAACAAGACAGCTAGCACAAGGCAGTCAATCTTTAGAAACAAAAGGAAACTGTTTATTATATTCACATGTGGAGCCCATTAGATGTCAGATGGGATTCTGGATTAAAACAGTTGTTGGACAAGCAGATTTTTCAGTATCTCCAGAGGTACGGTTTCAGACAGAGAACAAAGGGGTTTGTGAAAGGGGGGCA
>NW_027468718.1:15464548-15477048 GCF_046254945.1 Alosa pseudoharengus | reverse complement strand
CACTCCAGAGAAAAACAGGGGGGGGAGAGATGGGGGTGAAATCACTCCTTTTCAGCAGCAACAGAAGGAGGAGGAGGAGGGAGATGACTGGAGGTTTAGTTAGGCAGCAGCAGCAGCAGCAGGGAGTGTGGGAGATGACTTCTGAAACGGTGATGAGAAATGGGCTGTCCACTTGGACAGGATGAGCAGAAAAGTGAGAGAAAAATAGACTTGTATTACTGCTGTGGGAAGAGTATGGAAATACACAAAACTCCTCTGTAGCCAAAAAGGTTTTTAAAAAAATAATCAACGTACTACATCATGAGGATCATTTGTTCTAGATGTTCTAGAAGTTCTAGATAGATATACCAGATACTAATGGCAGTAATGACTAGAAGACAAAAATAAACTTAAAACTGTTTATCATCATTTAACATTTAGCATCCTATATGTTTGTTCTTCAAGTTTATATCTGGCTTCAACACAGCAGGCATGCTCGACTCTTTCCTTACTCAGGCTATCCCAGAGTTCAGTGGGGCAGTAGGAGCATTCTCTGGCTCTTATCTGAACCTGCCTTCAGGACATGAGAGAGATAAGCGCTACTGCAGAGAAACCACAACTGGGAACAAAGACATGCTCTGTATGCATGGACGTGCTCTCTCTCTTTCTCTCTCTCTCTCTTTCTCACACACACATACACACACAAACACACACAGACATTACACACCCACGCGTGCACACACACACACAGACATGCTAACACATCATTCTCTGTCTGTCTAGGCTCCGTGACCTTGCACCTGTGTTGAGACAAAAGTGGTGTGGCTAGTCTATCGCAGACGTTTAAGCACTGTTCCCTCATGCATACCCACCGACATCCACCCACACACATACAGTACACACACACCCACACACACATACAGACTGACAGACAGACACACACCCCAAAGGCACAGTCACACACCTGCAGACCTCATCTGCCACGTCAGACAGACATCAGTTCCGACCACACACACACACACACACACACACACAGCAGACTTCCACCTGCATCCATCCTACTTACACAGCGCTGTGACACGCCTGCTTCTAATAACCCCCCCCCCACACACACACACACACACACACACACATCTCCCACAGTGTTCTTCACGCCGCTTATTAAAACCCACAGAGTGACGACACCACGCCGGTCCATGCCAGTGACAACTGACCAAAAGGCCCCAGACACAGCGTCTGTCTGACCTGACTGGCCCTGACTGACCTGACTGGCCCTGACTGACCTGACTGGCTTGAGAGAGGAGGGTGTTGTGGGGGTGATGGCAGCGGGTGTCGAGGGTTTGGGGGGGGGGGGGGGTGTGTGTTCTGGGGCAGCTTGACAGACACCGAACGTCGCCGGTCTGCTGGTTCCGAATGAGAAAACGCGCCGACCAGGCCAGACGGCGTGCCGCCACATTCCCCAGCATTCCTGCCACGCTCTGTAAGAGCACCTCCGAGTCATGCTGTGTGTGCCCCTGTCAGCTGTGTGTGTGTGTGTGTGTGTGTGTGTGTGTGTGTGTGTCACCCAGTCTGACAATAGCCCGTCTGTGGGTGGGCACAGGGGGCAGGGGGCCGCGCCTGATATGGGGCTGTGCGCTGAGAGTCAAGGAGGGGGGCAAGGGCACTAAAAGGTGACCTTAAAGGTGCAGTCCATGACTATAACCAATCACACTTTGGACTGGATCGAGGATACCCCCTTTAATGTTGGGAGAGGGAGATGTCAGGGAATTGGGTTTAGTTTTAGGCATCATCTGTGCTGTGACTGAGAATGACCTCACAAACACACTTCTGATGGTTTTGGCTTCCTCCTTTATTTTTGCTCCCCTCTCGCATGCTCAATCCAGCTCTTGTTGCATTTTCAGATTACTGCTTGTTGCTGTTTTCTGAATTGATTAGTCATAGTTATCAGACACAAATCCACAGTCAGAAAAAGAACATCAGCGGTCGTTCTTTTTCATCGGTGGCATGCCCAGGAAGCTTTGCGTCAGCTCACCCACTGGTGAGAGGCCCATCTCTGGCCAGGTCCAGACCGCAGTGGCTCCTGGTTTGGAGAGCTGGGAGCCAGGAGGCTGAGAGCTATAAACCAGACACCAACCGCAGGGAGAGGACGCCAGGGACAGGGGCTGGTTCTGCGCCACAGGCTCCCTGGTTCAGGCAGCAACAGCATTCTCCCATTCTCTCATTCTCACTGCTTGCTTGCTGTTCCTCACTCCTCAAACCTGGTTGCCAAATGCGTTTTAGTCCTGGTTCCAATCGTGACAAGCTGCTTTTGTAATGGTTCCATAAACTGATTTTGGGCAGGCCACCATCACCAGACCTGATTCCCGTGTGGCTCGTGGAAGGCTTTCACGCACACTGTGTTTGATGCCTTCTTGTAAGTTGCCAGCTGTCTTTAGGGTTACCATGGTCATGGAAAATCATTCGGAAAAGTCATGAAATTGTAGAAAATACCATTTCCCAGGCCTGGCAGTCATGACATTGGTCAAATTCACTCAAGATTTTAGAAAAGTCATGACATTTGATGCGGTTGTAGGTATGGCTAATGAAATTAAGTGCCTTTTTGTCTGCTGTCATCTCTCTGTGTTACAAAGTCTGACAACGGGCTGATTATGAGTGGAAACAGGTCACAGGACAAGGGCATCAAGGGCATTTTATTTTCAGTAGTTTAAGTGCCCGTGGCTCAAGGGGTTCTCACACAATGGACAGATCTCCTTTCCTCACCTGCTTATCCCTTTACCTAAACATACCAGCTGCCCATTGTGCCCAACATAGATCTAATCTTACTGTGGCATTAGAGGTGGCAGACAGAGGCTGCCTATGGAAACTGATCTAGGCCAGACCTGAGGCCTGTGACAAGAAGCGAATGTTCGCGACGAACATGTTTGTCCGAACAGATAAATTTGACCTATTTTGTGTTCAAAACAGACTCTCTGTCCAACTTTCAACATTTTCGCAGAGAACTACCTCCTCAAGCTGTTTATGAGTCTATGCAAATGTTTGGAGAAAACTCAAGGCAAACAGAAAACTGTTTGCATATGCTCGCGAACATTCACCTGTGTTTGTGAATTTGAACGCGCCTTAGATGCATTATTTGCCAGATCAGGGCCAGGACGGGGCAAGTCTGTTCCGACAACAGGTGCTGTTTGTAAGGAGGAGAGCACTAGAGAGGGTCATTAACCACTGGGAGGGGTACCGGAGAGAGTGGTTGGTTAAAAGTTAATGTCTATGATTCTGGTGGAAGTTTGTTGATGTTAGAGCTCAACAGCCAATCAAACACACCCCTTCCTTCAGTGGTCCTGTAGTAACGTGCTAATTGGCTGGAAACAAACACCAGAGGGTTGTTGAGCACACGCATGTAATGGACAGCTAGGGAGAACTTGGTGGATAAAAAGTGTAGTGGATTAGAATCACAGACAGCGCCTTTAAACCACTTCCAGTAGAAAGGGACACACACATCAACACAGGAATGCAAGCTCTCTTTGGTGTGCTCTTAAAGCAGAGCTCCTCAGATCCTGTGCCCCAAATCCAAACATGGCCCTTGTTTTTCTGATACTGGCCGATGACCATTACTGAAAAATATTCAGGGAGGACCGTAAAGTCCTACAACCTGGCCTACTGCATTTCCTGAGAACAGCAGACTTCTAAACCACATAATTTTGGGGCTAGATCTGAAGGACAAACCTGTCCTCCCTTGCACTATACTAAGCCTCTGACAGCTATATCTAAAGGCCACAAGGCCAGTCAGTCAGAATAGGACGGGAGTGTTGGGGAGTGCGTCTCAGGTGCAGAGATTCCCAACCCTTTAAACAACATTTCAAAACTTCTCCATGACTTTCCAAGGACGTTTAAAGACCCACTCTGGCAAATAATGTTTTAACCTTTTTATCATGTCCATTAGGTGTTTTAATGTGTTACAAGACATATCACTAAATAAAAATAAATAAATGAAATAAGCAGTAAAGGCTATGGCTAAGTATTTATTGTGTAGATCGGCAGTGCACAAGTTGATGTTTCATAACAAATCACAGCAGTCTGTTGGGTGTCAACGGATGGAATGGAATCCAATCCTGACTGATTTGCAGAGTGGAGCTTTCCAAATCATTTCTAGAAAAAATAATTTTCCTGAGGACACATCTGCACATTTAGCTTCACAAGATAATCAAGCTAATGTGTTGGAGTTATCTTATGTTAGCATAACATTGTTAACCATTTGATAACATTGTTAAACAGAGATGTCAAGCAGGCGGAGGAGTTGTATATAGTGTTGGCAGTGGGAGGAATTAGCTCCCCACATCAGAGATGAGGCAAAAGGATTAGAGATGTGAACAAGACATTTCAAGGCCATAAAGGGATTTTGAAGGGGGAAAAAATGAATATGCATCCTTCAGGAACTACAATGAATTAATTTTGATGACCTTTTATAACCTAGAAGTACACAAAATTATGTAATTTAAATATTGAATGAAAATTAAACAACAACCGGAAGTTTGTGCAACAAAACAATATACATATAAAGTACAATACCATTGTTAATTTCATTACCCTACATATTACAAAACCAAATTTCACGTCTTTCAAAACTCGAATACTGAATTCCATGTTTTTTTCCAGACCTGGTACATTTTTAAATGCTAACAGACTTTCAGGATTTCCATGAATGTGGAACCCTGCCGATGAGCATCAGGTCTGGTTCATAGTCTGCAGCCACCTCAGAGAAGAGCCACCACCATCAGCAGCAGCGGACAGACATAGGGGACTATGCAGGAGAAACATGGCAAGGTGACAACAGCTGGGCAACAGATGTAACCAAGCCTCCCCTCTCTAACTTTCCCTTCTCTCACCCCTCTCATGGCTGCCTCTCTTCTCTTGCTCCACCCTACTAGCACCCCCCCCCCCACTCTGCTCCTCTCCTCACAGCCCCCCCCCCCCACACACACACACACACACTCTATTCATAGCTGCGAGTCATCGCGCAGGTGGATCTTATTGTGTGGCAGCAATGAAATTTGCATGGGAGTGAGCTGGAGCCAGAGGTCCATAGTGAACACTTTGTGTAATGATCCCCTTTAAGCCAGTGACCAAATGTGTCAGGACACACCATTCACTTTTGGAGAGGGTTTGGGGGGGGGGTAGATTTAGGACCCTGTGCTGACTGATTCAGACCAGGGGAGAGTCAGATTGGGGGGGGGGGGTTATCAGGCAAATTAAGGGGGGGGGGGCTGCTATGGAAGCAGTGCTAAAGCCCCTTTGTGGGGTAGTAAAATACCACACTCTCGTCGTCTGGGGCCTGATGTCTGAGCAATAAAATACTGCCCCCCCCCCCTTAAAAAATACTGCTGCCACAAACCCCCCCTCCCCACTGCCACAACCACACCCAGCGTGACTCATAAACTCCCCCAGAGAGATGGTCAGGAGCGTGCGCCTGTCCCCTCTGAGCCAAACGAGGGATGAACGGGAATCGCTTAGCGGCCGTTAACTGTCACATTCACTCATGGCAGCCGTGATGTCGAGTGGCCCCCACGGGCTGCTGTCCATCCGCCTGCATTGCCGCCAGCCGAACGAGGCATGAGGAAGTCATCTGTTTGTCGGCACGGCAACCTGCACACCCCCTTCCACTCCCAAACCTCAAACGCACTGCACTACGGCCTCGCCATGGAGTGATGGTGTTATTTTGTTTGTCAGCATGGCCTTACCCACCATTGCCCCCCCCAACCCCCCCTCCCCCAAAGGCTCTGTCCTCTCTCCAAGTACAGCGCCCAGGCAGTACCTACCGCATCATCTATGTTACTGTCTAGCCTTAATCTGATAACGCTATGTTGTATACTTAATAAATCAAACTATTTATATAACAACTCTCAGACATAGGGCCAGATGTAAGTACATTTGCGAACGTAGCGTTATCAGCGTCATGGACAAACCGCAGATTGCAAACGCTGTCAGATCCAAGTTTCCGTCGTATTTATCAAACTAGTGTAAACTGCGCCTTTCTCTGCCTTTCTCCGCCCATAAACGCAATTTACGAACGTCCACAACTGAATGGCAGAGCCTATACAAGCGCAGTTGAATGAAGTTAACTGATGATAACATTAAAAATAATCAAACGTTTAGCGATCATGAAATTATACCATACATGATAAGATGTCAACAAGCAGAGAGATAATGAAGATCAGTAGTTTTACTCAAAGTACTTGTGCACGTAGGCTATGGAAAATTGGTCAAACTCCCCCTAGCAAGTAGGAAAGTTTAAGTGAATGACGTGAAAGTGAAAGTAAGACATTCAAAAGGCCAACGAAAGTTAAGGTTGCTTTTGATAGTACAACTACTTACAAAACTGGTGCTCTAAATAGCGATTCTGTTGTCTTTGAAAGGTTCTCTTATTGACGCATTGTACTGCAATTTGGATTAACACCTGCTTTTACAAGGCGGAAGTATTTAGGCGCAGAATAGACGTGCGCTTTCAGGAGCAGTCTTTGTACATACTGCGGAATACGTTAACCCTCCCATCTTTTTACGCTAAACTCCCACTTTCCCCTGGATCCTCCCATGAATGCATATGCATGACACGAAAAAACGCAATTAGCCATGTTCAGCTCCCGCGACAGGCAGTTTGCGCGTTTACATCATTGCGGCCTGTTTGTACATACCTCACAATGATTTTACACACACGTTGCGAAACAAATACGCCTGAAGTGGGCGCAAACGCGTTAGTACATCTGGCCCAGAGTGTGTAATTTAAGGTGTTTTATGGGGACGGAAATAGGCAATAAATTGACTGGTTCAGCATACAAAATTAAAAAAAATTAAAGAAAATGTGAACAAGTTTAATATAGGCCAATGGTGGGGAGGTGGAGAGAAAGAGAGAGAGACGCACAATAGGACTATATTACCTTGGATGGATGTGCTTGTTTTGTTTTGTAGTTGAACCAAACATGTCATGTATGTGGTAGTATGGTAGTAGTATGGTAGCCTAATATTATGTGAGTAGTCATGTGTGTGTTTGTGTGTGTGTGTGTGTGTGTGTGTGTGTGTGTGTGTGTGTGTGTTTGTGTGTGTGTGTGTGTGTGTGTGTGTGCGCGCACATGTCTATGAATGTATATCTATGTTCTAGGTTATCTTATGCTCTCTGGGTTTATAAGGAACATGGATAACTTGCCCTTTGTACAGCTCCTCTCTCAACTGGGACACCCCATAATAACACTGCTGCCGTGGCCGCCAGTTTGTAAGCCCAATCCACATAAACATCAGGATGTCACCGATAGGGACAAGGATGCTACATTTGAATGAGCGCCACAGTGCAACAACAAAGTGCTCACTGATTGTAACACAATGTGGGAAAATAACTGTAAAGTTAAGCTCTGGAGAGACTTGGGTTTCATGTGTACAGTATTTTATTTGTACCCAAAGCATCTGTAGCTGAAGCCTATAGTCTTCTTTACATTCCATGTGTCCTGACTGATGGTGCTTTGCCCCCCGCAGAACAGCATCAGTACCTCCCTCTAGGCTCTGATCACATTCTACCTCCTCCCAACAGACTCTTTCCTCCTCTCCTCCATCTGACATAGGTTACACCCCTCCCCCCCCACCTTCACTCAGTCCCAGAACCTTTCTCTGCACTCTCCTGATGTTCTTCTTCAGATGTCTCTGCACGCACACTGCCCCATCCCCACCCTCTCTCCATCTCCACCCACTCTCCATCTCCACCCTCTCTCCATCTCCACCCACTCTCCATCTCCACCCACTCTCCATCCCCACCCTCTCTCCATCTCCACCCACTCACTATCTCCACCCACTCACTATCTCCATCCATCTCCTCCCCCCTGTCTCCTCAGCTGCTCGTCCCTGGCTCAGCGTGTGACTTGTTTGGTCTCCGTCAGTGGCACCCCTACCCCTACCCCACCCCACCCCTACCCCACTCCACCCCACCTCTGTGTGCTGCAGGGTGAGTCACACTGCAGGTTGGTGTTTAAACGACAAAATGGGGAGTGAGTCAGTCAGTCTCGCTGGCCAACACTGGAGATCAGGACTGGCAGAGGGCTGGGGGGGGGGGGGGGGGGTGGGCCTGGGGGTGGGTGTGTGGGGGCACTGGAGCCATGCCACACTGCAGACATATTCAGTTCTCTCTTTCTCTCTGTCTCTTGCTCTTTCACTTTATCTCTCTCTCTCACTGTTCTATCTACCTCTCTTTCTCTCTCTTTCTCTGACTGTCTTTCTCTCTGTCTCTCTTACTTTCTCTCTCTCTCTCTCTTCCTCTCTCTGTCTCTCTTTCTGTCTCTCCCGCTCTCTCCCACTCTGTGGGGGCTTATTTTTGGCCTGGCGGCGGGGTCCCTGCAGGCTGGTTCTGCTCAACTCTCACTGCCAGGGTGTCGTTAACCACACAGCTAGAGGTCACGCAGAATGAGAGGAGGGTGTCGAACGAGAGAAAGAAAGGAAAGAAGGAAAAAAAAGAACGGGAATGAAGGACTGAGAGGAAAGAAAGAGGAAAGCAACTGAGAGAAAATATGAGAGAAAAGAGAGAGAGAAAGAAAAGGGTAACAAGTACAAAAAGAAAGGATAGAGGCAGATAGAAAGTAGAGAGAGAGTGAGAGAAACAAGGAAATGAAAAAAAAGGACAGCATGAGGGAGCACAAGGGAGAGGAGAGAGAACAATCAAGATAAATAAATGAAAACACAGAGGTTTTCTCTTCCTCCCTCCCCCTCCGCCCATCTCGGCCTTGCTCGCGTAACTCTAATTTGGGGGCAAGATTTCTCGGTCCGATACTCAAAGGCAGAAAAAACAGAACGCCTCCTCTCCCACGTGTCTAGAGACCTGCATTGTTATCTTAAGCAGCTTGTTAGCTGGGAGGTTGTTGGTGTAGCGAGAGGATAGTCTTACACAGAGGTCCGACCTCCAGGACCATTAGTAACTCAATGACTGGCCAGGGAGCTGCGGGTTACGGCCGGCTGCTGGCCGCACACTCTGATGGGCGCGCACCTCATATTCAGACCCGGTTTGGCATCAAAGAGCATGTGTTTTCATGAAAAAGAACGTAGATTAATAAATTGGGTTCATGCATTCATTTTGTTGGCAAAAACGTTGGTCAAGGCTGAGATATTTTTTGTTCTATCATTTGCAGTAAAGTAAATGGTCTGTATTTATATAGGCTCCGTTCCACTCTGACTGAAATGCAGGAATTGAAGCATTTAACGATTCATACGACACAATTCCTGTGAATCACATTTCATACCACGCATCTGCCCATCAATGGCCATTCCCGTTTTCCATTTGTTAGGCACAAGTTTGTGCTCAGTATCCCTCTCAGTGTTCCTCACTGGCAGGAAAGAAGAAAATTGAACCACACAAATATTTCACAAGTTCTGTCTTATCACCTTTTTCTCATGGTGTGGACGTGGGCGTGTTTCTAAAGGACAGAATAAACGCAAACAGCACACACACACAGGCATACACACAGGCATAGAAGCCCTGAACACACCTCGGTGCCATCAGAGAGGTGGTGTCAACACCAGCCTGTTTGGTGTTGTATTCTCAACTAAAATTAGCCTTCCTCAAAACAGGATTTCACCACCAAACTCAACCTGAAAACACACACATACACACACAGCACAGAAACACATACACACAGTCTCTCTCTCTCTCTCCTCCTGATAGCAACATCCACTCACTCTCTCTCTCTCTCTCTCTCTCTCCATGTGAGGACTTTTACCTTGGAGTTGCACTTGTAGATGGGGTGGGTGATGGTCTCCACAAAGTGGTGCCTCATGCAGCGGTCGGGGTCGGTGTCCCCGAGGTGGCCGCTCTCCGCCTTGCTGGTGACGCCCTGCAGCACAGCCAGCAGGGGGCAGATGACCAGCAGGAGCACCAGGCCCGGCTGCCGCAGAGAGTTCCTCATGATCGCAACCCGACAGAGAAAGAGACAAATAGAGCTCCACAAGTCAACGTGCAGGGCGACAGGGGGGGAAAAAAACAACCCTTGATTTGTTTTGGGGCAGGTTTTTTTTTGTTGCTTTTTCCAGGGAGAGGGGGAGTGAGTGAAAAATGAAAAGGTGAAAAACAGAAGGGGAGAGAGGGATTGTGGTGGGTGGGATGAAAGTGGGGGCCTCTAGGGAAGGGGGTACTGATTGCTGCCCTCAGGTCTTGGCGTCACGGGTGGTGGGGTGATCGCGGCGACGGTGGCGGTGATGGTCTGCTCCGTGGGCGACGCCATCTCCAGCAAGCCCGCCCGCCTGGATCCGACTGTGGAGAGCGGAGAGAGAGAGAGAGAGAGCAGAGTGACTGAGTGAATGAATGAGTGATAAATAGGCAGAAAGAAAAAGAGAGAGAGAGAGCAGTGGGGAAAAGAAAGGAGTCAGGAATGAGTCTGGGAATAACCTGCTCCCGTGGCCGTGGAGATGCCGGGGACCCCTCCCTAGACGGCCGGCTGAGGTTAGAATATCAGCTAATGTTTTGTCTATTACGCCCCGCCAGTGGGTCTGCAAACCAAAGGAGCACTGCTTAAGTTATTAACAGGGCAGGTGACACAAGGTACGGGGCGGGAATCTTGGGAGTGTGTGTGGGAGTGTGGTGAGTGTACGTTTGACCATGTGTGTTTCTCTGTGTGTGTGTGTCAGAGAGAGAGAGAGACTGTGTGTGTGTGTGTGTGTGTGTGTTTGTGAGAAAGACAGACTGAGAACCTGTTGGCGACGCAGGACCCGAGACAGGCAACTAAGCCCCTGCCAGGCGGTTAAGGTGAGTGCCCCTGTGTCTCCCTCTCTTGCTCTTGCCAGGACCAAGAGGACTGAGATGTTTAAGGGGAGTTGGCAGCCCACTCCATTGTTATTCTAACAATCCCACAGCAAAAAAAGAAAAGAAAATCACAAGAAATGCTGTGTTTTTATTACACCAAGGAGAAACCTAATACATTAATAAACAGCCCAGAGCAAAGCCTTTCCCCAGGAATGAATTTTTCATTAAAAGAAATAGGTCTCAGAACAAGTTCTCTCATGACTGTAAGGGGGCTGCCAGCCATGGGGCGTATTTATATAAATATATGTAGTTAGGGGCGATTTTCTTTCTCTTTTCTTTACTTGGTCTTCCTCACATGATCCTGTGGCTTTATTGTCCTCCTGTGACAATAGCGTTTTCTTGGTCTTCCTCACATGATCCTGTGGCTTTATTGTCCTCCTGTGACAATAGCGTTTGTGTAAAAGGAGGGTTTGTGTCATGAGCGGCACGGCTAAACCTGCCGAGGCAAAAGCCGCTAATAAGGTTCGTCCACGGCTGGGAACTCCAGGCGAGTCCTGACCCCACCCCCCTTCTGAGACCTCTGGGGTAGGGGAATTTGGGGGTGGGGTGGGGTGGGGGGGGGGGTGCTGAGCTTGGGGATCAGGCATGTTTCTCCGAGAGGAAATTATCATTTAGAAAAACAATACACTGCATTATGTCAAAACTTTTTCTTTATCGTTTTTCTTCATTTTAAACTCCCCTGTACCCAAACACACGCACACACAGACACAGACACACACACACACACACACTCACACACACACACACACAAACACACACACCCCTCCACACACCATTTCCCGTTTCTCCACAAACTCTTTCTTGGAGTTTTTCTGTCTTTTTTTGCTTGGCGCAATCGCAAATACATCAGGTTAATTTGAACCGCTTCTTCCCTGGAGTATTATTCTTAACCGGAGGGAATCATTTAGCTTCTACATTCCTCCTGTGAGAAATCGAAGTATCAATTTGCCTGTTAAAATAAATACTCCTTGAAATGTTTGAGAGGGCCCGCCGAGAGTGTGTGTGCAGAGTTTACAAAAGTGGCCGTCGCTGGACCCAGACTCCGCACTGGATGCGGACAAACACCCCGGTCTCGTCATCTGTGCTTTATCAACAGTTCCGACGCAGACGGCATACCAGGGTACCCGTCACTGACCACCATCAGACAAGAGGATTCCTTGGAACTCACTGTTGATGTCCAGCATTGTGTGATGACAGCCACCCTGTGCTTCAGAGGAGATACGGGCCAATCATTACTGAGGGGGGTATCAGATCTGGCACTGATGTGGCCCTGATTCGGCCCAGATCCTGCAGTTTCCACAGAATGTCACTGTCATGGGAAACACTTAGCAGCAGCAACAATGCAGTGAAACTATTCAGGAAAGTCAATCCCTGTCCCTGGAAAGGTACTGCATATTCGATTTAGTCTCTTTAGCCATGGCCCAAACACAAATACGAGGGCCGGCCGGTCAGGCTGGGACAGCTGTCACGCATGGCGGCCTGGCCAGTCCAGTGACGGAGCATTCTGGACCGGACATGTACGGGGGTGCGCTGGACATATGCAATTTGTGCATACACAGGTATGTGTGTGTGTCTGTGTGTGTTTGTGTGTGTGTGTGTGTGTGTGTGTGTGCGTGTGTGCGTGTGTGCGTGTGTCTGTGTGTGTTTGTGTGTGTGTGTGTGTGTGTGTGTGTGAGTGTGTGTGTGTGTGTGTGTGTGGCCT
>NW_027468718.1:15312048-15459548 GCF_046254945.1 Alosa pseudoharengus | reverse complement strand
TCTCTCATTCACTCCTTCTCTCTCTCCCTCTCTCTCTCTCTCACCCTCCCGTCGCTCCCGTGTTGGGCCGTTACGTCATTGTTTGCGGCTCGATTAGCACTCCATTGTTTCTGTGGCTTTTAATAAACCAAAGGGCAGATTCCACGAGAGGCCACCTCTGCCTCGTCTCTTTCTCTCTCTCTCTCTCCCTCCCTCCCTCCCTCTATCTCTCTCTCTCTCTCTCCCCCACTGACGAACCCATCCCCCTCTCTCCCTCACGCTACCCACCACCCCACCCCATCGCTCCCAGTGGCATGCCAACCTCCAAAGCAGGAGCAGTGCCACCGCATGCTGACGCCACCCCGCTCTCCGCTACTCCACACCGGGCCTAAGCCCCGCTCTAAATATATCCCCCGTGATAAAGATAAGACAAACACAGCGGATTTGACGGCACTCCGTGACCAATGACAGGGAGACAATGGGAGCCTCCGCTAAGCTAATGTTAGCTTTACAATTTGGGCTTCCCAGAATCGAGGGCACCGGATTCACCCGGGGGGCACTTGGAAGCACAGACAAGGGCAGAGGGCACCCCTCTCTCCTGGGTGCGCTCTTGGGGGGGGGGGGGGGGCGCCGGGTCCCTCAGGCCCCAGAAAATGTCTGTGTGGTTTTGCCCTTTAGGTGGTGTGGGGGGATCCTACTGATTAGCCTTCCTGAGGCTTCCACTTGTCCTGTCTGGGTTATGCAATGAAGCCCCTCTGTGTGACTGTTGATTTCAACAATTTGGCACAGAAGGGTCAGTTTGAGTGTGGTATTTACATTTCTGGAAATCCGCCGTGAAGACAGCACAAATAGCAGATCAGGACCACACTATGTTCAAAATAAATAACTGCCTAAAGCTGTATCTGATTATGACTGATTGTTAGCCATTCACATACTCTCTGTCTCTCTCTCTTAAACACACACACACACTCTCTCTCTCACACACGCACACACACAATTTGTCTGTAACATCTGACAGGCACATCTGTGTCTTGAGAAGTGTGTGAGGCCTCACACACACCTCTTCCTTCTCCCTCTCCTTCGTCTCGCTCTCCCCAGCAAAAATGTCTAGCCATTCTTGTGCCATTCTTCCTCTCGTGTTCTCGACTACCGCAAGCGTGGGACGTAATCTAGAACCCATAAGGAGTCTTTGGGTTGTCTCCATAATGCTGACCACTTCAAGATTCCTCTAGAATCATCTTTTTGTGTTTCGTTTTTATTTTAATAAAGAACTGTTGTAAAAGTCATTCCACTATCAGCCTTTTACAGGAAACAGAGCACCATTTAAAAAAAAAAAAAAAAAAAAAAAAAATATATATATATATATATATATTCTAATAAAATATAAACAAACTCAGCTAGCTTTTACAGATCTCAAATGGCCCATTTTCTCTCCCCCCCAGGAGCTCTTGGTGGGTGGTGAGTGGCTGGTTGGGTGGAGGAGGTTTGAGGCTGAGGGAGCCCAAGGTGAGGCATGCCCTGCTGGGCTCTGTCTCTCAGTGAGAGAGGAAGAGGAAGATGAACAATCAGCTCAGGCTGTTCCTATCAGAGCTGGACTGGACCCACCGCAGAAAGCATCCATCAGCTACACATACCATTAAACCTGCCTCAGGACTCCAGGCTGATGACACACTCACCACACACCTCACGCCACCACACACACACACACACACACACACACATAAAAATGCACAAACACACACACACATACATACGCGCACACACATGCAACAATTGGTCTGCAATTCGACACTGATTAATGTGTCTGCCTCATGGCTAAAATAAACCTCACGTTTAAAGAACTCAGCTCCTATCTAAGGACTTCCTATCTGTGGTCAGCTGAGCTGCCCATAATCACCACAAAGAACTTTAATCACCCGATTAATGACCACACTAAACATCAATCAGAGGTCCTCGGGTAATTAAAAATGATGACTCGCATTAAAAAATCTATTAAAATCCACAGTGTATATCATTTTAAGTTGGCAACTCTAGTGCACTATCTATGCCCCAACTGACACATGCAGTTATTACTCTTAGTACTTATACTCTCACAGTATATTTTGTTATTTTTAAACAAAGATAAATCTGTACACTCTATATAAATCTGTACACTCTATATAAGTAACAGAAAACAATCTCTGGTATTTGTACTGAATAACCCAGATCTGTTTAAATGATTATGGACAGTGAGACAGCGCTAACCTGGGTCACCTTTGCGTGTGCGGTGGTCTTACCTCCTCTCCAGCCGACAGAGCGGGAGTGGAATCGCCGTCTTCAACACCAGCTGCTGCTGCTGCTGCTTCGCCCGCAACTCAAGAGAGATTTCACCCCGAAAAAGAAGCAACGGCTCCTAAATAAATCCTCTTCTCTCGTCTGTCTTGCTTTCTCCTTCCTTCACTTTCTCTGCCGTTCTTCTCTCCCACTCACTGTGTGTTCCTCTCTCTCTCTCTATCTCTCTTTCTCTCTCACTCTCTCCCTGTCTTTCTCTCTAACAGGTCGTGTATGAGCTCTGCTTCCCTCCCTCGCTCCCACCCTTTCTCTCTCTCTCTCTCCCCTCCCCTCTCTCTCTCTCTCTCTCTCTCTCCTCTGACACTCACTCCCACTTTCAGTGATAGAGAGAGAGAGAGAAAGAGAGAGGGGAGGGGAGAGAGAGAGAGAGATTACAAGAAAAAGAGAAAGGGTGGATGATGCGCACTTCAGGATGGTCATCAGATGTGGAACGTGACACAGCAGTCGTATATCACTGAAGACACACACATACACAGACACACCAGCTGACACACACACACACACACACACACACACACACACACACTCGACACGCTCCCAGTGAGCAAATGGGGATTCCAGCCACGGAATGGCCCTCAGTGCTGTCACTGGGCCGACCAAATGCCCGGGCCGTGATTTTATGAGGGAGGTCAGGGCAATAAAACGGTTAGCCGAATTAGTTTGTTTAAAGGCAACTGGTCACCCACCCTCCACACACATTCAGTAGGAACACCATGGCACTTGGGAGTGTGTGAGTGTGTATGTGCGTTTGGAGGTGGGGGTGTGGGTGGGGGGGGCGCAGTTTACCTCCCCAGCCACATGTGGAAGCCTGTTTTGTGTGTGTGTGTGTTTGTAGGTATGTTGTGTATGTGGGTATGTGTAAGTGACTGTGTGACTTGTGTATATACGTGTGTGTGGGTCTGTGTATTTGCATGTAAGTATATGGGTATATGTGGGTAGACATGTGCATGTTTGTGTGTGTATGTACATGGGTATATGTGTGTAATGCATATGTGTGTGTGTGTTCTGTATATGTGAGTGTTTGTGTGTGTGTGTGTGTGTGTGCTCACTCACGTGTCAGAGAGCCAGAAAACAGTCTCCTCACCATTTCACCGGGGAAAGAAAGGTGGTCTTGTAGAGTTTATTTCTGGAGAGCCCATGTGTTTATTGGCTTATTGTTCTGCACTGGCACCATGCCTTGTCATTCACTGAATTAAAACACACCGGCGCGTCAGTGAAGTGAAACGTTAAAGAGTGCCGGCATCATTAGAGGGGGATATTTATAGCCGGCCGTGAGGATAATTCTCAGATTCTGTGTTTACCTGGCGGCAGAACAGATGATTAAATAGATGACAAAGCAGATGAGGAAAGAGGTGAAACTGAGAAGGGTATTATCGTTTCAGCTGAAGAGTCTCTCTCCTTCGTGGAAGAGAGACTTTAACCATAGCATGGGAAAGGCAGTCATTCTTATTGCTTCTCATGACCAAAGTATTAACACACTATTCATTTAAACCAAATTTGGTTTAAGGGAGTGGCAAACATCAATATTAAAATTGCCACAAATATTGGCACCCAGGGCAAGAGAGTAATCTTCTAATTGAAGAGTGGACTTCATCCAAGGCATAACTAAGAGTCTACCAGGCAAGGGGGTTGGCCCTAGGGGAGTTCATAAGTTTGTGCCAACTTGAAATTTCATTATGACATAGTCTTTGAAGAACTTCAGTGTCGAGGTGATAGAACTTTAGAGGCAGTTGTTAAAGAAAACAAAACAAAACAATGGGAGACAGGAAATGTAAAGCATGATGACCAAAGGGTGCAAACAGAAAGCTTGGTACTTGCAGGGATCTTTCTGGAGAAGTATGTTGTTGCGTCACACATGCCTGCATGAGTGTTGGTTTGTGAACACAGGCTGGCATGCAAAAATCCGCCCCTAAAAACCTCCTGGGAAATCAAAAGAGGGGAGAGGGAGAGACGGCTCAGTTAAGACGGGCTTAGGGGGTCAAAAGTTTACGAAACACAATTACCTGTGAAGCCTTGTGTGACCCTCACCCTGAGTCCCAAAACCCAGGACCCACCCCACCCAAATGCACCCCAACACCAGCCCCCACCCCCACCCCTCATCTCTCCAACCAGAGTTCTCACCTTCCACTTCATATACCCTCTGACAAGGCGATTTACAACCACCAACGGGAACATACCACCATACACCCCCTGGATTTAAACCACTGCAGCTTTATTTGTGTTCCACGTTTTCATTAACGCCCAAATTCAAACAAGTACAGCTCGACCCCCACCCCTACACACACACACTCACCACCCCTCCACCACCACCTGTGCAGCACCCAAGCTCAGCTATTTCTCCAATTATTACAAAAATCTAAAAGCAAACTATTACATTTATAATACAACAAAAACTTGTCTGCACACTAAACCCAGAATTGCTAGAATGTAACGGTGAGCTGACCGGATGGATGTTCCATTAAAATAAAACACAATATGGACACCTGTGCTCTTCTGTGGCTTGTGACCTTTTAAAAATATTACTTCTCGTAGCGTCGATGGGGAGAGGAAGAAGACGTGAATGAAGGAGCTGACATGATATTTCACCAGCTGCTTCCCACCTAAGGACAAACAGTAAAATAGTCTTAGCAGAGATTTCCCCCCCAAAAGGTCAACTGTCTTTAAAAAACGAGGGCAGCTCGCTTCTGGTCCACATAGCCAATGTCTGGAATGCCAATGACTCGGCATTGCTGAACAAAGGCACAGTTTCATGTGTAAAAATAGAGTGGGTTGACACGACAGCCCTGTGAACTGAACACTCAGTCTGTTCTCTAGAGGTTCTCAGGAGGAACTTCATGTTATTTTTTAGAGGTTCTCTTGAGGAACCTTGGGATGTTCTTCTAACAACCTGTAATAGGTCTTCAAGAATGCCAGCTGATAGCAAAACAAATGTTAGATGTACACAACAAATCATCAGGGTTTACTAAGTGAATCCTTCTAGAAACTAGCCTTTCTTTGTTGACATGATATTTTGACTGCTCTTGATTTCTGTTTAGTCATTTAGTCCCTTCATGACTTAGATTCATCTCTTCTAGGTGACAGACAGCTGTCAAGTAAATGTGAGTAGTCTGGACCTGGGAGAGGGGAACATGTCACCACAGGTAGGCAGCCAAATCCAGACTGCCCTCACTGGGGGCAAGATAATGTGTGTGTGTGTGAGAGAGAGAGAGAGAGAGAGAGAGAGAGAGAGAGAAGAGCTCTGACCAGTGTGATAATCAGGTTGGCAGCTAAGGAAGATTATGCCCCCCCCCCCCCCACCTCATCATCTCACCTCCCTCCACTCCACTTCACCTTTGGACAGGAGAGTTCACATTCTCAACCCCTCCGTTCCCATCATCTCTTCCCCCTCAATGTCTCTGAAGCACACAAACTGAGGCCGTCTTTTATTTCCACTGTGATGCCGGAGACGGCACCTCTTCAGAGTGTCGTCGCACCTGCGAGTAGACCTGCCGGCGGCACTCCAACAGGACCAACAGGTCGCGCTGCCCTCACTCTTCATTTACGTGATCCATTTCAAGTGTCATTTCAAGCTACATGAAAATAGAGGCAGCGAGCTCATAATTTTGAAAGATTTATGTGGGGTGGAGCATACAAAAGAAAAGTAAAAAAGAGAAAAGAGGTAAAAAAAAAAAAGAAAACACACAGTCCTCACTCACTTCCAAAATGACCTCCGTAGGGGACTGAGACCCCTGTATGAAAATAGCCCCGCTGTTCTAATTTACAGCCAGTATAGAATAACTTTGCTCTGTTTTACCATAGAAAGAAATAATGTCCTGTCTGCACCCGGCCAAAGACAACGCTGCCGCTGATGGTTGTACCAGGCTTGGTCATCCAGACTCTTTCAGAGAGGAAACTGACCTCTCATGACAAGAGCTCTCAATGTTTCTGCAGAGGGAACACATTGATAATATCTGAGGAGCTGAATCTTATATTGAAGTGGTATAAGGAGAGAGGAGAGAGAGAGAGAGAGAGAGAGAAGCAAGGATCTACAAGATGACGGGTGATGTAGAGACAAGGGTGGGTTAGAAAGACAAGAATGAAAGCAGAAATTGAAAAAGGGAGAGAGAGGGAGGGCAAGAGAGAGAGAGACAGAAAGAAAGAGAGAGAGGAGAGAGAGAGGAGGGGGAGAGAAAAGTCAGTACAGAAACGTCGATCGTATCTTCTCGGTAAACAGCAGTTGGTTGCTGGCAGGCAGCTGTACTGTGCTGTGCTGTGCAGGGCGCAACGTTTCGGGGGAGCGAGAGAGTAACTGCTTCCCCATGTGGACCCGAGGCAGCGGCTGACCTTGTCGGAGAAACGCGCTGAAAAGCATAAATCCTGCCCCCTTTATGTGGAGCCCCCCTGCCAACTCCTACAGGCACGGTGGAATCACTGCACCCGATGAGAATTGGGGGGTGGGGGGTGATTGCCGGTGTGTGTGTTTGGAGAGGGTTGGGGTTGCACCAGTGAAAGTGTCTTTATGTGCTTCTCTCTTCAATCTCCTCATGGAGGTCGATTGGATCCTTCTCCCTCCCTCCCGTCCTCCCCAGTGGGGTTAAAAGTGAGGGCCTCAGGCAGAGGCAGGTCCAACAGATGTGCTGCAGTGGTGAAAAGGAATGATAAAGCGCTTTTCAACAGGCTGCAGGGCCACGGTGGAAATGGCTAATGACAGCTTTCATCAGCTCCTTCCCAATGCTAGATGTCCAGGTTATCGGGCCTTTTGCTGGATGCCAATCTCAAAGGCAACCTTCTATTGTCCCCCCCCCCCCCTCATCCTTTAAGAATTTGTGCAAAACAGGTTTCCTTTGAGGAAAGTGCATAAAAGGTAAGAAAGGCAGATGTGGAGGGGATGATTGAAGAAGGGAGAGAGTGGTATGGCCGGTGCGGCCAAAAGCCAAACAAAAGAAATTCGGCTCTGATGCTAAATTGTCTTGCCTCAATTTACCTCTGTCCAGATATAACATCAGTAAGTTATCTTAAGCACAAGATGTCCACAAACACAATCAAAACGAAATGAACCTCTTGAGTAACGCTTTCTTTAAGAACAAAGAATCCCTTTCATCAGCTAAGAAAGGCAATAAAACAAATGGTTTGAAGCAGATCAAGATGGAGAGACATTTCCTTTGTTTATGGTCAGGTATTAGAATTGTTTCCTTTGTTAATGAAGCGTCGCAAAGTTTGAGCAGGTAGGCCTAGCTCTCTTTCAGCTAGCATGCTAACTGTGCTCAACTGCTCGCTCTATGTGAGACTTTTTGGGAGGTCCCTCTCACCCCTACAGACGTTTTATCACCTTTTCCCATGTTTCAGACTTGAACGTGCCCCACGAGACTGACCTGAAGCGCAATTAAAACAGGAACAGGCTCACTATGTACTACACAAACATCACCGAGGTTAGGGGCCAGCTGAGACAGACCAAAAAACAACAGCGTCTCTGAGCGACCTCCTCGTGCAGAGGAGGGACGAATTAAAATGTGCGCGCACGCACCTCCGCTTAAACCAGCTGATCTGGACAAGTCATCAGTAATGTATATGATTTGGACCGCGAGGCAGAGTATAAATAACCTCTTTGCCAATGTGGAAGAGGTGTTGATAGAGTAGAGCACTTCCTTTTAACTAATGGTAAGTGTGTGGACTGAGTGTGTGTGTGTGTGACAAGCATTTTTGGAAAGGCATAAAAGACCAAACATGTGGTCCCCTGAGTGGACCTGACGACGTCAGCCTTTGTGTCAGGGACAGACGGGAGCGTGGTGACTCGGGAGGCTAATATTTTAGTAAGTGTGAAAGCTAAGAATGAAGACTTGATAATGCCGCAGTGATGTAATGCCCTCTTTCTGTCGCACAGAGGGATTGGGTGCCTTGATTGCTCCAGATCTGATTACAAGCACCCTCAACCTGCAGGTCGTGTGTGTGTGTGTGTGTGTGTGCATACTGTATGTCTCTGTCTTTGATAGTGTATCTATCTCTGTCTGTGTTTGTTTGTATGTGTGTGTGTGTGTGTTTTGGAGTGAGGTCCCTCTGCTTTGCCTTGTGTGCTATCCACCACCAGTAATTGAATGACAGTGGATTAAGCCCTGAAACAGGTCCCTATCATGCCTCACTGATAGCCTGCGGTGCTCAAATCTGTGCCCCCAATAGACGGCCACTGTCCGGCGGTGGCTGGGGTCGGACTTTTGGCCACGGAAGCCGGGCGTCTGCGGTGAGCGTGGTTGCCGGCTGCCTGTCTGGTAACAGGCTTATCGGTGGGGTGGTCGGGCTATTCAAAGACAACTTCCTCCTGTCTGTCTCTTGCCGACGTGTGGTGTGCACGTTGTTGCTACATTATACAAGCATTCTTTCCGTAATCATCGCGAAAAAATGCGCGAGGCATGTTGTCCGCCCAGCCCTGCATACAAAATGTGTTTTGCACCGCTTGTATCTTTTACAGCGTCTGCCCTGAGGGTGAATAATGTAAGATGCATCCAGTGGCGCTTTGGTGCGAGTGTGTTTTTGATTTACTGTGAATTGAAACCTACCCTTAACAGCATACTTTAGCACAAACACAAACACACAAGTGGGATTTTGAGGCTTGTATTTTTGTTTCACTACAGCAGGAAAAATAAACAGTGTCAGATGTTTCTTTGCGGTCCGGCAGTAGGTACAGGTGAGATCTGAGATTCCGACCGCTCTCTCTCTCTCTTTCTTTCCATCTCCCCCCCATCTCTCTCTCTCTCTCTCTCTCTCTCTCCGCACTGCCGTTCAGTTCTCTGTGGCCGTAGTCCCTCTGGGGCCGAAGACATCCTCCAGCAGGAGAGCGTAGTGGACGCTCCTCACCGCCAGGCCCTGTGGAGTTCCGTTCCAGTTCACATCAAACTGGAAAAACAAAACCGAGATGAGGGGCTTTATAAAAGCAGAGAGAGAGAAAGAGAGTGAGAGAGACCGCTGAACGGTGCAAATCCACATCATCAATCAACATGCAACTTTTTCTTTTTTGTTTGATTTTATTTTTGTTGTTATTGTTGTTTTGCTGGCCACAGAGGAAGTGCATAATCTCATAGAGTCGTGAATCATCAGGAATACTTTTGGCAGAGGGGGGATTTGTTGGAGAGCGACTAGGCCTCCAGGGCATCATGGTTAAAAAGTAATGAGAGATGGACAGAGATGACCAGAGGAAGAGGGCTGGGACTGGACAACAACAAGGAGGGATGGAAGGAATGCAACGACAGAGAAAGAGAGAGAGAGAGAATAGAACTATCATCAAGAGAAGACAGGGATGTAAAGCGAGAAGAGGAACTGGGGAGTCACGAGGGGCACATTGAAAGTCATACACCATGACGGCAGTGTCTTCACTCCTCTTCTTCTTACTGTCCAGTGAGTCGTTGGACAAAGGCAGCGTAATCCACCATAGGCTGGCCCGTTAGTTTGGCCTTGGGCTGGGTCACAGAAAAAGGCTGCAAACCGGCAACAGAGGCCATCAGACAGATCAACACAGAGAACAACACTGAGATAAAAAAAAAGAGCTGGCCACAGGGAGACACACAAACATGCAGCAACCACACAAACATGCAGCAAAACACACACACACACACACACACACACACACACACACACACACACACACACACACACACACACACACACACACACACACACACACACACACACTCGCCGGCTCCCTCTGCTGGCCGGGAAGCAGCGGTGCGTTGCGGGGGCCCGGTCTCTGTGCTCCGGTGTCGGCTGGCCCCTGTGGCTCGGGCGCAGATGGTTCTGCTTAGGCGTCGGCGATGTGGCACGGCACGCTAAATTACGGCGCCGTAATAAAGGAGGTGGTGCGGAGCGGAGCCTTGAGTGGATTTTCTCAGGGCTGATTTGGGGGAGGTGAGGCGAGGCGCTGAGGAGGAGGAGCATGCACACACACACACACACACGCAAGCACACACACATACACATACACACACACACACACACACACACACACAGAGCAGGCTCCTTGCTCGCTCGCTCACATGCCCCGAGGACATGGCCATAGGCCTGGAGCTGGGCCACCTGGGCGTTCTCTCTCCTTCTCTTTCTTTCTTTCTTTCTGACTCTCAATCTATTTTCTCTTCCTCCCTTCACTGCTCTCTCTTTCTTCCTTTCCTTCTCTCTCGTATTGACTCTTGATCTCTGTTCTCTTCCTCCTTCTCTCTTCCTTCCTCTCTCTTTCTCTCCTGCTGTTTCTGGCACACCGCTCCCTCTTTCTGGATATCCCTCTCTCTCTCTTTCTGGATATCCCTCTCTCCTTCTTTCTGGATATCCCTCCCTCTCTCTTTCTGGATATCCCTCTCTCCCTCTTTCTGGATATCCCTCTCTCTCTTTCTCTCCCTCCCCTTGTTTTGCTCTTCCTCTCTCTCTCTTGTCTCTCTATATCTCCGCCTGTCCCTCCTGCTGTCTCTCTTTCTTTATCATCCTGTCTCTTTTCTCTCTTCATTCTCTTCCTCTCATCCCTGTCTTTCTCATTTTGTGTCTCCCTCACTTCCCTCCTTCTCACCCTCTCTTCTCTTCTCCTCCTCTCTTTCCTCCCTCTCTTCCTCTCCTTCACCACCTCCTCTTCATCCCCCCTCTTCACTGTCTCTCCCATCCATTTCCCAGGCCAAGAGTAATCACACTGTGATTTCACAGTCAAGAGCAAGAGCCAATGGCTGAGCAAAGAGACCGCACTGACACAAATCACACCTGAAGTAACGGCCACGTCCAACATAATTGAACATGATGTACAGTCAAACTCTAAAGCCAGAGGCAGCCACACTCCATCCTTCTGCTCAACTTAACCTCCTGCACTAGTCACGCAGAGCACAGCATCATGTCATCTGTCACTCACAAAGACTTGGGCCACATCTGCACAAAACCAACGGGTGTATTTTTTTCTTACCGCTTTCACACCTTTAACGATAGCGGTAAAGAAAAAAACGTGTGCACGCATATGGGGTGAAAGCGGCTAAAAGTGCTGTAGTGCATATGCCAGACCAGTGGATGGCGCACACACAGAGGTGAAAGCGGCTAAAAGTGCTGTAGTGCATATGCCAGACCAGTGGATGGCACCGCGGCAGCCGTGCAGTGGCTTCACATTTAATTTGCGCAGTCAAAACAGTTTGTTAAATCAGTCGCATGAAATAAGGAGACCACAGAAAATTCGGTTTTCAATTCAACTGTTAAACTAGTAAAGTTCATTTTCAAGGTATGAAATGCTTTTACGTTTTGCATTAGGTCTGGTATAGAGCACGTTACACTGGAGAAAACATTAACATGTGTTAGTCATAGGTTGTAGTAAGCTAATGATTAAAGTTAAGCTAACTGTGTGCTTCTAACTTAACCACAAAAGGCTGATACCTTGTTCACAAAAATCATGACAGGGGTAGACGGCCCCTTAAACACATCAGAACAGACATTCTTATTTCAAAAAATGCCATGATTCAGGGGGTCAATTAACAGATAGGTGTGTCAGTGACATGTTTTACAACATACAACATGTTTTTTTCTGTCATAAAACAATCCAGTCATTTAAATGATGGACATATGGTACACTACCGTGCTCACAAGGACTCATATTGCGGAGGCAAGACCATGGAAGAAGGTCACTTTTGTCCATTCCGTGTTGTGTAGTTCTGTGTTGTCTCACCTTGAGCATGTCCTCAGGGAGGACTGGTGGTGTGGGGTTCTCCCTCCAGTTGATGCCAGACAGGAAGGCGTGGTAGTCAATCTCCCCCGACTCCCTCTCATACCTGAGGAGAACGCACAGAAGAAAGGGATGGTTCACAGGGGATTATGAGAAAAGAGAGAGAGAGAGACAGAGACAGAGAGAAAGAGAAAGAGAGAGAAAGCCTCCGTGTGTGATTTGTGAGATGTGACAAGTGTTCTTCAGACTGCTGGGACTTTTTTTTTTTTTTGGGGGGGGGGTCTTCCCTCCAAACCACAGCCTGCAATTAGATGCAACTATCCCACATGATCCCCTCCACAGCAAATTAATACTGATTACACTGCATTTTTTCAATACTGTTTGCCTGACATTTGTAGCGAGAGGATAAGAGAATATTGAGCATTTGAAGACCAGGTGAAGTATATACTGTATGTGCTGTATGAAATGGGCCCTGGGAGAGAAGAGAGCGAGATATGGCAGCTCTCTCCGGGTCTTACGTTTTGAGGAGAGCCCTCAGGAGGTCATCAGTCAGGGGCAGCTGGAAGGCCTTGCAGATGGTGCGAGCCTCCTTGCTGGACAGGAGGCCGGTCCTTCAGAAGGAAGAAGGTGAGAAAAACAACACACGCTTCAATGACAGAACTTCAATGTTTCTCAACTAATTTCACCTCCACATCAATGATGCTGTCCGAGAGAAAAAGGATCACAATAACAATAGGTTCTGTGAGCATGAACTCATCATGAGTAAGAATCCAAAGTTTTTTTTCTTGCACAGGTACCAGCGTTTGAAGAAGCATTTGGCTTCCAAATACTTTCAGCAACCCTCGCTTTGGGATCAGAGGATTGGGATTTATTAATTTATTTTCGCTTTTTTTGTGTGTGTGTGTGTGTGTGTGTGTGTGTGTGTGTGTGTGAGGCTCTTGTCTGGAGGCGGGGCGAGGCGACTAGTTGTTCTTTGACCCGAGACGATTGCAGACATACTAACTTCATTATCCGCCACGGACGACATTTTCGGGAAAAATCTGAAAATAAGCGACCGTTTCCACGCGGGCCGCATAAACAGGACATGCACGTTGACCCCTTGGCGCTTGCCGCCATCCATTTCTCTCCCCCCTGGCCTGCGACATGCCCCCGCCTCCCACTCTGTGGGGATCATCTGGTTCCAATGCTCCACTTGAACCGCTGGAACTAATCGGAGCGCCTCAATCCGGGGCGAACCGAGCTGCAGATTGATGGTTTTTCGCTTATTTTTACCTTTGTGAGGAGTCTGAGTGTGTGTGTGTGTGTGTGTGTGTGTGTGTGTGTGTTTCGGTGTGTGTGTGTATGAAATAGTAGTATGACCCAAATGAAAGATTTTTGGAGGGAAGAAAACCACCAAAGCACCTGACTTGACTCATCCTGACACTCTTGTGGTATACCAACGAGCCAACGACGTAGCCCAAAACACCCAAAACTCTCACCACATGACAAAGCTCAGGGTAAGAAGGCTGCGTGTATTCACAGTACCTGTTCCGGTCCTCGTGGGTGAAGACCCTGACCATGTCGGCGAAGGCCTCAAAGTGTTTCTTCCTCAGGTGGTCCTGCGCCACGGCCAGCATCATGGCCACGTCGGCCTCGGCCTCCTGCCGCTCCGAGTAGCTGCGTCCCAGCATCATGATCTCGTGCTCCGACAGACCGCAGTCGGTGGCCGCCAGCAAGGACCTGAGGGGAAACACCACGCACAGCACGCCAATCCGCTTTTTATTAGTCTCTGTGGTGGCCGAAGGCTTTTATTTAGTGAGCTTATGAATGGAATTGGAATGGAATGGAAGTGTGGATGTGCAAGTACAAGATAACTTCGCTTGATGTCACAATTAAGTGAAGCCATTGTACACTGGGCATTATCATGAGCTAGCTATACAGCTATATATATATATATATATATATATATATATATATATATATATATATATATATATATATACATATATATTTATATATATATATATATATATACTGTAGCTATACTCATTAAAATCATTAGATTTAACATAAATCCAAGTCTGTCTATCCATACAATTCAATACAGCCTTATTTATTCCACAGGAGTATTCAACATGGCTGCTGATAATGGGATTTAGAAGTGGACTCTCACTAGCCCACCCAGACAGAAAAAAGAGCCACTAAATCACGGTGGGGAGTTATGGCCGATTATATTAGCTTATCCGTCATTCTCAACGCAGGATAGGGAGGGATAAATACCTGAAATGCTCGTATTGGATGAAGCCGGTGCCTCCAGAGTCAGCCATGGCCAGAAGCTGGTTCTGCTTCTCCTTGCTGATGGATTTAATCTTGCTCAGGATGGTGGCAATGTTGGCCCTTGGGAACTAATTATAGGTACGGCGTGAACATGAGCGTCAACATGGTCCCTGTTAAGTACATGTAACTTGTGAAACTGAAGCCCACTTTGTCGCACATGTCACTGGCAATGGCCAAGGTCACTGAGCTCCGTGCCAAGCGAATGTAAACAACTCATGTACGGGCGCCTCTATACCGCGTGCCCACACAGTTCTGTACAGCTCGCTGCACAAGCGTGTTTGTTTAATGAATGCAAATCTCGAGTTATTACATCAAGCCAAGAATCAATTCATAAATAACATGTGAATTGTGAAAATATCAAGGCATCACTATAAACCCCTTATGACCTTAACTCATTGAATGCCAAGCTGTTTTCGGAAGCTTTTTCCTAGAGTTCCAGCAATCTAGACCATTGTTGATGATTTTTGTACAGCCACAGCATATTCTGTGTTATAGCTATGAACACATACAATGGCTCGTTTAAAAGGTGAGACTTTAAGCTCTCAGTGGGTGCAAACCGTGTATTTCTACATGCCTCTGTTCCTGAGAAATCCCAAGCTAAACAGTGGCTAGTTTTCATCAAAATCGCTGTTTTTTTCCAGAAATGGAGATATAACGTCTTTCATGAAATATGAAGTGTTGCCTGTAAACTTTCCGGGAAGTGATCAGCGAGACCTGGCGAGACTGCCACCTAGTGATAGACCCATGAAAATGACCTGGTTTTCAGCTGACGTGCATGCGTCACTGATTCGACCCAAAGCGGTAACGAGTCATGATAAAATGTCCAGATAAAATGTCCAGATTGTGCGTCTTCATGAGTTTTCGATCGTCATATATTTCATTTCCATTCATCACAGAGTTCCCAAAATCACATATAAGGTGTGTTAGAGTGTCTAGTTTTTTAATTAAAAAAAAAAAGCTAAAAACGTAATACATACACGTAAAACAAGTATATCAAGTGTTCATATGTAATAACATACATAATATATAATATATGGTAAATTAGTGCTTTATGGAACATTAGACACATTTGACAGGAGCCTGACCTCTTCTGCGTGCTGCTCCATGTAGTTGAAGGCGTACTCATCGGCATCCACCAACTGAAAGGGCTGGTTGTTGAGCAGGAGTCGCGCTCCCACATAGAGGTCCTGTGCGGTGAAGTATTCGGACATCTCACTCTTAAACAGAGCCTGGCCTGGCTTCTTTACCCGGCCTCTCTCCAGGAACTTACCACCGATCACTCCTGTGAGACACACAAACACACACACACACACACACACCCACACAGACACACACACACACCGGTAGTTGAATTTGACAATCAAACTCTCAGTATTGGCAGACTACAGAACGCACTGAAGCATATCAAAATGAATCTGCTCACCTGTGTTCCTTTGAGTGGGCTCAAACACAGCAATGGTGTCATCACTCAGGTAGAAGGAGATGATGAACACTCGCTCCTTGTCAATGGGATTGTCGGTGTCCATCTTGCCGACAAATCGCAGCACGTTACTCTCAAGACCTTGCCTTGACACAGAAAACAATTACGCATCAAGCTAGAGTGGCTGACAGGAGCAGTGAAGAATTGCTAACTAATTCAGCTTGGCAACTCTATCAAAAAGCTCAGTACAAATAACACATGGCAAAGATAGACTGAAGTCCCTTACACTCCTCATCATGTCCGTGGAATGTACTCTGTTTTAAATTAACAGGAGTTCATTCATTATCTTGGTAAATAGATGAGTATCCATGTTAGCATAATAAATGTGTCATGACAGCAGGTAGATTAAAGGCTTGGAAAAGATGGAGAGGACGCAGAGTTAAATCAAGTTGATTGCACAATGAATCAAGTCCAGGACAACGGTTAAAAAAAATCCCTCAAAAATGACCACCGCACGAAAACAGCGACAAAATGGTACATTCCTTGGCCCTATTTTCATCAAGTACGGTTTAAAGCAGTGACTGCTTAATTTCACCACTGAGATATTGGTTTTGGCAGTCCTTTGTGTGGCTCACAACCCAAAAACAAAACCTCCTCCAATAACCGGCGTACTGGCCAAATTCATTCCCGACACGAATTCGGAAGTATCTAATGAGCGAGTTTGAATGTCTGATTACTCACTGAGCAGAAGAGACACTAGCGTATTTTACCTTTAGCATCAAAAGTGCTATAAAAGGTACAAATAAAGTTCTGAATGTCATTACAGACTGAGCTGTACTCACTTTTGCCATTTTTACACTGGGTGACTTCTTATGGCTGGACTATATATTAAGTGTTATCCCCAGATGGGATCTTTAAGGGGAGCGTCCGGTTACCTGTCCTTCTCCATCAGCTTCTTGAAGTCCTTGTGCGGGGGCTTGGGCAGCAGGCTCTGGCAGGAACACAGGGAGTCTTCCTCCGATCCAAAGCCGTTATACGGGGGCACCTGTCTGGCTGGCTTGGGGGGTGGGGGAGCTTTGTACTGCACAGGGGTGAAGTCCTCTTCAAACCCACGCAGGAAGAGAGGACAGGGAAAGAGAGACAGAGTGAGAGGGAAAAAAAGGGAGACAGCGAGAGTAGGAAAGTGAGACAAATGGAGAAAGACAGAGACATAGACATTAGGAAATGCACAAGGATATATCTGTGAGTCTCTGTGTTATCCATCTCCATAAGTGCCTTACCATCATAAGCGTGACCCCATTCACCCCGACTAAAGCACGCACGGGCTCTCCTTCAGGGCGGGCCTGTCACCCCGGCTCCCTAACATTCATTACAACCGTCCGTAACTAACGCAACAAGCCCCTTCAATCAGCATGACAAAGTGAGGGGCACTGAGAGTGGTGGAGTCCACACACACACACACATATAGTGTTACATCCGGTAAAAACAGAGGTGCTGGAGACCCTTGTGTGTGACTGTGTGTGTGCGTTTGAAGATGAAGAGAGGCCTGGGAGGCCATACCGTCAATGTGTGGTGGCTTTAGAGAGACGAGGATGATCTAGAGTCGATCGTCCGTCATGCTCCCTTTCACAGCCCACTTTTGCTCTCCAAAGGGCCTTACACACACACACACACACACACACACACACACACACACACACACACACACACACACACACACACACACACACACACACACACACACACACACACACACACACACACACACACACACACACACACACACACACACACACACACACACACATACATACCCTTTTAACCCTTATGTGGTGGGTCTGCTGCCCTGAAATTCCACTAAGGTTCTACTTGTTCTACTGAGGTTCTATCCTGAGGGAAAAGAAGGGGAATTTCTTCTCCATAGCCTTCCTTGTATTGAGAGAAATTGTTTGCTGTAGATGAGCATTTCTTTGTGAAAAACTCACACGCCCGCAAATATGTTAGGGAAATTTGGGAGGTCATGAATTGTGCTTCCAAAAATATGTCTGCAAAGATGTGTCTGCAGAACCATGAAAATGATGCAGTTCATTTCACAAAACCATCCTAGATACGATCAGAGCAACCCTATGGTTTTGTTCACATGAAGCCTCAGCCATTATTTAAATCAAATGTGCTTTAAAGTTCAGTCAGAGTCTATGCAGCGCTTCAGTTGGAACTTCCATTTGACAGGATAAGGTGATTGATCCCAAAGCCTTACTGACATCAAGTGGCAGTTTACGAGTAATGCAAGCTTTGCCTTAGCTTAGCCTGGGCAGCGCAGGAGAAAAAGCCTGCTCTGATATGCCCTCCTGTGCCATGGCCGAACGTGGACACATTTTAGAAGAGATCTCTTTGCATGAGAGATGGAGAGCTCTTAATCTTGGGCATTATAAGGGAAAAAAACTAGCATGATATAAAGGTCCTCTAGTAACGTGTGGCGTAGATGGCACGTGTCCTTAGTTCCTCGCTAGTTCCAGCCAAAGAAATGCAAGATTCAGTCTCCATCCTAACGCCATAACTCACCTATGCCATACTTGGTGCGGTAAAACTCTTTGGTGAAGTTGTCACAGTCGCAAATGATCACCCGTCTGCCCCAAACGTTGACGACGCTGCCAATAGTCAAGTCACAGTCCTTGTAGAAGTTCTCTTGGACAGCACCAGTCTGTTGAGAGAGTGGGGAAAAAAACTGAACTCTCACTGTCTGAACTAACATCGACCCTTCCATGCAGTGGTGTATGAAATGAGGTTTCCACTACAGCAAGACAAAAAAAGACACAATAAAAAAAACGAAACAAAAAAACAAAACTAAACAAAGACACCACAAAACTGTGGTTGTCAGTCCACTCCTTAAACTCTATGGTCTTCTACTTTGTGTTTTAAGGGAGAGCAACCAAACAGAATTACAGCAACTGTTGACAGATTTTTCATGGGAATTTCTTTTATTTCAATAAAAACATGTTCACCTACTTTCAGGCTATCCAAAATATAGCGTCCCCCATGTCCCATTGGTCCGAACACATTGAGGACAGTGCGATCTGTTTTCTTCCCTGGCTGGCTTACAGGAATAGGAGCGTGCTGTTCAATATAAAACAGAGAGAAAATAATTACGTTCTGTCTTGAAGGACAAGCTTAAATGAGACCATAATTGCAATATATCTTGAAGGACAAGACTAATTTGTATCAGGGGACATAATTATTTTCCCACCAGGGGATTCTCGCCAAACCTTTTGGATGACATTTTCTGAAAGGCAACAGAACTTTAGGCGCATAGCGCATAATAAATGAGAGACAAAACAAAACAAAAAACCAAAGAAAAAAAGAAAGAGAGAGAGAGAGAAACAAGACTGAGCTTTAGCATTCCTTCATTATAAATTAGGTCTGAGGAGGCAACTGGGGAGAATGGAAAAGTGCTTTAGGGGAGGCTAGACGTTACTTCAGTCCTGTCAGCCCAGATAAAAGCTTCATGCTAGAGATGGGAATGCTCACTGAGGCAGAGGAGGCCTCTGCTTGCTGGTACAGTCTCCTGAGTTCACAGTTGCACACTGCACCTGGCTGTGGTTGAGCCCATTTCATGGTGCTTATGCAGGGTCAACTGACAAAGCATGGTGGCAACAACACCAAGGTCATGGACTAGACACCCTGGATTGCACATGGACTGTTGTGATGTATGATAGAACGTTTACACTTCATAATACAATAGCTATGTAGTCATCTTCACAAGGCTGTGAAATATTTAAGTGCCTGCTAAATGAACGATTGACTTTTGACCATGGGTTCAGATCGCTGTAGGGAACAGTTTTCACAGCAGGGGAAGTTCTGGACAGCTATCAATCACATTCAAGCACCCCCCTGGTGGTCTAACCTTGGGTAGCCTACTCCTGTGAAGAAATTTAGGGGTGGCGTCACGGCCCGAATTCGGGTAGATGACCTCTCGGATCTCAATGGTGTCGTCGGCCAGGAAGTAATGCATTATGAGTTCTCGGGGATCGCCGAACATGCTGTCCGAGTCATCCCAGTAGCAGTAAAAGCACAGGACATTGCGGTCGTGGTCAAGGAACTGCTTCAAAGTGTCCTGTCTCTCATAAGGACGCAAAGGCTTCATGCTCTCCTCCATCTGCCCACAAACAGCAAAGAAAAATGAAAAACAGCATACAGTATTCAGTGCATAGTGCTGCAATGTCATACAGTGTCTATTGAGCGAGAGATATTCCCCTAAGAGCTTCCCCCTCGAATATCCCTTGTATATTCTTTATCTTCACCTGCTGACGAACTTTACTATAAGGATCCTCAGGAATGTTGGAAGTGGGGTTGATACGCACTCCCAATTTTCTCAGGAAATTTCTTGTGAAAAGGTCACAGTCCATGATCTTAAAGGTCCTGGCGTACAGCACCATCTCCTGGTTGATGTTGAAATGGTGCACATTGTAGAATTGGTCATCATTTGGAGGCGGGAGCGGAATCCTGTGGCGTCGGATCAGGGTTCCTGTCATGGAAAAAAAAAAGAGTTCAGATTCCATATTTGTATTCTCTAAAGAGAGGAACAAGAGTTATTCTCATTAACTCTGCTTCTTTTCAAAAGGCCAGGGTTTCTGACTAGTGTGGCAGGTTTCTTCACGGAGTGGCCTACCCTGAGGGATCCCGCTGTTCTTGAATTCTGGCTCCACCACTTGAATGGTGTCATCCTCCAGATAAAAGTAGATTTTGCACTTCCTAACCCTGTATTTTTCTTCCTTGCTCTGAGGCACAACCTCTTGGAAAAATGCATCAAAACACAGCACCTGCAGCAAGGAATTGCAGATAATGAAATGGGAAAAAGAACAGGCATATTTATTTTGTAGGCTACCAGTGAATAGAAATAATGTTGAAAAGTTTTGGTGATGCTTATAACCTGTTTGTCAAAGGCTACCCATGAGGGTGCATGACTATTTTCTCCCTTGGGAAACACTGAGTATTTTGGCTTTTGTTTCTGGCCTAGGAGCAATTCCCCTCCAATGCCCGGCTTCTCAGATCCAACCAACATTGGGACTCCATTCGAATAGTCAAAATGCTGTGACTTATGAAATTTGTCCTTGCCCAACTAGAAAAAAAAAAGAAATTACAATAACTCATCGCAACTTTCAAACAGTAAAATCCTGCAACATATTGTTCTTTATAAGCTGTTAGGCATAGTTCGGTACGAGTCCCGTGCGGACCAAGATATTTACCGCATTGCAATATGGCGGTGCTATTCAAGTTGACTAATCCAAACACCTAAGCTTTCTTGATTAATCCATTGAAAAATGAATAATGTAGCGTAATAAATACTTACGTTTTTGTTAAATGAATATCCTGGCAGCAAAGGCAGCGCCATTTTGGCCGTAAGCTAGGCTACTTACTTGGGTTCTTCTATCGGACCTTCACCACTGCAATAACAAGTTGCTATGGCAAATGCGTTGTTTGATACTGTTGCATGGCAACGCAGGAATCCTGAATGTGAATATTCTAAAGTGCCATTCTTTAGTAAACACTGGTTACAATTTAATGTACTAATACTTGTAGACAACAGGAACATTTGGGGTATTCCAACTCAGCATTGAGCATGTAATCTAAAAGATTACTGCCCCATTTCTCCATGCCTTCAAGTCTTAAATTGACATTGAAATAATGCTGTTGATTGCTCAGTGTAGAATAGGCCCATTAACATGTTTCAGACATATTACATAAGACATACCACACAAATATTTCACCCACCCACAATTACACAGATCCTTTCAATCAGTTATGTGTAGTGCAGTCATTGAGAATAAACCATATAAAACAATTTGTTTCAGAGTTGTATTACAGATATATGCACAGAGTAACAGAGCAACAGAAAATTAGTAAACAATAAAGGTTATTTTGGTATTTGTGCACAGCAGATAAGAATAGGCTTTATTAGATTTGACTTCAAATATTGCACTGTCCAAAAGGCAAGTCACACACTGTAAAAACCTAGATATGATTCTGTTTATGGTCAAATACAGTACATGACATGAGGAAATTTCTAGTTTTCCTACTAAACTGGAAGCACAACCAACGCTGAGGATGATACTTCCATGAGATTCTTAAGCCGACAACACTACAAATCAACCAAAACAGATGGACCAAAATATACAGGACACCTACATCTTAATGGCGTTTGGCTTGTGTGGTGTTGTGTTGTGCAGCTTGTAGTGCGCACCCAGTCAACTCTACTGACTGTAGAGACGCAGTAGTATGAGAGGGGTTTTGTAACTGAGCATGCCGCACAGACGACAACGACGACGTGGAGTACCGAGGGCCCCACACTGCATACTGCGGTATGAGACCGTGTTTCACAGTAATGAAAGGGAACGCATTTCTTGATCGAGATGACTGACAGCAGACTCCGCTCCTGTAATGCTTAAGATGCCAGACCCAGCAGGAAGCCTCCAACGAATCCGCTCGACATGACAATGTTCCTTTTCACAAATTCTGTGGACTGAAGCAAAAATGATGTTATTGTTATGGTACTCAGATGTCAATAATAATACCTACTAATAATACTAATAATACCTTAGACAGCTAATTCAGAATGATTGGCAGGTCTGATCAGTCCGGAATCATAGGATTTTGGCTATCTTTAACAAACTAATGGGATTATAAAAACTTTGTCTAAACATTCCTTAACATCAGGGAAGAACTGTGGCTTATACATTACAAGTGAACAAATGTTAATTTAATACATTTTACATTCAGCCTTATATGTGTTCAAGAGATCAAGATGTAAAACACAGAAATCTTTAAAATGTTTTTACACTGCAAAGCGATCCTACATTCATCCTATTTGCCTCTCATTTCAAGCCAGGAAGGATTATTTCACATTAATCTATCAGGAATCAACTGGATTTGCTTTTAAATCCTGTCTCTGAACAGGGCCATACATTTACAAGGCAATATAATGCTTGGTGGCTGCACATTTCCTAGAATGCACATTTCCATTCTTAGACGGCCTCAAGATATGCCTACCTCTTCTATGAATGAGTTCAGCTCAGGAGCAGCTTTGTTAGCTCTCTTTTTTAGATGTTTCTTGGCTTTGTTGACATCCTTCTCAACTTTCTTCCAGTCGACCTGTACATATCCACTGTGATTGGCAATCTAAACATGTGCCAGAGAGAGAGGGGGGGGGGTGCATTAAATCATGTATCTAAATATTCAAAAGGTATTATTTCATACAGATTTGTATAACTGTTCCATCACAAGACAAGCAACCATTCCACTGAGAAATCAACAATTCTAGTTAAATTTCAATATCATGTTCACTACAAATAGAGTAATTTGTTCATCATCCCCTTAATAGTAAAAATGATCCGTCATGGAGCAATGTTAAAATTGGAAATGGCCAAGGTAAACTAAGTGCCCCAGGTAATTTCAAGATATGTAGCAGGAATGACAAGTCTTGTGCTACATGCCAATGCAATGGAAAGATCATAGGGTAAGCGATGCAAAGCGTTTTCTAACACATAACATGTTGTAACATTCAGCGAATACGTCCTCACAATCTGCTAAGAACTCTGTATAAAAATAAAAATAAAATAAAAAAATAACAGGTCTTCTTACAAAGCCCTGGCTGTGTGTACTGGACACAAACAAGGTGGGCACAGCCTGTGTGGAGTTTAACCTCTCTGGTATATTTAGTTTGATCTTTGATTCAAATATAATGTAAGTTGCTTGGGACAAAAGTGTCTGCTAAGAAACATAAACATACGCAACGTCACCCAGCATCTCTCACCGTACCTTTAAATACACACAGAGTGCAATATTGTCACTCTCCTCGATTTGCCTCTTACCTGCAAAAGTAGAAATCCGCCACCAACAGCAGTGGCAGCAATCTTCCCCACTCTTTGAAAGAGATACCCTGCACACCTTTAGGCAAAAGAAAAATCTATACTTAGAATTCACATAGAAAATATGATATGTTTAAGCAGACCGAAACCCACTGATGTACAAACACCCATGGCTATTTTATCTGGAACACAAATGATGGAAGACTCTACTAATTGTTGTTTGTTTGCTGTTTGTTGTTTAAGAGACAAGGCATGTGAGATATCATATGATGTAAATGAAGCCTGAGGTTATAGTCTCTTTGCTCTGCATAACCCTGGCACAACGCACCAACCAGTGACTCCTCCCATCATGATTTGGGTGGCCACTGAGTACTTCTCAGCTATCGGGCCAGAATTGTTCCCAAAGACGCGGCTCCACCACTGATGGCGTCTGGCATAATCTGTGATGTCCACAACTTCATACAACTCATCATCAACTTCAGCATCTTGTTCTGAAAATAAACAAATGTTATAGCTTGTTGGAATAAAAAGCTAAATACATATGACTGAAAATTATTATTATTACAAATTATTATAAAAGAGATATTTTATGTCATTAGGATTTGGAGCATGAAGCAGCTACTGTGTCAGCACAGTTGCCAGACATGTTGATTCAAGGTAACATACAGTAGCACAGGTAAAGTGGGCAGTTAAGAAACAGGCTGTTCTCCATGGAAATCTAACCCATAACAGAACCCACTACTTGCAGATTGAAGTACTATTCTGCAAATTAGTTGACCTAATGTACAGCAACTACTCTCTGGACCCCTAAATTCCTTTAACTGTGAATGGTTACAGCATAGGTATCATATAACATAAGTTTCTATATGGGTTAAAGTTTTATACTCTATATGGTAGATATCCATCACCCAACCCGATGTGAAAACATGCACTTTTTCCCAAAACAGAGGCTAACCTAAAATACATATTTTCGTTTTGCATGTGTATAAGGTAAATTGAGCGTAATTAATAACATTAACCCCAGGTGAAAATGAGTGATCAACTTGCTACTTTGCTAAGTAACGTTAACAATAACTAGCCAACCTTGTTTCAAAAGACTAACATGCACTGATGACATATGCCATTTGTCCTACACTAGGCTGCATCCTCAAGGTGTCATACTTTTTGATTACGTGGCTGGTTAGGGAATTTAGTCTTTAGGTAGCCATCTTTACTTAATCTGTGATTACATCTGCTAATGTTAGCTAACTAGCTGGGTCAGTGTACAACAGTACACTGAAAAAAGCCTGTCGTTTGTATAGGCTAATTTAGCTGGTGTGCTAGCCAGGACATAATGATTAGAGTAGCGAGTCAAAATAATATTTATATTTGAAACAGCAATCATGACATATTACAAGGGTTCAAACACTGACATTTACACAGAACAATAGAAAATAACTTAAACATCAACAGTAGACTCCAAAACATTATGTGGTTTACTAGCATTCATCACTTACCTTCGCCGTGGTCCGCCATTTTGAAACGCAGAGACTAACGTTAACAATGTTGACAACAGTATCACGCACATGAACACTTCATTTTAAACGTGCCCTGCGACAATATCTGAATGCAACTAGACAATTTCGTTATAAAATTGTCGTATTTGTACGTATAAAACATGCATTTAGTTTCATAAACGTGTTAATCGATCTTTTTTGGGATTTTTTTTTTACAGCAGGCAGTGCAAATAAGCTATGCAATATATGGGTTTGGATTTTGACGAATGATCAGGTCTCTCGTCCCTCCTGCTAATCTATCTGGATCGGATAGCTTATCTGACAGTCTACGATTCTGGACACATCTACAAAATGTCACATTAAGCGATATGCAATCGTGGATTCACAACTATGCCCATTAAAAGACGTGTTATGAAAAAAGCACAGTATGGCTGGTGGTAGGCTATTTCCTTTGGTAAGAAGCGATATGTTGACTTAAAATTCCATCTGTCCACCCCATGCCACATCATTTCTGGCGGCACAGTTTTCACTATACGGCTCTGGACGTAGTTGACAGGTTTACTGTTCATCCAGTCTTTTGCCACACAGAGCGGTCCGCTCGTCCAACAGGACAGCGCAGTCATTCTAGGCCAATGCAGGCTCTTTAGGAAACGTATTTTATACATGGTAGCCTACATCAATGGAGTTATTTCATGATGTTGGTAGTCCGTTTTGTACATATACCAGCATGTGATGTAGTTTGTGAAGGGAAGACAATTCATCAGCTGACCCAACCTCAGACGAATTCCCAGAATAAAATGTTTCACAAAACTTAATCTTGATTCGTTCATGTGTTGTGTTGTGGAACTTTGCTTATGCAGGGGACAGAACGTGGTGTCCAGGGTAATATGTTGATTGCAGGCTATGTGTTAAAATTATTAGGCAGTGCTGTCAAAAGAAAGCCCAGCGAGTAAGACTAATAGAGACCAGTTCAGAGTCGATTTTCATATGACCAGAAACAAAATCTTGGCCACCATTGCATTTAGTTGTTGAAAACCAAAATGACTTTCTTTTTAACACTCCGCCCACATTGGTAACATTGTCAAAAGGACGTATACACTAACCAATAGTGTGTTTCAAATTTCACTTACGTAATCAAAATACAGTATGAAAAGCCAATCAAAACCTCCATAGGTAGTGCGTAAAGTTACGGGTTTGTTATTTATCCTCCCCCTGAAAGTTTATATGAGAAACGGAGAAAGGGACCCAAGACAAGGCCAGTCACATGTTCACGTAGGAAACTGATTATTGGTTACTCAAAACGGAGAGGGCGTTCCGACGGCAGCGGCGTGGGTTCGCCAGAGTGACACAATTATAATAACTTTGAGCTGGCGATTGGGGGGAAGTTTGTGATATTACCAAATAACGCCGTATGGTAAAAACCCCGCATTAGCATTGCTCCATGCATCCTACGGTATTAGCTAATACAGCGTGTTTTGCATAGAACAATGTGAAAAGGAGGCTTTTGGAAGGATCCTATTTTCCGGACTTGGCATCAATTCTTTTACGTTTTAATCCTGGCAAAGGTGCTCTTCTTTGGTTCGTAAATTATTTCGGTGGAGTTTCTCTACCGCTTTCCTGTTGCTTTTCCATGAAATCGTGCGGAGTGTCGCTCGCCGCTGCTGCCTGCGCTGCTGCTCGAAGTATCGGCGCTGCTGGTGATGAGGAAAAGAAAATGGCGGCGGGAAAAGCGAGTGAAACCGAAGAGGACTTTCCGAAGCTAACGGCGCAGGAGAGGGACAGCTTGGTCGGAATCGACAGGTTAGAAATGCTCTTTGATCAAACTTAAACATGCCTAAATTTTTGGTGTCCCGTACCTCATGTTTAAGTCGTAAAAAATCTATATGTGGCGCTCAAAGTAACACGGAACCGCCTGTGTTGTCCTCTATTTGCAGTTCACTATTTGGATTTCAGAGGCTTCATGAAGATGGCGCCAGAACGAAGGCCTTGCTGTTAAAGGTATGTCAGGAGTAGAACCAAGGCTGGCTGTTTTAGTTACCACTCCTGACTTATGCATTTCCCTTTTGAAATACGTACCAGATAAACATTGTTTATCCGACAACCAAATCCTGCTAATACGACTCCTGCCCATAGCCGTCAGGCTAACGAAACTTCAATGTTCACTATGCTGCACTGTCAGTAGCCACACATTAAAGCAAGCTAGCCAGCGAGCTATTCACCCAACAACGCTATCTGACGTTATACTGTAAGACAATTATTTGTCAAAGAGGATTTCAGCTTTTTGGTTGTGTGATAATGCACTTTACTGCACATTGACGATATTTTCAAGATCTGGTCACAATTTCCGTCTAAGTTATGGCAAAAAAGCGTGTGTGGCGTGCAGAGGTTTGCTAGCTAGCTACCTTTACCAGATGTAACAACTCTTATGTGCCAAAATATTACAGGATCCAGTAACGTTAGCCTCCCAAGGTTGGCTTCATTAGTACCTCTTGGGTGCCTAGCTGCAACTAAGATATATAACATTTGAGCAGGAAGGACTCATTTAAGTAGCTACGCAAACCCTATCAGATGAAGTGTATTCGAAATGTCTACCGAGCTAACCTAACGCTGCTATTTGCTAACCTAAATAGTCTGCTAAATAAGAAACTAGCAATGCACAGCTAGTAAGCTACTTGGTCTTTGAAAACCCTAGTCAGGATGTAAGCTAGGTAGCTGGCTAAATCCTTAATCAAACGCATCATCTCTCTTTCCCAGATTATTAAAACGTTGCAAGAGCTGGTTGATTATGTGTAAATATTGCAACCCAGGTTGGTCAGTAGATGCATGTATTTTTTTCCACATTACAATACGCTAACTTGCTTGACAAGAATCATACAGTCAGCCCCAACAGTGTGTATCTAGGGATGGAAAACTAAGCAGCTAGATGGCGAATGTTGGTGTCGCCCTGGTTAACGCACTTTGAAATGGCGATACTCGGCTAGCGATTGAACTGGCCAGTAACGTTAACGTTATATTATAGATAAGCGGTTAGTGTTAGTTGACAATGCTGACCTAACGTTATGCTGGGATAAATGCAGCGAAGTAGGCAGCTCACTCCATTCGGTAGCTGAACACTTGGTTAAAATGTCTGACGGCTGGTGCAAGTTAGCTCTAGTCCAAGGTGAAAAACTGTCCTACTAAACTATTCTGTGCAAAGCTCGATTGAGATAATCGGCGCTTGTCATTTGCTAGCTATATTAGCTAGCTAAGTTAGCTGTGTAGCTAATTTTGGTTTACTATCCGTATTAATTCTCATGTTAGCCAACATAGCCAGCCGAAACGGTTGTTTGTTGGTTTATTGCAAGCTGCCTAATTCGCGGTTCCATTGCACTCTGATTATTGGTAGGGCCAACGTAATGTGAAACTTTGTTCGGCGTCGGTTTTGCTATTGTCACTTTTTGATGACATGGATCAAACGTGTCCAGTCCTGGAACGTTAGCCATCCAACAGTAGCTTCTAGCTAACATTTTGGGACTCTGAATGCTAGCCAAATGGCTAGCTAAGTCGCTAATGGCTTCGTGGATTGGTCCAAGATGGCGGGGCAGGGAGGGGAGTGTTGCACGAATGTATTTTTTCCCTGACCGATTATTTTCAAGTTTAACTAATGATACACATTGTGGTTGTGAGGTGTATTTTCACTGGTGTACACTTGCACGGGAATATGAACTGGGTGTCATTCCGCTCAGGACGAGCAAGACACCTTTCCGTTATGCAGATCTCTGAATCCAACCTGTAGATAGCGTTGCTGGCCGACAATGCGCGAACAATACTATCCACACTCGCCTTTACGGTGAGACGGAAAAGTTTTGAGCCGTTTGGATCGTATTGTAGTACCAGGAACTGTCATTCTCTTTCACAGCATTGTATTAGAGACGGATGCCAGATTTAGTCGGCTATGCACCAAATTGAGAGAGATTGCTTTGTGGATGCTTGTGAAATGAATGATGTAAGTGTTTCTTACTGATAGGAAATGAGAGTCTATGGACTGTGTTTGTTTGTTTGCAGAAAATGTAATTCACTTCTCAAGTGCTCCTGTAAATGTTTACCAGTTTCCCTTCTGTCTCTAACTCCAATGTTTTCCCTTGATGTATACATCAAAGTATAAATGTTAATATTGAAATTGTAAATTGATGGAATATATGTTAGTGTTCTCTGGTAGATTAATCCAAGCAGGTGATGAGAATGCAAATTAAGAAAGGTTAACAGAAAAGAGGTTTGCAGAAATAGTAGATTGTGGGAACATTGTAATCAAGTACAACCTACATTAACCCGCCCCCCCCCCCCCCCAGGAATACACACAAACATGTATTCCTCAGAAAAATAAATCATGCATGTCTATAGTTCAGCCGAAATTGCAAGTGTAATTTTATTCACTTTTATATGCATTGTTGTTGGTTGGATCAGCATATGTAAGACACACACACACACGCACACATAGACGGCTGTTTTTCCAGAGCAGAGTTGGTGAAATGTTTGTTAATTAAGTTACATTTTTGACCTCAGCAGTTGTCCTGCAAACACATTTATGTGAATGGGACATTTTTAATGAAGGCTGTAAATTATGAAGATGGGAAAATGTTCTTGTAGAAACGCAGTAGTCTCCATTGCATCTCCTTATATGGTGGATTTTGTTGGCCTGTTCATATAAATGTGTGGAGATTTTTGACAGGACTGATAACCCACACTGTTGGTGTTTGGCAAGGTTGTCAGGTTGTAACCGTAAATAACACATGTACTATTACATCTCATAATTTTTCTTTAAAGATAGGCAGTGCTCAAGTTCTTACCCTTGCATTGTCAGTCATGTGGACAGAAGCATTGAGATTTAATGACATTGATTATTATGTTGAGTGGATCTTCCAAATGTCAGGATCTAAGACATTTTTCTTCCTCATAGGAAGATGATGTGCAATAGGCTATTCTTCTGTGAGGCTCCCTTCACCAGTGGAACACTGCTTATTGCACTGTTGGATTATTTTCCCTAAATGGGGCGGTGGTAGCATAGTGGTTAAGGAGCTGGGCTAGCATGCAGTAGCCTGAAAAGTTGTGGGTTTAATTCTCGGCTTGGCACTTGACCCCGAGTTGCTCTTGGGACAATGTAGTCACTTGTTATAGAATTGACATTGGATGAAAAGTGTCTGCTAAATTTAATAAATGTGAATGGAAATGGAAAAACACCCTTAAAACATCTTTCTGAAACACCCTATCAGCCCCACCCCCCACTTTTGCAAATTAATCGGTGTATACTATTGTCTGTCTCATTTTGTGGCCCTCTGCCAACATGCCATAAAAAGTTTAGAATGCTTCACCTTACACTGAGTATTGCAGCCACACAAAAGCCAATTAAGGAAAAAGTAACAGTCATAACACTCTGGAAACTTTCCAGATTGAGAGGGGGAGAGATGGACATAAAAATGATCTTAGAAAGCATGGGCCGGTCCAGTAATTGCAGAGTGTATTGCACTCTAGTTGCATAGCTTGCTCAGACACTGTACAAGCAGACAGGATGAGGTTGGTGAGAAGAATTTGGAGAGGGCCAATGTTTAACAGGAGGCAGGGGCTTCTGTATACGTGTATCTTAATGTAGACTGTCATACTGTCTCTGCAGTTTTGGGAATACGCAGGGAATACTTTTGAACCCCTTCAAGTTTTTTTTTTGTCTGGCTTTTTTACATCTCAAATGTTCTCCTTCATTTGAGCCCATATCCCATGTGTATGCAATCCTCCCCCTACTTTTCTTTTTTCCCCTTTCCGTCCTGAGAGTATGGTGGAACTGGTCTGTCATGCGCTGACAGAAGGCATCCATGCTTGACTCGTGAAATCCAGCTGGAAGCTTTGGTGGCCCGTGTGTGCATATGCGTGTGTATGTGTGGTTCACTGGTCACCTCTCTGGCTTCAGTCTGGTCTGATATGCTTGCGCTCTGCATTTGGTGCCCAGGTTTGAGGGTGGTGGTGGTGTAGAATTATAGTACTACTAGCCTTCATTATATACCTTTTTGTTACGAATGAGTGTACATTTTTCTGAAGCTATGGTTTGGCCGTTAGGAAAGTGTGTCTGCGAGTAGTTTTTGTCTTTAAGATTACAATCCAACCAATTCTATTGCCAGTGATATTTCTTTTTGGCATTTTTTTGTTGTTGTTGCTTTAAGGCCTCTATCTCTGAGCCACTGAAGTCCTATGCCTTGAAAACCTCCAGGCATATGTCTTAACCATGTTTGGAATAGCACCATTTAAGTGAACTGATGGCTGTGGAGGTCCTTTTTGCCTTGCTTTGATATTTCAATCTAGAGTTGCCTTAGGATGACTCAAAAGACTGTTTTTTGCTGGTATTTGCAAATGCCTTAGTTATTTTGGTATCACCAGATGTTTCACAAACCTGTTGTCCAAATGCCGTTGTCTTCTGAAAAGTGGAAACAGGCTTTCTTCTAAGGAACCATAACAGAACTGGTGTCTCATGCCCGGTATGATAACCTTTTCATCAGTTGTTTGGCCTTGTTGTGACTTTTATATTAGTTAAGGCTGTAACGATATGCATATCGAAACCGAAATCGCGACACTCATATCCACAAACCTGTGTCGCGGTGTGAGAAGGCAGAATCGTGACGCACCCCTTCTAGTGTTTCCCTCAGCGCTTTGCAGCTTACACGGCCGCATAAGCAAAACACATCTCCCGCCTTACTTAACAGTAGGTTGTCCAAAATAAATAAATAAATCATAATTTCATAGCTCTTGTACTTTTCATTGTAGACTATGCATCTAATAAGTCCCTTCAGGTCGAAGCAAAACCCCTCCGCTGCGCGTCGGGGTTCTGTTCTCCCTGTCGGGACTTATTTTCTGATAATTACCGGCGGACAATACATTATCCCTTACTTAATCCAAATAAAGCATTCACAATCATGAAAGCAAGGACGCATAGAACAGTGTTTCTCAAAGTGTGGTCCGGGGACCACTGGTGGTCCGCAAGCTATCCCAAGTTGTCCGCAAGCAGACGTGATAAAATATAATATAGATGAGTTGTTTGCAATATTGAACCAACTTGTATGTAAATCCAAACAGTTCTACAACACTGCCTATGTAAGCTATGCCAGTTTAAATCATATGAATCATCTGACACAATAAGCAAGGTGCAAAGACAATAAGCAAGGTGGTTCATTGAATAGGCCTATTGTGTAATATACTGTTGAAGTAGGTCTACTCTTTTTTTTTTTAGCTAGGTGGTCCGTGAGTTTTTTTTATTGGTTAAGTGGTCCTTGGTCTGAAAAAGTTTGAGAAACACTGGCATAGAAGATGACTACCGGTAGCTAAATTACTATTAAATCCGGTTAGCATCATTAGCATGCTGCACACAGTTGTATTGTGCATTCAAGTTGACTGATCATCTCAATACCAATGTTTTCCAAGACTCAAATGGCCCTGTCCTAAGGAGAAAAAGTATTACATTGAAACTTACACACGTGGGGAAACTGAACAGTCCAACCATTAGACTATGATAAACTAGCCAACTATGCTACTTTGTTTACAATATTTCCAGGCTTCAACCAGAAAGCTGAATTAAAGAGGTAGAGTTGTAACAGAAATGGTAGGCTATAATCTGCATAAAGTGTGCGGTCACGAATATCAGAAATTCAGTATTTTCTCTTTTTAAATCAGGATATAATATAATAGATATACAATAATATATTCTAAGCCTCTGGTGTAGGCTATTGACATGTTATTTAATAAAATGTCTAAGCCCCCCCCCCCCCCCCAAAAAAAATAAATAAATAAAAGTAAAGACATCTAAGTATCATACCGTCGGTCAAAAATCGTGATACAAACCGAATCGTGAGTTTGGTCTATCATTACAGCCCTAATATTAGTGTTTACTCATGTTTGTATGCAAGGAGTAATGCCTACATACTGGAAAGTCAGAATGATAGACCATGTGGTGACGTGCAGAGAGGAGGAACGCATGGATCCTCCCTGGTCCAGTGACCTTTATTTGAACTGGCACGTCCTCATTTAAATGTATTACATTTCAGTGGAGTCGGTGACTGCTGGACCTGTCTGCTCATTGAAAAGCATTCTTCGTGGAATAAGGCTGTTCTCCCTCTGCTCTGACTGTCAAGTCTGCCAGTGGAGAGACTGTGTGCAGCTACGCCTCTGCAGTGAAAATGTAGATTTCCTCGTAGAGGGAGAGTTGTACAAATCAGAATTAGAATTGATCAAATCAGAATTAGTAGAATTAATTGTTTTGGGGGTTTCTGGTGGTTTTAGTGTGTTTCTTTTCTTTTAAAACTTCAGTAGCTCAGACATGCTCATGTCACAAGTGGTTAAGCAGTAGAATTGGAGGATTCTGAGCAATTGATTGAGACGAGAATGAGAAGTTGTTTTGATTTCATATTTAAGGCTTTTTCTGGAAATTGTATCATCTTCAGAAATTCAGAGGCTGTAATTCACTGCAGATTTTCCAATCAATAATATTGCTCTTGTCCACTTGAACCTTTTTTCACTTGGCTTTCAAAAATAAGAAGACGTTGGTAAATCCCAAACCGATGGGTACTAACAAAATTATATTATGGATACAAGCCAAAATAATCTGTTTGTATGTTTTTGCAGAAGGTCCTATGTGTGATCCAAAATTATTTGTCAGCATCTTCAGCATCTGTCAGCAACTCTTATCTGATTATGTAGTAGGAAACAGCTTCTCATTGCTGATCACTGTATGTGTTTTGTTTCCCATCCAGGCTGTTCGCTGCTATGATTCTCTCATCTTGAAAGCTGAAGGCAAGGTTGATCCAGAGTTGTTTTGCCAGCTAGGTCACTTCAACCTCCTACTAGAGGATTACCCAAAAGGTGAGTTTCAGATACATAGAACAACAACTGGTTGGTTAGGTTATTTTCTATAACCAATGAGTTGTTGTCAAAACCTGTATGCACTGAAATCCTCCTGAAACATTTTGACCTTTTACAGCGACATAGAGTGTTTTTCCACACAAGTGTTTAAATGACACATGCCGTGTACAATTCTGTGTGTTTGTTCCTTTAGACACCAGTTTCCAGTTCACCATGTTGATGATTCTCTGTAGTATAAGGCTGTTTTGACCCTACAGCAGGAGCATGTTATTAACAACTCGGTGACCATTGTCATATTTCTATGAACACAAGCCCTGAAACAATGTATTTCCTAGAATGTGTACTACTGGCATATGTAGAATGAATGGCTGTTTAGAGCAGACTATGCACTTGTGTACTGATATTGTTGATCTGTTCAATTTTGAGTAATTCCTGCCCATATTTTTGTGTTTACTCCACAATACTGTTGGTATTCTGTGATTTTAACCAGTCATGCATACAAAGCAGTAGAAGCAAGAGTAGTTGCTAATTTTCAGGTCTCTTTAGATCAGTCATCAGCCTCCGGAGGTTGCTTTTCTCTCTTTGTGTTTTTGTATTAGAAAAATATATTTGAAAGTGTCATTGACTTGCTTTGGATTTTTTCTGAAATTTAGCTAAATTGTTCTTCTGGGAAGTATTTACATTGGGGAATAAAAACTGGATTTAATTTGCATCCATCCATCCGTTCCCAAGCCCATTTTTTCCCCTCTTGATTTGTCAGTGTTCCTTAGTTTTTTCCTGAAAGGCTTTTGTGATCACATACTCTGGATTTTCTTTTTTTTGTCTTTTTGTTAGCAAAGTGTAACAGTGAACAATGGGAGCTGTCTGTCTGAAGAACATGTCCCTCCTAGACAGCACTGCAAGCGTATCTTTTGCTATCGTTTGTGGTGCATTTTAAAACTGGAGAGGAAGATGTGCTTATCATAGTAAAAGGCATTTACAGAATTCTGTAGTCACTTAGATCGTCTGGGACCACCAGGGAAGGGAAAAATGATGGTTGCTCTGCAATGCTAATGGAAAAGATTATACATTGAAATCGGGAAAGTAAAAAAAATCTATAAAAAAATAAATCCCCATAAATTACCTAAAATGCAGGTCATATTGAAATTCCCACTCAAGCCCTATGATGTGCAGAAAAATTACAGATCACTTCACTAATGCATGTTACATTTAACTAGATATGACTGAATGCACAATCCGTTTGGTTTTTTGATGATAGCCAGGACTACTATATTCTGTTGTGCGGCCGCCGGCCAATTTTCAAAACCCAATTGGCCCTTGAGCCAAAAAGTTTGCCCACCCCTGTGGTAGGCCAATTAGTGTTAACTACAACATTACTACATATTTTTAGTAATATGTACTATAAGTCAGGTCTAGTAGTTATTGCAGTGTTTCTTCTACATTTATTTCAGCGTGGCGGCCCCCCACGGTTTAATTAATACCGCCACGGTATCAGAATCAGGGCAGACGCACATTTGCTTTTTAAATAATCCTGCGACATATCCTCCCCTGCTGGCTGCCGCTCACATTGCAATTTAACAATAAGCAGGGCTCTACAGTGCGCCCATTTCACTCGCACATGCGAGTAAAAATGATGCCGTGCGAGTGCAAAAAAATATTTAGGCGCACTGGTGCGAATGACTTCTAACCATGCCAATGTTTGTCTACAAAATACACCGCAACAATGAGAAACATTACTGGTGCAAACCATAGAATCACGTCGCGAATGCAGCATAAAAACTACACCTCCCATCAACGTTAGCAGTTTCGCGTTGTGACTCGCTAGTAGTCGCTTCTATCAAATCCAGGAGCGTGCAGAAAAAGCGGAAAGTTAGACTAGCCAGCCAAGATGCAAAGATTGAAGAAATTAGTTCTTCTATCCACCGAATTCATTGGATATAGGAGGAACAGGATGAGATTCTGAGAATGCAGTGAGAGAAGGAAAGGTAACCTAACATGCCTTTTAGCCCAGTTGACGTACAGTATTGGCTGCAATATGCAAAATATAGCTGTAGCGAACCGGCACAAAAGTAGCCTCCCGTAATACTCCCATTTTATTCAAAGGTAGAACGCTACTGACAACTCCAGCTTCCACGCATGCTTGTTTGTTTACACCGAATACAAGCTGAAGTGCAAAACGAAAGTAGGCCTAACGTTTGCCTACTGCCCCCATCAATGCAGATATTTCAAATAAAAACTAAAAGTATAAAACATATATCCTTGATTAGCCTATGTTGGGTTTTGTGGAAGAGAAAATGGACTGTTTTAGTAGTAGTATTAGGCAGTATGCAGTCCGATAGGTCACCATGGGCATATTTGGATTAGCTACAGATGGATTCACAAATAAATAAATTAGCCTACATTTGGCAGGATACTTGATATACAGGCTAAATGCAAATATGGCAATGTATAACATTAGTTTACATTAACAAAATGTAGGAAAATAGAACAGACTGAAAATAAAGTAGGCACTGATCCCTTAAAAATCCTGTTTCCTGTAGCCTAAATGTTGTCAGTCATTCTTAATATTCGCAATTGGTGCACTGGCATGTTTAACTGTTAGCTGCAGTATAATGTTAGATTATGTGTAAGTTAAGTACAGAACTGACTGTGCGCCCAAATTTTTGTCTGTGCTCCTAAATTTTTTAACTTGGGCGCACAAGTGCTCCCAGGGCTCCAGACTAACTTTTTGCACTGGTTGCACTGGTGCGCCTAACTTTTTTTCTTAGGTGCACCAGCACAAAAGTTAGGTGCACCCAAATTTTCAACCACATCGCATTTAACACCGCATCAGGTTCACTTTTTTTCCCTTAATTACTGTCCTATATAGGTTGTCCTATGACTTATGATTTACAATTCTACAAGAAAAGTAACTTAATGAAGTGTTGGTGCTTTAAGTGCTTCACTGAGCTGAAATTTAAACTTAAAACATCTCAAGATGTATTAAATAAAAATAACAGTGAGTAAATTAACAGTGCACGTCTTTTAAGGGCTTCAAACTGCACATCTCATGGCTCAATGTTTTACATACTATCCTTCATGATCTTTAGGCCTTGGCTAAACCAGCTCGCCATGCTAGCATCTTCCATAGAAATGTATTTGAGCACAATTTAAAGAGATGTTCCAAGTAGCCTGGGGGATTTTTATGTGATTTTGCAATGATTGCAATAATCATTTGACAGCCCCACAATGCAATTTACTTTTTAATTTTAGTATTTTTAAATTTTCAATAATAACATGGTTAATGCAGTAACAAAATGGTAGGCCTATTATTATAGGCTACTGCAATGACTTGCCATGCTCGATCTAAATGTGTCCATTCAATTCACCATACACAATGACCACTGTATACATGCAGGGAATATTCAGGCTTTAAATGTAGCAGCGATATTCGGTTTGCGCCAAATACCGGATTAAATTGATTGATGCCATCAGAATGAGTTTACACAACTCGCGCGCAAAACGAATATTGCTGTTGAAAACCGGGTTACTCCCTGCATGTAACTGCGGTCAATGACGCACTCCTTTTCGGCGATATCTGTATCTCTGTCGTTGTATGCATTGGTCGCAATTTTAAGACGTCTTTTCATCTGCAATGACTCCTGAAAATAAATTTGGCGCAAGTGGCATTCCTGTACGTCGGGTTTAGCCTACGTTCAAACTATTTTTCTGGTGAATAATTATTTCGGACTGAACTTGGTGAAGGGAAGTTTCACTAGGCCTATCGTAGGCAACGATAAACTTGATCATCATCTCGGGCTCGTCTGATCGGTTTGCTGCTGCCAGCCGCTGAAAGGCAGTGGGGAGAGGGGACATTTATTTCGGCCTATGTGACCACACTGTAATGCAACTACATCCACTCTGTTTATATGACGGGTCTCTGACCTCTCTCTCTCTCTCTCTCTCTCTCTCTCTCTCTCTCTCTCTCTCTCTCTCTCTCTCTGCAGCACACGCATTTTCAAATTTACTCACAGGCACTGGGCCACGGCCAATCAGAGGGGAGGTCCTGCCCTTCACTATCTGTGATTTGTTTAAACCACGATATTGGCCAAATATGTGTCTGTTATTGAACCAAAGGTAGAGTTTCAATACGGACACTTTTTTTTCTCTCTCGAATAAGGCGCACCGGTGCGACCTCCGATTTTTTTTTTTTTGTCGCACTTTTGAAAAATTAGGTCGCATATGCGACCAAATTGGTCGCACTCTGGAGCCCTGGCTCCTGGAAAAAAATGTTAGTGTAGAGCCCTGATAAGTAGCCTAAACTAGTCAGAGGTTATTATGGCCTGTCCAGTTTCAGTTCACATATATATTGTATTGATGTAGGCTTTTTAAAGCATTAACTTTCTTCTCAGTGTTTCCTCTTCATTTAGTGGTGCAACTGCTTCAGAATTAGGGGAGACGCAAAATATTGTCCGGAAGCATAGTAGCCTAGGCTAAATGCCCTCCGCTGGCTGCTGGAAATTGCAGGTTAAGAATAAACAGCAATGCTAATCCGCTCTCTCTACGTTCTTAAAGGAACCACACCAATTTTACAAAGGTCTCTACAGTAGGGTCACGTGTATACAAATTTATTCCACTGCTTGGTTGAATTTCCCATTGTCCTACGTAATTTAGAACGACCATTAACCGTATGTTATCTGCACACCTATGAAGTAGATCCATTTATTTGGCCGTCACGTTGCATCCGAGCTGTAAAATGCAGACGTTCAGAACATTGCAACATTGTAGCATATGAAGGAGGTGGCTTTTAGCTAGATGGATGACAGCAGGCTAAGTAAAAGCGATGTTTCAAAGCTAAAGTTAATCAGAATCTTGGGATACGCCCGCTTGACAACGGGAGAGATAGAACTAACGACTGGCCTTTGGCCGTAGCAACCATCCATTTAGAACTAGTAACGGCAGTTTGTCCTGTGAGTTGAGAAATTAGTTGATATGTGTCGGAAGAAATTAGTTCTACAAACAAGACAGTTTTAGCGATTAAAACTTTTAAATTGTAACAGGAAATGAACACAACGCAAGTGGCAACAGTGGAATAAGCGGGATAATGGACTCCACGGTGGTCTGGTCACAAGTTAATGCACTACGAGGTTTAAACTCCGCTTCGCGTCGGGGGCGTTTTACAACCTCGACCGTGCATTAACTTCTGTGAACAGACCACCGTGTCGTCCATTATCCCTTACATAAATACTGGTATTGGGACATACCTAGCTTCAACCAATTCGCATCACAGCTGAGCTGAGCTGACTGGCGGAAAAACTGCTGGCCAGTGACTTACCAACCACGTAATATGCTCTCTTACTTGCCCCAGGCCAACCAGTCATTGCTTATGTTGAACCCTGGCAGTGTTGTAGTAGGCTACATAAAGGGCATGTCCATCTAAATAGCATTTATTTATTTATTTATTTATTTATTGATTGATTGTGCTTTGCCCATTTCTCACTTTTGAACAAATCTAGGGGCAAAGCCAAATAAGTTTATGTGCAGTGTTTTGGTCCACTCTTGTGATGCTTCATTGGCCTAATGTATGTGTTATGTCTTGGTATTCCTATTGGTGGTGCGTTTGCAACCAGAAAAAGATCTGATCACTTGCAATATGCAATGAGGATGGTCAGTTAGTAAGATTGGATTCTGTTTGGATTTGGGCTGCAGTCTGAACAAGGCCTAAGTTACAGATTCTTGCAAATATTTGAATCAACATGGTACTGAACTGGTTCGCTTTTTCTGTACTTGTGTCACTAACTTCGATGCGCTTTGTTGACATGAACCACATTTTGATGACTTGCACCACACTAACTCTCCTCTCATTCTCTTACAGCATTATCTGCATACCAGAGGTACTACAGTTTACAGTCTGACTACTGGAAGGTGAGTTGTTCTCCCATCCCATCAGAAATGATGCCCAACTATGAGGGTTCTGTTCAGCTCCAGAACATTCAGTGACTTCACTGAGTTCTGATTCTGGCAGTTGTATAAGAACAGGTGGACGGCTGCGATCGTGGTTATGTAGAGATAAGAAGACCAGATTGGGGACTTGAGTTTTGGGCAAGCTAGATGGAGCTTCAATTTGAATAATTCTCACAGACCCTTTAGGGACCACTTACACTTGAAGGATATTATTGAGGGACTAGACGATTAAAACTTGAAGCTTAAAGTTCCGGAAGCATTTTTAATTAATAGTTTTAATTAACACAACACCATATATGGTGATTGTTTTTCTTTTTTGTGTGTGTTTGGCGGGGGTGGGGGGCAGTATTATTATCTTACATTAGGACAGTTTGGCCCATTTGAATACTTGGGTGAAGACGTCTGACAGTGGGGGAGCGATTGGAGCACTGAGGCTTATGGGGTGTGACAGTTCTGGGTCCCATGCAGCCATGCTGCCACAGCGGACAAGTCTGTTGCTGATTCAGTGCGGGAGAGATTTTGAAAATATTCTCAACGCTTCATTTCATACAGATGAAGTCATTAGATATGTAAATCTCAGATTCAATGTACAGCTTGTTTGAGGCAACTAAGAGAAATACATAAAAATCAACACCATAAAGTCAAGGGGCCCTATCGTGCAATTTTTTGCCATGCACTTTTATTAAACCTTGCGCCCAGGGGTCTGGGAATTACACCATGCGCTGTTTGAGGTTGCGCTGCTTACTGTTAAAGGGAATAATGGATGTCATTCTCATTGGTTTAAAGGATGTTACACCCAAAACACACTCATGACTGATTAAAGGCCTATTCACACCAAGAACGATAACTATAACCAAAACGATAAAAGCGTTCACACTGAACAACGATAAGCAAAGTCTCTCCTTGTGTTAATGAATGTGACGGTTAAAATTTGATGGGTTCTGATTGGCTATTAGCATTTTATCGTTCTGAAAATCGCTCTGAAAGTGATCCCCAACGATATCGTTCATGTCGTTATCGTTATAGTTTGTGTGAACGTCGTCATTCATATTAACGAGAACGATATTTATTTATAGTTATCGTTATCGTTATTGGTGTGAATGGGCCTTAAGTAACATAAGAACAACCCTTTTGCCTCCGGCACCCAGTGTTTGATCATAAACGCCATTACGTCATTATATTAGTGCATATGGACTGGCCACGCCTTTAATGTCTATAAACTTTGCGCCTCTGACCATCCGTTTCTGATCGCCAAGATGGTGCCCAAGGTTTTAAATGGTGTCCATAACCTGGGAATATTGCCATGTGATCAGTGAAGGTCTGCTGAATCACACAACTCGCAGGGTTCCCACTGGTCTTGGAATTTCTGGAAAGTCTATTCCAGACATGGAAAGTCAGGGAATTTTATAATTTTGGGGGCAAAGTCATGGAATTCCAGGGAATTTTGTTGTAGCAGTTTAAATTGCCAAAATGCATAAAAACAAATGTTTCCACTCAGAATTGGTGTATATCTGGTTATTAGCTTTACTGCTTGCTTGAGTAGTTTGTGGTTAGCCAAACTTTGTTTATTCATTGCCCATTTATTTATCTCCTGCTCTAAAAAACTAAAAGATTCTTGAAAGCTACATGCATGTGCTCAAATCTTTGGTCAGTATATTGAAAATTAATTTTTTTTTTACATGGAATTTTACATTTCACTTTGAGTGGGAACCCTGACCTCTTAAGGTAGGGACCAACAGATTGAAATCCACTGTCTAGGAGAAAGATGGGAAAGAACTTGCCAATTTGTCACCTCTTACCAACTTGCCCTTGGAATTTCTCCATGGAGGGGCGTGATGGTTAAGGAGCTGGGCTAGCATGCAGTAGCCTGAGAAGTTATAGGTTCAATTCCTGGCTTCTACCGTTGTGCCCTTGAGCAAGGCACTTAACCCCAAGTTGCTCCAGGGACAGTGTAATCCCTTGTAATAGAATTGACATATGTAAGTCACTTTGGATGAAGGGTGTCTGCTAAATGAATAAATGTAAATCTGGAAATCTGCTTCTCCTTTTTTGTATAGAAGGCTAGCTCCCAAATGCTGTTGTTGGGTCTGTACATAGATTTACCACAATGTCAATGGCCTAGTTAACTAGACTGGACCAGTTAAAGGAACTAAACGTGTGGTCGGACACCTCTAGTAGTGCTCAGACCTCCACAAGCATCCTGACATGTTGTGCCATCAAATTATGCTAGACTTAAACCATTTTCAGACATAACCTCCAGAGTATAAAAAGAGATTTGTCAAACTGAGGTCCGACCCTTCAGGTAATTCAGATATGATGCCAACCTGCTGACCTTATACTGACCTTATACTGACCTATGTGTGAACGACATATACGCACATTACAGAATCTCAGTGTGGTTGTCGAGTGAGGGGTGGGGACTTGCAGAGTTCGGAAGAGGCGAGAGATGACGTAGAATATATGCGGCCGCTGTCACAGTGCTAGCCTACTGTTTTTGTTTACAACAGGCAGTATGGGGGGTGAATACAGCGCGCTCGTTTTGAATGTTGTTGCAACAATGCAGCATATAATCTGTTACATCTGCAGCATCGATGGAAGATTGGAGTGTGACCTACCGCCGAAGAGATTACGACAATGAATGTCGTGAACAAATTCGTTACTGGAGAAAAAGAGCTGCAGTGCTTATACAGTTTGCCCAGCGTTAACAGCAAAGGAGGGTGTGGAGGATAGACCCGTGGACAATTCCAGTTTGGCTATCAATAATGTAACATTTTAATGCTTCATCTAGTATGTAGCAGAAGTGGGGACAAGTGTAGTTTTTATTCTGTATTTTACCTGGGAAACGGGGGCTGGAAGGCTTTGGTCACCCTATATGCATGTTGTGCCAACTGTTGTAAAAAAAAAACTACATTCTATGTACACATGCAGTTGTGAACTCTTATGTGATCTATTGCATGATGTGTCTGTAAATAAGCCTGAATGCACACAAAGCGCACATAGGCTAAAGAAAATCTATTGTGCGTAGGCTAATACTTGAAGTAGTCACGTAAGTGCGCATACTTGAATCTGACCTACAGTATTTGTATGTGAGCTTCAAATAAACACATTTATCTGTTTTCAACGTTGTTTGCATTGGAGAGAGCATGCACAAGCTTGTAGGCTTTATGGTACCAGCCAATTCAGTAACTCAAGACTTCAAGGCCATCATATACAACGGTTTTAAACAACAGACAACATACTAACGTAACGGTGAAGTGGTTTGTTTTTTCATGGTTTATTTGTCCAAAAGCATTCTCTCCCCCCATCCCTTGTCCCAATAATGGTAGGTGCCTTTTGTGGATACGCACCTGCTAACTAGGCCTACAGTCCATCAAACGTGTGCCCTCATTTCGTTGAATGGCAGCCTAAATGATAATCTGCCATTCACATGCCTTTTGTGTGCTCCTGCAAACTAGTCAAATACTGGATGTGCCTATTGCATACGTAAGGAGTTTGGAACAAAGTCCAAATGTGGACTTTGGGGTTTCTTCATTTTCTCTGGCTAGGCATTATTCATTCTCATTCATTCATGAGAAGGCTATCAATGAACACAAAACCGACCGTGTTGGCTAACATAATTTATTAAATACTCCCGTTATTGTCGTCAACGATGTCGTTGTACTGCCTTCTCAGCGCCTTCTGCTTATGATGATTTGGTCTTTTGGATTCCTTTGGCTTGCAGCTGCCTTGCGATGTGGTCATACATCAATGTGTTGCCGTTCCCTTGTGTTCCATCTCCACGCTGTCTCCACGCCTCATGGACAGTAGCTCTGTGATGTCTTTGTTTTTCCAGGTTGGCATTCTCGAAGATTTTCTAGACAGCACTATGACACTCCATCATGACCCTGGCCACTGGTGTGCTCCCGCCAAATGGACGCACGAAAGAAACGTTATAGTCACGCCCTCACGTGGTGTGACTCTTAACCGCATGTTCTTCGCTTCGTTCAGACACAGCTAATTTACATAACGTCCAGAGGAAATACTATGAGGGGAGCAGTAGAACAGCCGGGAAAGTTCGGACTTCCATACAGAGCTAGTGAGCGGAGCGCGGAGAGCTTTTTAATTTAGAGGCTGGAGCGGCCGCTCTGTTCCGTTCCAATTTCGCTCCGATACCGCTCACACCACGAGTCTGAGGCATGCCCAAATCCAAGACCGTAAAAAGATATTGGTCATAGGACGTTCGTTGATGAGGATGGAGTCACTAAACACTGTCACCAGTGAGTAAAGATTAATTTTGGAATTTAAGAAGACACCTTTTGCAGAAACATGAGTGTGCAATGGAGAGCAAAGAAAAACATTTTTGAATATGCTTCATATCAAGTAAGGCTGAAGTAAAACTTGGATACTAAGCCTGTATTCTTTAGGCAATTAATCCCACTGATCCCTTTAGTTTTGGGCTTGTGTGTATTGACGTTGCTAAGTTTGTTCGTTGTTGTACTAATGTGTTGCATTATCTTTTAAAATAAATGTTCTATGAGTGAAATTGCCGTTGCTCTTGGTTCGTTGGGATTTGAAGGGAAATTCCGGTATTTAGCACTTTGAGTCCCTTTTCTGCTTTGTTTTGGATGAACTAGAGTGGTGGACACCGAAATTTTGACGATTGGTCCTGTCTCGACTTTTCTGACTCGTTTAGAATCGCCTTTGACTAGTCAGAGTGGCTGCCTACAGGCATGCTCAAACGTGTCCTAAAACAACCCTTAACCCTTTAGCCGCCAGGGTTTAAAAAAAAAAAAAAAATTGAATTTTTACATCAACATTTCATAAGGCCATGGCTTGCAAGTGGTCAGAGATAAAGTCCTACTGTAAATGTGAAAATCATTGAGTATGACCAGAAGTTTATGAAGGGGGTAAATTTACTCATCTAATTTGCATATTATGACGTTACTGGATGGTAACCACCATGGATTATGCACATTTCAGTAAATACTAGATGTTGAACATGTTTGAGCAGTTTAACTTTTTTTTTCTTTTTTTTTTTTTTTTTCATTTCACCGACAACAAATTAACAGGAAAAGTCACATGTAAACCAACAATAGTAAACTATTACTATGATCACAAACCCTATTCTACTATACAATAAAGTAGCCTGGTCAAATCAGTTCCATATCGCGGCTGACTTTGAAGTTCTTCTGAGCCCTATTTTTACAACCCCTGCTGTCTATACCACGTCCATTACAGACACTATCATCACTATTGCCACTGGCACCTCTAGCTATTTTGGGCAGAGGGTCGAAATAAGCATGGTATGCTTAGTGGACACTGTCGCAAAGACGCACCTCCATTCACAGACGCTCCGTGACTATCAGTCAATAGAGGATCGATCATATTCTCCAAAAGGCAGATATTCTCCTTCAGAATCAGAATAGGTGAATAACAGATCCAAGACTTCATCACACGTGAATTTGTGCAAAACTATGGCCCGCATCGCTTCCGTGTTATGGAGGAAATGCACTAATTGTTGTTGTGTGTTTCTCGCGTGTTTTTCGCCACTCGTCTGCCAACTAGTGGTCAAGAATACAATTTTACACTGTACTTGCGTCTATCGTCTGTTTTATTCAGTAATGACGCTTGTCGCAATATTGCGACATGGGCAGTTAGAGGGTTAACGTTCGTTTTCAAAACTGTGCAACTCACCGAGTGGTTAGTGGTGTTCGTTGATGTTTCAGAACAAGTAGCGTAGCGAAATACAGTTTCTGTCGTGTTTTATTTGCCCTTTTGTAAAATCCCATTGATTTCTTTTGGAAGACTCATTGCACGTTCATATTACTGCGCCACCATCTATGCTTCAGGCTCAAATTGAGTGTAAGTTTATACGCGGTTGTGAGGTGTCTGAAAAAATAGTTCCACAATAGCAAATAAGACTGCTGGAAATCATACATTGCGCCGATATATTTGATTTTAATAATCAACGAACACCACTAACCACTCGGTGAGTTGCACAGTTTTGAAAACGAACGTTAAGGGTTGTTTTAGGATGTTTGAGCATGCCTGTAGGCAGCCACTCTAACTAGTCAAAGGCGAAACAAACCAGAAAAGGGACTCAAATTGCTAAATACCGGAATTTTCCTTTACGTTTTCTAAGGTGACAATTCGGCTTATAGATTATTTCTCCCTCTTTTAAATTGGAGTGAGCGTGGAGCGAAATTGGGCGGGGTGGCCTGATGTGAATTTGAGCGGAGGAGCGGCCAGGTGAACTGCCACCTGAGCGAGGAGCGGGATATTCGCACCGCTCAGCTCTGCTCACTAGCTCTGCTTCCATATGACCGTTTATGTTCAGATATACGGCACAACCGTTTAACATCCGCAGAACCTCCGGTCTTACACGTATGTCTGAAAACCCTATTACATTGGTGGGACTTGGTTGTAGTTTGTCCACTGATCATCCCTTCAGAGAGAAGTACTAGATGATGAATAGCTGATATAATAATAATAATAATCTCTCACCACAGAGCCACATTTTTATTGTGGTGATAAGACTGTTCCCAGGATTGAGTGGTGTGACCAATTAAAAACTCAAGAGTGGTAAATGCATACACACACACACATGCACGGACACTCGCACATGTACGTACGTACGTACACAAGTTCACACCTGCCTTCCTGCATTTGCACCTAGCTCTCACCAGCTCCCTCGAACACACATACATGCTGTATTTTAATGACCACAGGCTAATCACACCTCCAACTTTTTGCCCCCCACCCTCCCTTTCTCTTTCTTGTCTCTTTGGAGCTCAGTATTTCACCGTCACAAGAATGAGTGTGTGTGAGCGCATGCCTGCATGCATAGGTCGCCCTCCCTCTCTTTCACACACACAGATATGATGGTGAAGATGTGTTGTGTGTGTGTGTTTGGCCTGCCGGTCATGGTCTTACTGCTGATGCCTGGTGACTTTTAGCTGGCCGTTAAGAGCCTCAGTTCTGCAAACCGGTCTTGCTCTTTCAACAGTTTCCCTTTTTTTCAAGCTGTTCTAGTGGGCAGCTGCTAGTAGTATTTCACCTCTCTCCCTCTTACCCTCTCTGTCCTTTGCCTTTTTTTTATTCTCTACCTAATGTTGCTCTCTCACTCTCTCCCTCTCCCTCTCTCTTCGCTCTCTCTCTGTCACTTTCTTTTTTTTCTTCACTTCATCTTCCTTTCTGTCACCGTGTCTTTTCTGTCTTTCTCTCGAGCTCCTGTGTTTACTCCTCTGTCCTCCAACACAACTCCAGACCTACTGTCTCCATTCTTATTTCCCATCTTTGCCCTAGACAGTTGTGTTCTATCTGTCTGTCGGTCAGGTCTCTCCATTCCTCTCTCTTCTGCTCTCTTCCTGCATTTCCACGGCTCTGGCTCCTTCTCTTGATCTCCTACTTGGGGCACTGCTCTTTTGAGGCATGGAAATCACCAGCAATTGCTGTCATGGCTGTCTGCATCCTTACAGGACCTTGTCCCTGTGTCAGCCTAGTTCGTGTCAGCTCCAGGCTGTACCGTCCTGCTCTCAAGCTGGCTCACTAGGACAAACACACACACACACACACACACACACGCGCACACACACACACACACACCATATACTACTCAATCACACACCATATACTACACAATATGTACTCCTTAGTCACATGCAGACCAACAGAGTGTGTGTGTGTGTCCACAAATATTGCCCACAATACTCTATACCCTCAGATAGTTGTGTTTTGATGTATTAGATATATAGGTTATTTGTTTATGCAAATACAAATAATTGAATTTGGAATTTGTGGCTTCATTGGACACTACTGACCTGCGTGTGTTCCCTTAATAAAGTTAATGTTGAAAGGAACAACTGTAGACCTTACTCTGGCACAGCTTTGCAGCATGGCTATCACGTTATCCTACCCAGTGAAGGGTGTGACATCAGAAAACCAACAGAGGTTTGGCCAAACTTGGAACAAATCCCAATGTGCATTAGAAATGGTGTGTACGTGTTTGTGTGCCTGTCTGTCTTGACTGACCAGCTTTTGAACGATCTCAAGATGGAAATAAACGTGGCAGTCTCTGTGACGAACCTCAAAAAGCATTTGCTGTCGCCAAATGTCGTCTTCTGGCCGCCAGCATGCTAGGGCCATTCCTCACAGCAGCTGTCAGGCTAGCAACCACCCAACCCCCACCCCCCTTCCCCATATCATCCAACAGGATATGTGTGTGTGTGTGTGTGTGGCTGGTGGGGTAGTGGTGGGGGCTTGATTGATCTGTTGTCAGAGTAGAATTATTTGTTCGCTGATTAAATTTCCCATGTCAGTTGTGCACCCTCATTACTGAAAAACAAGATGTATGGCTGGCTGTGTGCTAGTGCATGAGAGCAAGACATGGGTTAACGGCGTGTGTCTGTTTGTGTGTATATAGTCCACATCCTCCTGAATCTGTCACTCCTTCCACCCTTGTCCCAACCCGTGTGCTACTGACCACATGGTAGAGATGATTGTCATTATCCATTTGCCTTTGCGGCAAATGCATGATTGAAGTGTGTGTTAGGGCTGGGCGATATGGACCAAAACTGATATCCCGATATTTTGGGGCTGATTGGCGATATACGATATCGATACGATATTGATATTTCAAACAGAAAGAGCAAAGTGCTTCATATTTTCACTCAACACAACAATTATGACAACACAGCCTTTTTTAATTATATTAATTTCAGACTGCTCTAACAGAGCTGTGCAAAAAAGTGTAAACAATAACATAGGCCTACAATAGGCCTACATTGTACTGCACAATGCAATAGGCTATTTTGGGCACAACAATATTGAAAAAACCTGCAGTTTTGTCACACAATGCAGTTTTTTTACCTGTAAGGGTTTGATAGGGCCTAGATGACAAGCAAATGTAGACTATGATGGCCTAGACATGTTATCAACAACAAAAAAAGTTTTTTAAAAATTAGGCTACTAAAACAACGTAACTCACTCATCAAGACTGTGATAGACGCTACCATCGTTTTGTATGCGTTCATTTTTGCATGTTCCGGTTCGTAAGAAAAATCCCTATGCACGATTGAATGGGGTTTCAGGAATCATAAAAAATGATGCCCTAACTGCTCGCGAGTCGCGTTCATCAGTGTATTTAAATTAACTAGGCTATGTACCAAAAATGACATTTTACCGTGAGTCGAAGAGCTGTAGCTGCTAAACAGTGTTGTAACTTAAATCTGCGTACAAAACCGCTTGGAGCTCCAGTGGAATTTTGATTTCACAACGAGAATTCTCGGTCTAGCCGTTGATGGGCCGACGGAATAGGCATCAGCACCAACCTCTGATCAAGGTAAACAAAATCTGACTCAGTGTCCGTCATGTTTGAAAGTTTGTAGTGCTGCGAGGGAGAACGTGCACACGCAAGGGGCGCAGTTGAGCAGAGCTGCGGCTATCTGAATGGTCTGAACACAGAAGAGCAAGTGGCTTTGATAAAATGGCCCATTATTTGACATAATACCGGTATTACGATATTGTCTCAACAACATATCGTTTTCAAAAATATATCGGTCGTAATACCGATATATCGCCCAGCCCTAGTGTGTGTGTGTGTGTGTGTCTCTGTCTGTGTGTGTCTCTGTCTGTGTGTGTCTCTGTCTGTGTGTGTCTCTGTCTGTGTGTGTCTCTGTCTGTGTGTGTCTCTGTCTGTGTGTGTGTCTCTCTGTCTCTGTGTGTGTGTCTGTCTCTGTGTGTGTGTCTGTCTCTGTGTGTGTCTGTTTCTGTGTCTCTGTGTGTCTCTGTGGCAGGCAGGCCTCTTTCTCTTTTGTTCTAGCAAAATATCCATACCAGTCCCCTTCCCATCCTAAATCCACACACACGTACACACACACATCCCACCTCCAAACATAGATATTTGTGTGGTCATAATTATAACAATGACAAGTTCTGGCTTTCATTGCCACCAGGCTTTCTGGCTTTTATTTGCTTTTGTGGGCTTTGTGTGCCGTCCACACTGTTGCATTTTCTCATGACTCCCCCCGCCCCCCCCCCCCCCTTTCTTTTCTGTTCTCCCTGTACAACTTCAGAGGAGGCAAATCTCTTTGAAGGCAGCAAAGCGCAAGGAACAGTCACCACAAGTCCCTGGCACTTGTCGTTTACCACACCATGTTTGGTGTCCTTCAGTTTTTAGTTTAGTTCTTTTTTCCCCTCTCTACTTTTCTTTTTCTGTCTTTTCTGTCTTCTCTTTTTCTTTTCTCCAGCTGTCATGATTCTGAGCTCATGCTATGCTCATGTGACCCAATATAACCTTGATGTTGGCCATGAATAGAAGTCCCATGTAGTCCAACAGAAAACAGACTTTTTTTGTTGTTGTTGTTGTTTTTTTTTTATAAGTTCGTTTGGAGATTGAGCCTGACCCTGAGGCTGATTAGACGAGGTCTAAACAGAATGTCCTCTCGTCATTCAAGCTACGCCCTCAGGCATTCAATGAAGTGTTTCTGCCAAAAAATGTCCCACCCACCAACTGTCCCACCACGGCTGATTCGTGGCATCTAGCCTGATGGCTGCTTGCTCGGTCCTGATCAATGGGACTGAGTTCAGTGGTATAGCAGTGGTTGTACAAAAGCCACAGAGGTTTTCGGTTAGCGTGAGCTTGGCCTGTTGACGTGAAACCCGGCAGTCGAAAAAGTTTCGATGGTTTTCTCGGTCTGTCTGCACGCACCACCCTACATGATTACCATCACAAGAGATCAGCTAAGTTTCGTGTGTGTGTGTGTGTGGGGGGGGGGGGGGGTTGATTTCTAAAAATATAGGCCTACTAAATATGATTGCAGACTGAGAGTAGACTATGATCTACTCCATTTCTAATTGGCCATAAAAAAATTAGTCTGTGCACGCGTCAGGGAATTACCCCGCATGCGTCTAAGTAACATTTCGAAATGCTGTTGCAGGTGCATCGGCCATGAGGTGGGTGGGTGTCCTCATTGAACAGAAGAGCCTGCAAATTTGATGTGCTACGCTCACATGATGAACCTTATTTAGGCCTATACAAAAATCCCAGCATACTTTACTCCATTATAATTTCGCGCTCTTTTTTTTCTCTCCTGAGAGGACTCTGACCTTAAAGGAGAATTCCGGTGTGATATTGACCTAAAGTGTGTTGAAACATGATACCGAGTGTGAACGTATGTCTCATAGCCCATCTCGGCTTGGCACTGGTAGTTTACTTACAAGACGATTTATACAGACAGTATCTTCACGAAGTTTAGCGTTTGCAGCCATCTTGAATGTAGTCACAATAAGCCGAGCGACGAGTAAGAATGAACAGGTATAAGGGATCAGATTCCAAAAATAATTCTGTGGAAATGCATGGATTCCAGTTTCTTCCAGTAGCAGCAACTGGCTGCAAACGCTGAACTTTGTGAAGATACTGTCTGTATAAATCGCCTTGTAAGTAAACTACCAGTGCTTTTTCAAAGTTCTCAATGTCTTGTTTTAAATGTCAGGGCCCTCGGAAGTCTACCTATGAAGTGCGGAGATGCGTTGAGCCTCGTAAATGGTGTAAAACAGTGATTTATTTCCATGGCTAGGCTGATGCCCGAGGCACCCCCATTGAAAAAGCTGTTGGTAGCATCGGCTAACTAGCGCCAGATTTCGGAGTGCAGGGGACAAGCCGAGATGGGCCATGAGACATACGTTCACACTCGGTATCATGTTTCAACACACTTTTGGTCAATATCACACCGGAATTCTCCTTTAAGGAGCGCAGGAGGCTCTCCTTTCCTTTTAATTAAGATGAGGCTCGTGTGTGTGTGTGTGTGTGTGTGTGTGTGTGTGTGTGTGTGTGTGTGTGTGTGTGTGTGTGTGTGTGTGTGTGTGTGTGTGTGTGTGTGTGTGTGTGTGTGTGTGTGTGTGTGTGTGTGTGTGTGTGTGTGTGTGTGTGTGTAGGGATGTAACGGTATGAATATTTAAACTCACGGTTATAGTGACCAAAATTATCGGTATTATTTCGGTATTATCACGGTATTTTTAAAAGTGTGTTCAATATGTTCAGGAAGCACTGATAGGCCTACACAAGCTAAAATAGTTTCAAAATGTGTCCCGTTCACTTTTTCTTGTTTAATTGGCTATGTGCTTATAACTTAACCCTACCATGACTTAGAGTTTGCTATTTCTGTTATTTGGATCCAATGAGTGAGACCAAAGTAAGTGTTTAAAATAAAACTTTAGGCTACTGTGTTCTCCTGATAACATGAGTGGAATGGATTTCATGTGGACGCAAACATAAAAAGACGCAGAGTGGTTAAATGATACAGTGCACGTTTTGCGGTGAAAATGTTCCGCCTTTTAAAATCAGGTGTAGCCTAATCAGAATCGCAGTTAAAACCATTAATTAGACAACAGAATCAGTAGGGTACCAGTTTTGTTTCATTGTACCAGGCCTACTGTATGTCAAAAGCAGGCTCGGATGAAGCTGGGAAGGATTAAACACACTGTTTCAATACCGCGGTAATCAACCGTGATAATTATGATATTTCAAAAGAAAACGATAATTGTTATCGTCAACATTTTTATCACGGTTTACTATTATACCGGCCATCGTTACACGTGTGTGTGTGTGTGTGTGCGCGTTCATGGGAATATGCTTTAGCTAGATGGGCTCTTCTCTGCTACTGTAGTGCGGTGTCTGTGTTTGAGAGGGATGCATGGAGAAGTATGGATGCAGCTCCAGGTGAGGCCCCACAGAGTGAACACATTCATATGCACACCGTGGTGAGACTGGGGAGTAATCTAACAGGGCAATCATTTGTCTTTTGGAGGCGTATGGAATAATATATATATATATATATATATATATATATATATATATATATATATATATATATATATATATATATATATATATATATATATATATATATATATATATATATATATATATATATACACGCACGCACGCAGTTCTGAACGTTATTTCCTTTCCACTGACTTCATGTTCTATATGATTGTACATGACTGACGTTGGCTTTTCTCCTTCTCTTTCAGAATGCTGCCTTTTTATATGGCCTCGGTATGGTTTACTTCCATTACAACGCATTTCAGTGGTAAGTTCCGCATCACTTGTCTATGCAGTGGAAACCCGTGCCTTGCATTAGACCTTTAACATCTTTGAACTTTCTGTAAACCACACAAGCCACACACCTCTGCATTTGGGCCCTATTTCACCATGACACTCACAAGCATGCTGGTTAGGCTTGGGCTAAATTCCCCCTTTTTTTAGAGTTGATGTACCTCTGGGTGGTGAACCACAAAATATTGTTTTTATAGCAGCGGTCACTGCTGAGTGACCCACTCTCTGCAGGGGCTGTGGTTATGAAAGCTAGCTAGCTGCTCAACCAACTGGAGCATGGACTGCTTCCTCCATATCTGTCTGTAGTGTGCCGTTGATATCCACCTTGTCCACTCTCAAAGTGATCATCTGTACTTGCCATAATAAGAGCGCCTTTTTACATCCACATACACAGAAATGGCCAATACGGTCCCACATCATTGTTGTCTTTAGCAACCGACGGTGTGTGACAAAATGTGAGTAATGCCTCGTCACTGGCGTGCTTCAATGGTAATTGCTGAATTTGTGATCTCAGCCATATTCATAGCCATGACTTGCACACCTGTTCTACAACAAAGCGATCTGGGCAATTGGACATGTTTGCTGCAACACTAGTATTTCATGTAAAGCTGAAACACGAAAAGGAGTTTTCATATTTGTGATCAGCAAACCTTTGGGTAGAGAAAAACGGCCTTTTAAGATGTAGGGAATGAAATGGCGATTGGTAAGTTGTTCTAAGTTAAAAAAAAAAAAAAGGGACCCAGTGTGGTCCTGTGATGCTGTGTGTGTGTGAGCGAGAGAAAGGTGGGAAGTGAGTTTTCTCCTTGAGATGGTGGTTCTTTTAAAATCATTACAGAATTTTCTTGCTGTGGATATGGTCGCATTGAGCCATGGAGTTCCACGTTACTGGAACCACGTCCGTTTGACTGCAGGGGGTGTTTGTGTGCATGTGTACGTGTACGTGTGTCAGTGAGGTGGGACTGGCAGAATCAGTTGGTTTTCTTTTCTCCGTGGAGCGGTCATCTGCATTTCTTTTGCAGTTCAGCTGCTCAGAGGTTGAGAGGACCATGTTCTAAGTGGTTGCTTGCCACGGATTTTGTCTTTAAAAAAAAAAAAAAAAGAATTAAATAATAAACAAAATGACCCGTTTTTCACCCTTAAAATCAATACATCTGTTATAACGAGCAGTGCCATTATAAATCGCTTTGTTTTGGCCTCTAGGCTCTCTGGGAAAATGAGCCTTTCAGTGTATTACCTATGATCAAAATATAACTTTCCTTTTCAGAAAATGCAGGTCAATTTTATGGGCACTTCGATGTCAGTAGCGCGACGTGCGCTGGTTAGCAAAGATATATGAGGTGACTCAGACTCGCTGTGCAAACCTCGATCGCTGTGCAGCCACGAAACAGTTAAAAACTGCCGGATCGCGCCAGGCTGGGAGAGACCCAACTCTGCCCCTGGAGCTATCGAGGTCACCAAAGCGCGAGGGGGCGGACCCAAGAGGGAGGAGTGTTGGGTAGGGGCGAGGTTTTTGGGTGGGAGGGTAGCTAGTGCTGTATGCTCGTGCGCAAACTATTCCCACACAATCGGGCCACGCTCTCCGGGTGGTGTAAAGATCGCCATTGATGCTGTTTCTTTTGCGCAGCCGTGGGCATTTCGTCCTTAGGCGAACTTTACTCCTCACTGCTTCTACTGCACGCACAAGAACAAACACACACACACACACACACACACACACACACACACACACAGTCCACACCCAGTCCAAACCCATAGAGGCCAGAGCAGCTCAGCGCACACTTCATAGCTCTGTGTGGTTGGTACTTGTCAAGTAATCGTTTCTCTGGTAGTCTCATGTGCTGCATGGTTTGGTAAGCACCTCTCCTTAAATGGTTAGGTTCGGTTAGAAGCCAGTAGATGTAAAGATTTTAACATTGAGTGTAAAATAGTTGTGTTTTAGTCTATGGTGGGAGCTGATGGAAATCTCCTTGCCTTGTTTATGCAAGGCTCTTAAATAGAGTTGATCACCTTTTTGAAATGAAACCACCTTTCTCTTCTGAGTCTACCAACTACCATTTAGTACTGTGCTATAAGAGTGGCTTAAACTATGTGTGAATACCAGCACTAGAGTTGCAGATCTAGAGAAAGAGACGGCTTTTTCCCCCCCTTTTTTTAAACCTTATAGATAAAGTAAGACTGTAGCTAACTGTTGAAGACGTGCAGATAGTGTTTATTTTAAACCTTATAGATAAAGACTGTAGCTAGCTGTTGATGAAGACGTGCCGATGGTGTTTGTCTGCTTATTTACTACTGGAGGTCCCCTCTCTTCCTGTCTAGGCCCACACAGCCCAGCTGCTCAGAGGCCCATGGGGGACAGAGAAGGTAGGCATGCCATGCTGGGTTCAAATCAAATGAATAAGTACACAAATAAATAGATATTTAAATAAATAAATAAATAAACAAACAAACAAACACCGTCAGGGCACAAACAGGCTTATCGACAGGCTTATCGGCCTTCCGAAGAGAAGAGGCTGGAGTGAGGGGGGGCTGTGTTCAAGGGAACGTTGTTGGGGTGGTTGGCTCAGAGTCTGCTGTTGGACGCCAGTCATTTTCCTAAACGTTTGCCTGTTAGTGTGCACGTTGGTTTTGTGATTAGTAAGGTGTGTTTTCTGTGCTCTCTGATATTCTTGTGTTTGTCTGTACTTGTCTGTGTGTGTCTGCATTAGTTAGTAAAGATATGTGGGTGACTGTGATCCTGGCTGGACGTGTAGTGTTTGTGTGTGTGTGTGTGTGTGTGTGGGGGTGTGTTGTAAGGAGTGGATCAGCATTTCCACCAAATGCTGACCTGGAGGTTACTGAACTCAGCCATTACATTATTCATTCCTTTAGCTTAGACAGAACATCTTCAGGATTACCATGGCACCGGGCATTCTCTTCCCTGTGTGTTTGTGTTTGTTTCTTGTGGTTTCAGTCATATTCTCAGCTGTCGATGAGGTAACCTACGAACATGCGTGCACAGAGATAGAGATACAGTTACTCCCAACCCCCACATATGCAAGCAGAGCTCGTATAGAAACCGAGATGACCTGCTTCCGCCCATAAGCTCACACAAACATGTTTGCACACACACACACACACCACACCGCCACACACTTTCACTTTCTCACTGTGGCCATCACTTACTCACTTTCCTGTTGTTATACTCTGTCTTCTCTCTTGCTTCTCACATGATTTTTTTTTTTTTCCCCCTTATCTACTTTCTTGTTACATCTAATTTTCCTGTCTCTCACTGTCACTGGTGCCCAAACAAACGCTCCTCTGTTGTTCTCAGAGTCCCAGTGCCAACACACACACGCACGCACGCACGCACACACACACACACACACGCACCCCTCCGTCGCAAGTGGTGTCCTCCTGGAGGGGGTCTCTGTATAACTTGGCAGCGTGACAAAAACTTCTGGACTCCGAGGCCTGAGCAAGGGGTGTAGGGGAAGAAGAAAGGGTGGGTGAGGGAAGGAGAGGGAGAGAGAGAGAGAATGTGTGTGTGTGTGTGTGTGTGTGTGTGTGAAGGAGGTGTAGGGGAGGAAAGGGTGGGTGAGGGAAGGGGAGAGAGAGAATATGTGTGTGTGTGTGTGTGTGAAGGAGCGGGAGAGGAGGCCAAGGAGAGATCTTCCATGCCTTCGATTTTTCAAATTAAAGGAGAAGTCTGGCTAACTAGCGCCAGATTTCGGAGTGGAGGGGACTAGCCGAGATGAGCTATGAGACAAAAGTTCACACTCAGTATCATCTTTCAACAAACTTTAGGTCAATATTACACTGAACTTCTCCTTTAAGCCCTATTTTTTTTAACTCAAAATTGCTTCTATTTTTTTCTACCCCAATATCTGCTAATTCTGATACTTTTTGGCTATGTTCACACCGTCAGTTAAATGTGACCCAATTCCGATTTTAAAAATGCCCACGACCTTTAACGTTTTTGCATTTACATAACACAGCCTACAATGTTGCTTTTAGTTTCACATGAACGCACGACTGGCAGAACAGTGTAATTAAAATGAAAACAGAGATGGGAAAAGCTATACTAAAGGTGGTAGGCTCTCCACCTTTTTTTAAAAAATAAAACAGCCTATTTTGCAGACTTCTCAAGATACTCAAAATACCCTAATGCAAGCTTATTTTGTGCATTTGCCGACTGTTTGCTTTCATTTCGGTGACCAGAATTCCTCTGATGGACATGCGGATTGTCTCAGTCAAGTGTTTAAAATTAGTGAACCATGTAAACACAGATGTCTGAAATGGGCCACTCTCAAACGCAGATGTAAACCAGCAAAAATCTGTGCATCAAGGCCTGCAGCCTTTGACACTTTGACCATAACAATCTAAACAACAATAAAAACAAAAACCCCACAAGCAGGTCTTGAGGTGGATATGGATCATTTGATTGTTCGGACCATTCAGCTGTTACTGCCTGTATGACTTAATGCAGCGCCTCTGCTCCTCACCCCTGATGCCCACTCTCTTTTTCCTGACCTCTCTTGATGCCCACTCTCTCTTCCCTGTCACGTTTGCCACCCCAGCTGCAATAAACGCTGAGCCTGGCGTGTTTGAGTTCTGACAGGAAGCCGTGCCGATTGTTTGAATGTCTCTGTGCGTCATGTGCCCCTGCATTTCCATTTCATCTGCAGCGGTACGTCCCCCCGTAATCTAGACATCCTGTGCACGTGTATGTATACAAACCCATTTCCTCCACGGTCAGATGTGCGGACACTATTTTTGGCAGCACACCAATGTGATATTTTTAGGGAGAAATGCCCGGAGCAGAGAGAAATGCTAACAATACACAGACTGAGGACGAACGGGGAGTGTATTTCTATGGCTTCTGTATGTATTGGTTCTTCGGCTCTTGTGCATTGAATGTGTGATATAATGTATTCAAGGGTTACGAATTTTTGTTTGGTAGCAATGCTCTTGTTTTGTCTTCAAAATCGTATAAATCTGGTGTGCTTTTTCGCTTTACAGCTGTAACTGCTATATATGTGATCTTTTGAACTTTTTTGTATTATGTTTAAGATTCAAGTTAATTGACGTGTTTTTTTTTATATTTTTTTTAGGTTAGAAAATTAATATTTCCATGGAGTAATCATGTTAAATAATCGTGATCGCAGTGTTGACCAAAATAGTCATAATTTAAAGTTTTGCCATAATCGAGCAGTCCTACAGGGGAATGGTGTTTACGATAGTCCAACGCTACTTTTGAGTCATCGAATGATTGGATTTATTTATTTATTTATTTATTTATTTATTTATTTATTTATTTTTTCATATTTTCATTTTCTATGGCCAGAGAAAAGTAAATAACTGAAAAAAGGATTGATACAAAGAAATAGATTAAATGACTATATTTTTCTTGACAATAAATTGACAAACAAAGTCTCATCTCTTCCCCTTTCCTGTAAGGTGTGACAGTGATGTCTTTGGACAAGGAGGTGGTTAATGGATGCTCTTATGCATACTACCTTCTTAGGTGGTCGCTACTTTGCAGGCTCCTCCATCTCTGAACATATACACTGTGTTTAAAAAAAATAAATAAAAAAAAGTTGGGATACAATTTGCTTTGTTAAGAGAATCTACTGTAGTCTATCTGTATGTTGCCGAAGATTGACAGGTGTGTGTGCGTGTGCATGCGGATTATCCTATGACATACTCACTTGCTGGTAGAAGCTACACATGCCTTTAAACACATGCGCACTAGCAAATGTGAACCTTCTTTACTTGAGCCGCTGCCTGCTGTCCCAGTTAGTCTTTCACACAGACACATGTACAATCATGTTGGAACACACACACAAACACACAAACTTGTTGCAACTCACACTTTTCGCACACACCGAAACACATAGCTGATCACACACGCACAAACAATCATGTTGGTACACAAACACGTGTAGAAACGCCACACACACAAATGTGTTGCTACTCACACTAACACGCGCGCGCACACACTGAAATGCATAGCCGATCACACACACGCACAGGTGTGAAGACATAATGAAGGAAGGATGGCTTCCGTTCCACTCTTACATCAGCTGTGTGTGTGTGTGTGTGGGGGGGGGGGGGGTTGTTTGAGGCTAATCAGGGTTCTCCCCTCGCTTGCAGTCGGCCTGTCTGTACTCCCAGCTCCGGGTTAACGAGCACCACGGACCTCTGGGCTAGCTGTCATTTCTCTCTGGCCTCCCCGCAATCACCACAAATAGCCCCCTTTCTTCTGCGGGAGTCTCTCTCTCTCTCTCTCTCTCTCTCTCCCTCTCTCGCTCACGCTCTCTCTCTCTCCCTTTCTCTCACTCTCTCGCTCTCCCTTTCTCTCTCTCTCTCTCTCTCTCTCTCTCTCTCTCTCTCTCTTTCATTTTCACTTTTCTCTCTGTTTTCCTTTTCCTCCCCCCCCCCATTTGGACGCTCATTCTTATTAGCTGTAGTTCAAGCTTGGCATTCTGTCACGTTCGATCTGTTCCAGAGCACAGCAACACTCATCGAGCATTCTACTGTGAGAGAGAGAGAGAGAAGGGGGGATGGAGAAGAATGAAGGGGGGAGAGACTGAGTGAAGGAGAGGGGGGGGGTGTAAGGGAACAGAGGAGAGGAGGGGGGGGGGGACTTGGAAGGGGAGGAGAAAAGTTGGGGCCATTGAGTTCAGTGGGCTGTGAGTCAATGAGGAATACATCCTGTGTGTGTGTTGGCGCTTGGCTCTGCAGGCACTCACTGAGACTTACTGCTGAGGTTTGGGCACGTGTTTTATACGTCCATTCACACAAGAGCATGTGCAGACAGCTGTATGTGTACACACAGAGGCGTCTGGCGATCACTATTCTCACCTTCAGTTCATACATGTATACCATACGCCGTCTCTCTTGAAACTCATTTTGATGAAGCAGTAGTCGGAATGGACACGTTGCCAAGGTGACCAGCTTGCTACAGCCGGTTCTCGCCATGGTGATTTTGTCCTCTGGCTGATCGGAAGCTCTCACGATCTCAGGTGGCGGGAAAAAGGAGCTGACGCGCCAGAGCTCCCAGTGCTAATTGCAAACTAGCCGCGCAACCAAAGGACTGCTAATTAGCTTTTGCGTCATGCAGCTTTTACCATGTTCATATTCTGCATATTATTTTTTTTTTAAATGATCTTTTATTCTGAGAGTCATTTCTGCACACTCTTTTCTTGGGCGTTTATGGCTTTTTATATTTTTGAAAGGCTTGTTCAGCTCTCATGATGTTATTAAGGGATCTTACTTACTGGTTGTTGGCAGATATCTTGTCTCTTTGGGTGGTGCATTGCGAGGTGTCTCTAGGTTTATCCCTCTCTACACTGGCACAGGGACTGTGCTCTCAAACAGAGCTAAGATATACAAGATGAGAGCTCACCTTCTCCCATCTCTTCCCTTTGTGTCCATCTCAGGGCGATAAAGGCCTTCCAGGAGGTGCTCTACATTGACCCGGGCTTCTCAAGAGCCAAGGAGATCCACCTGCGGCTCGGCCTGATGTTTAAGGTCAACACCGACTACGAGTCAAGCCTGAAGGTATTTTTCATTTTTCTCTCTCTCTCACACTCTCTCACACACACACACACACACACACACACACCACACACACACCACACACACACCACACACACACACACCTCCTCTCCTCTCCTTACCTTACTCAGGACATACACACATTCACCTCTCTTAGAACACACACATTCACCTCACACCCACCAGATACTGACCGTGGGCACACACACCTCCTCTCCTCTCTTCTCCTTACTCAGGGCATGCACACATTCACCTCTCTTAGAACACACACATTCACCTCACACCCACCAGATACTGACCGTGGGCACACACACAGCCCCAGCCGTCTGTTATCATGGTCCCTGTATTTATTGCCGCCGCCGCCTCCTCATTCTCCCCAGTGGCTTGATAGCTGCTGGATTGAATTGCTGCAGGTTTCTGCTGTTCTGCTAATTATTTATTGTCAGGCTGCTTTTGTGAGTCTTGTGCTCTCTCTCGGCACCCTCCTGTTTCTGCCGTAGCCCCCCCAGTTACTGTTAAAAGGAAGATCACAGAACTGCAGGTGGAAGGTAGTCTTGGTAGCGTATGATTTTGGTGTTGACCTGCAGCGATTGATTGGTTTATTGACTTATTTTCGAACAGCTCTCATAATTGTTTTAGTAATTGCGTGTGACTACTGCTCAGGAGCCCTGTGTGGCCAGAGAGCATCTGCTTTGGAAGAGTTCACAGATGTGCTCTTTCAGTGGTCAGTTTGACCATGAGTCCGGTTTAGTTTGACTGAGTCAATTTGTCACTGATCTGTCTGACGGTCATCTTGCACAATAGTGATTACTTGTCACAGGCCACTTATCCAAATGCTGGTGATTTTGAACAGTTTTGTCCAGTTAGACAAAGGTGTATGACCTCTAACAGAGATCGCACTCTGGTTTTGGCCCGAGTTATGTCTACTGCACTAGCAAACGACAGTGGGCTTGGCAGTGAAGTTAGAAGATTAGACTTTGGAGAGGATTGTGGGTGTGCGCATGTGTCTGTTTGTCTCTGTCTCTCGCTGGTTTCCTTGCTCATGCTCTGATTTTGAGTCTGTGTATGTATGTGTGTGTGTTTGAGGCCGTGCTGAGTTGCCATCTGGCCCAGTCGCTTAAAGAGAAGAGTGGTCATCTCTCGCTCGCTCGCTCTCTTTCGCTCTCTCTCTCACTCTCTCTCTTTCGCTCTCTCGCTCTCTCTCTTTTGCTCTCTCACACTCTCTCTCTCTCTTTCTCTCTCTCTCTCTCACGCGCGCTCTCTCGCTCTCTCTCGCTCTCTCACTCTCTCTCTCTTTCGCTCTCTCTCTCTTTTGCTCTCTCTTTCTCTCTCTTTCTTTCTTTCTCTCTCTCTCTCTCTCTCTCTCTCTCTCGCTCTCTCGCTCTCTTGCTCGCTCGCTCTCTCTCTCTCTCTCTCTCTCTCTCTCTCTCTCTCTCTCTCTCTCTCTCTCTCTCTCTCTCTCTCTCTCTCTCTCTCTCTCTCTCTCTCTCTCTCTCTCTCTCTCTCGATCGCCTTCCCCCCTCCTGGGTATCGTACCAGTGCCCCACCCTTCTGCTCTCCCTCACTGAATCAGACTTGTGAATGAGACTCCAGTGTCCCTACCTTACGCTCTCTCCACAGGCCACCAGGCTGCCCACAATTCACCAAAACTACCAACGCCTTTGAGGCTAGTGGGTTTTCCAGAAGTCTGCTGGAGTGTTCATATGTGGTATATTATTTTGTAGAAGTAATAAATTAAAATTGCGATTGCTTAAATATTGAATTGAGATTGTTGACAACATTGAATCAGTCTAACTGCCTCACCACCAAAATGTAGCTTATAGAAGCACAACAGTTTCAGATGCATTAGTCAATTTAGTGATTTGGTGAAATTTTTGTTTTTTTGTAATTTCCCCACCATATTACACACTCTGAGAACAAGTGCTAAACATATGCAAACTATCTCTCCAAAAATATATTTGTTATTGCAGACACTAAATGGTACCAATGTTTGGTGGGAACTAAAATTAATGTTTTGTTCTCTGAACTGTGGCACATCTAAATTTGAATTGGTTGGATCCGTGTCCTAGCTCATCATCATTATCATTTGTCACTTTATTGTCGCGGCCACACTGCTCAAAACACACACTCTGCTTTCGCAGAAGTGACTGCCGGCCACTTTCACGCCCTCACCACTGTTTGTGTGAACGTACTGTCACACATACATCACGGGGCACCGTGGAGCCTGAGCCATAAGATGCCCATCTCCTCCCGCGTGGGTGCGCGCGCGAGTGTGTGTGTCTTGCAGCATACGGAGTTGTGTTCTGTTTAAGTGTGTCTGTGTGTGTCTGTGTGTGTGTGTGTGTGTGTGTGTGTGTGTGAGAGAGAGAGTGTCTGTGAATGTGTGTGTGTGTGTGTGTGTGTGGTCAGATGCCCATGCCACTCATTAACAAATTTCTGATTAGGCTCATATGCTTTGCGTCGGGGCTTCCTCCTTCAGAAAATTATGTAATGGGGATTAGGAGGGAGGTGTGTGTGTGTCGTCCAGCTGTGCATGTTCTGAAGAGTGCCGGGCTGCAGAGCTCTATAAACGCAAGGCTTCTCTCTTAATAGCTTTTTTTTTGTCCTCTGTCCATCAGAGAGACTGGGGTAGAGGGGGAGGGAGAGGGTGCGCGTGTGCACACGTGCATAACAGGCAGGACTACGCAACTGCTTCTGACAACCTCACATTGAACCCACCTCACTAGAATTTACGCCTCAAAGGGGCTATATGAGAGGACTGGCTCTGAAGAAGACTGATAATGGTGGAAAAAAAAGGTTTGGGTAGATGAGAAGGGTGGGGGGGGGGGTACTGGTTGCAGGCTTAAATGACGTGTGTGTGTGTGTGTGGAGGCCAAGATGTTGCCATAGCTGCACGTGCAGCATGTGCTCCGTCTGAACCCAGTAAAAGGAGCGTTGGCTGCGTGCCATCGCTGCGATAACACTGCGCCTGTGTGTGTCCCAGTTAGTGGAACAAAGGCTGCGCGCTCAGAGCGGCCATCGCCCGGTGGGCTGCACTCAGTGCCCACGGCTCTCCTAGCAGTGATATGAGAGCACCCTATCCAACCACACACACACACACACACACCTCCTTCCCTAATCACTTTGTCTCTATTACACACTCCTCTCCCAGAAGTGTCTGCCAGGTGGTTTGTCAGGCTTTTTGATGCCCCTAATGCAGACAGTTATAAGCTGTAAGGTGTCTTCAGTTATATCATTCATGGCTTGAAGGGGGGTGTGTGTGGGGGGGGGGGCTCTTTGAAGCCATGAAGGATCTTCATTGACAATGATGTGCGTGTGTGTGGGGCTGGCTATGCTTTGAGCATATTTATATTCAAAGCAGTGTGACGAGGTGTTTATGATTTGTTTAGTGTGACGTACAAGAGGAGAGGTGAGATGAAGAATCCGTGCATCTGCTCGGCGGAGCTACTGTTGCTCCGTTAGGGACGGGGCCCCATGGGAACACCGCTCTGTGCCCTCACTCCTCCATACGCTCCAATCTCCCTTTTTTTCTCCTCCTTTCATCTCTCTCTCTCACTCCTCCCATGTCATTGCTCTTCCCCCATTTTACTGCTTTTCTCCCTGTCTATCTCTCCTGTTCATGCTGTCTGTCTATCTGTCTGTCTGTCTGTCTGTCTGTCTGTGTCTCTGTCTGTGTGTCTGTCTGTCTGTCACATTTGTGTTCTGTCATCTGTCTGCAGGCAGGGCTCTGTGGTGTGCAGCTTCTGCCTCTGTTGCTGCTGCTGCTGCTGCTGTGTTTTTTTTTTTTTTTTTTTCATTGGGGATTCAGTGCTGTACTTGAGTGCTCCGCTCGCTCCTCTCACACTCTATTTTTTCTCTCTGTCTCGTGCTGATTTCCTGCAGAGGGAGAGGAGGGAGGGAGGGAGAGGGAAAGAGAGAGGGAGGGAGGGAGGCATGCTGAGGGGGGAGGGAGGGGGGGAGGGAGGGAGGCAGGGGAGAGCTGGGAGATGCACTAGTCTACAGCTCCAAGATTATGAAGTGGGTGAAGCAGAGGGAGGGAGGGGGAAATCTGTCTGCCTAGAGGTATTGTGTATGTGTGTGTGTGTGTGTGTGTGTGTGTGTGTGTGTCCGCCCGCTCTCTCCCCATCTCTCTCTCTCTCTCTGAGAGTGTGATCTCTCGGTTGCAGTGCTCTGCTGAATAGTAATCAGTATTAGAGGGAGAGAGAGAAGAGTGTGAGTGAGTGAGGGAGGGAGGGAGGGAGGGAAAGAGAGAGGGAGAGAGAGAAGCCCGGTGATCCTGCTGCAGTATCAGGCAGCCAGTGAAGCGCCCAGGCAGAGGAGAGGAGAGAGGGAGAGTAAGAGAGGAGTGGAGGGAAGAGAAGAGGAGGAGGAGGAGGAGGAGGAGAGGCAGAAAAGAGGACCGCGACTGGTGCAGGAGAACAGGCAGAGGAGGGACAGGGTGGCAGAGAAAGGAGGAGAAGGAGGAGGAGAGAAACGAGGAGAGGAGAGCCCCAGATCTCTACCAACGGCTGGGTAACGTACGTGGTCCTCTGGCTGCCGCCGGCACTCTGCTGGTTGTCACGGCTATTTTTGGCTCGCATGCGTGCGTGCGTGTGTGTGTGTGTGTGTGTGTGTGTGTGTGTGTGTGTGTGTGTGGTAGAGCTGGCAAGGAAGGGGGGGGGGGGGGGGGCTTTACGTTTGTTTCGGCACTGTGTGTTTGTTTGTGTGACTGTGTATGTGTATGTGTGTGACAGTATGTTGAGGGGGCTTGAGTGTGTGTGTGTGTGGGGGGGAGGTCATGCGTTTGGTTTGTGTTGAGCTCGATGGCAGCTCTGTAGTATGAGACAGTGGCTGGGGTTTTTGATCTGCCTGACATTGAGTGGCTGGTTGGAGGAAAAAACGCTTTATCAGAGAGATGAACGCGTGACCCCCCATTGCTCTCAGCATACTATTGACCCGTGGACGTCCTCACCGGCTCTCCACCATTCCTAGGCCATCTGAAAAGACACCACTTCAGTATCAGGTGTGTGTGTGTGTGTGTTTCTATCCCTTCGTGTTTCTCCGCGTGCTCTCTGAGCTCCAGCCGTCTTTATTGATCTGAGCAGCATCCTGATGGCAGAGCGAGTCAGCTTTTGAATACTTAATGGCAGCGTGCTCTGCCAGCGCCCCCCCCACCCCCACCCCCCTCGCTACGCTCACTTTGGTCCTGCTGTTGCCAACGCACCTGTGCAGCTGGAAGAGCGTGCCGCTGTGGACGAGAGATGAAGGCGATGAGCGCTGATGGGCAAGGAGGTCGATAATAACGCTAATTAACAGCTGGTTGAAGTTGGGCCATGGTGCTAATTGGTATGAAGACTGAATGTGATGAGGAAGATGATGATGCTGATGGTCCTTGTAGAATTGGTAAAGGAGAATGGTGATGCATGATTGGTTATCAAGATCAGGGTAGGAGAGATGGCTATGGTAGCCATGGTGATGGGGATGCTGGTGGTTTGGCTGCCCACCTTCACCTGGCTGCAGGTCAGGTAAAGGTAACGCCCATATATGGGTAAGGAGTGGGGCAGTGGAAGAGCTCTGTTCTTATAGGCCTGGAAAACAGCTGACACAGTTGTATTATGGGATGCATATGTGTGTGTGCGAGAGAAAGCGAGCGCGAGAGAGGAAGTGTCTTGTCCTTGTCGGGACTGAAGGACAGAGGAACTATATAGAGATGAATGGAGGAGGAGGAAGGAAAGAGGAGGAGTGTGAGGATTAGACGTGCTGATGAATGTATGAGATGAATGGAACACACACACACACACACACACACACACGCACCTCACACACACACACACACACACACAAACACACACACACACACACACACACACACACACACACACACGGTCAGTGGAAAGTCAAATTTACACACGTTATTGCCCTTTTCATGTCTCCTTTTCTGTTGCTCTCTGATTCTCAGCTCCTCCTTCCCTCTTTCTTTTTTCCTCATTTTCTCACTGTTTCTCTAATCCCCCCTCTCTGCATTTAACCCCCTCTCCAGTCTCAGGGACTTCTCATCAGTTACCCGGGAGACATCCCACACCTGCCCCCCCCCCCCTCCCCCCTCTCTCCTGGTGTCACTTTCTTTCTGAATGCAAAGAAGGTCATGTAATGTTGGTGATTGAGCAGCAGCTTGTGTGTGTGTGTGTGTCAGCCCATTTCCATTGCTGTGAGCCATTTGTGTCTTCTGCTTGGAACACTGGATCACCTGTTCACCTGATTTTCCAGTGTCCAGTATTTGAATATGTATGCATTTCACAATTCATTGAGAGAGAGCTCTTGTCCTTACACACACTCGATCACAGGTAATGTACCTGCTTCTCCCACTATCGGTCTGATGTGGGAACCAGTCTCGTGAGTCTTAATGCCTATGATCTGCTGCCCATCCTAAAGGTCATGAAATGGTCCGCAGTCACCTAGCAACCATGGTTCTGATGTTGGGAGTTTGTATGTGTAGCACACTCCGCTCAATAGTAACGTAATCTGGGATTCACTACAGAGTTGAAATGGGTTTGCTAATGTGAAAAGGTGGTGTGATTTAGCTTATTGGTGCTCTCAACACGGCACTCTCAGCTTTTCAAGTCATCACTTGAGTGTCATTGTGCCCTTGAGAGCCTTTTTTGTTGAATGTTGTTTTTGTGGCGTACCAATGTGTGTCTCTTTCATCTAATGATCTCCTTCCCCCTGTCTCTTCACAGCATTTTCAGCTGGCTTTGATTGACTCGAACCCCTGCACTTTGTCCAAAGCTGAAAGTAAGTACCAGCAAACAGGCCCTATCTTTCTCTTTCTCTAAACACACACGCACACACGCTCGCTGTGGAAGGCAGCCACCTGCCTGCATTATTTAACAGCCCTCAGTTTTCTCAGAAGTCTTGTCCCCACATAGCATGTCTGCCTGATACAACCACTGCAAACCAAAGGCATTGGACAAGACATTTCAATGGCAAAGGCTAGACATTTCAATGTTCTTTTCCTAAACATAAACCCCCCCCCCCCCCTTTTAACTACCCCAAACTTCATCTTCTCCTTTATCCTCTCCTCCTTTCCTCCCTCCCTCCATCTGAAGTGGCTGTTCCCTGCCATTTCCCTGCTGCCTGAGACAGCCTGTTGCTATGGTAACAGCCATACGGGGCTGGCTAGAGCGGCGCTCCATGCGCTCCAGGCGGTAATAGGACACTCCCCCCCCCCCCACACCCCCCCCCCCCCCCACCAACATGTACAGTATCTCCATATCACCTTCTCTGCTCTCTCTGTCTTTATTTCTCTCCCTCTTCTCCTCCTTCCATCTCTCCCTCCCTTACAGTCCATCCTGCACTCCTTCCATATCTCTCTCTCTCATGTTCACTCTCTCTCTCCCTCTCTTTTTTTTTTTTTTTTTTTAACTCCCTCTCCCTCCCCCCTTCCCTCTAACCCTGCCTACCTTGCTTTATTTCTCCATCAATCAGCATGTACACCTTATGTGCTTTCCATAGTGAGCTGCTGAGGTGCACTAATGGAAAAAGCCCTCTCCACACCTCAGCCCTCTCCACACCTCAGCCCTCTCCACACCTCAGCCCTCTCGCCTGTGCAGGCTCCATTTCTTAATCTACTCTGGCCGTGTTCCTTTCCTTGATAAGTGTGTTCCTGTTCTCTAAAGGGCTTTTGCTAGCCTTTCATTTTCTCAGAATAGTTTTGCTAACAGCGTTTTTTTTCTTCTCTCCTCTCTATCTTACAGTCCAGTTCCACATCGCTCACTTATATGAAATTCAGGTAAGGGCAATCAGTGTACACTACACACTAGCTTAAACAGATGTGTCCATTTTTGTCTTTTACAACTGGCTTATTGTCTTAAAGCTGGTAAGAATGTTGGTGTGGTCTGTAATATCTAGGTGGTACAGAAGGATTAAGGGTATTGATGATGAAATGGGGTGCTGAGTAGCTTAAAGTGTGTGTGTGTGTGTGTCCTGAGGCGTTGAGACTGCAGTCATTTGTCACATCTGGCTGCTGGCACGGAGGGGAAGTGGTAAATAATTAACACGGGACAGAGAGGAGAGGGGTCCTTGTGGAAAGCAGTTACCCCAGAGACTGCCCTCCAGCATCAGGGCATGCAAGATCACCTCTACTTCCTCAACACGCGCACACACACACACACACACACACACACACACACAGCCCTTTCTTCATCTCCCCTGAGTGTCCAGTTTTACCATGGATTTAATTTTTGGGCCCTCATATGTTGATGAAGATGAGCCACTTTGTCAACTTCACTTGTGGATATCTGTGGAATGTGTCAGGGTTCTGTATTGCCTGTGTTGTTCTAAAGCCCTGTTTACACGTATTTTTGAAAATGTATTTCTCCACATTTTATAAATATCCCCGTGCAAACTACAGCGGATATAGTGACTATCTGTCACAATCATGGGTTGAGAGATTTGAAAAAAAGAAGAAAAAATCTGAATTTAAGCCACAGGTTGGAAATTCTGAGTTGAGATTCTGTACTGTTCCCCCCCCCTCAAGCTAAATTCGGACATCAAGTTTAGTTTGGCATAGCACAGAAAAATGGAAAAGATGCCGTGTGCAGTGCAGTGCAGTGTATGGAGCTCCAGGCCAGACCCTTCCCACTTCCTAGTCATTAATCATTCACTGGCCAATCAAATGCTCAGTCCCAGGGCACTGGGCAGTCCTGTTGTACCATGGCAACCACCAGACTGGTGGTTTCTGGTCTAAAAGCATGTGATTATGGAACTTCTCCACCAGTGAACTGTGACTACATTTCCCAGGTGCTCCTTTGGTATCTGATGGGGGATATCAAGCATATCTTTCAAAAAGCTCTGCTCTACTCTTACCAGTGACTTAAACATGGTTGATTTATAGACTGATCGCAAGGCGCAGTGGTTTAATGGTGTGTGTGTACTCTTACCGTGACCGAGATTACAGAAAACCGTTTTTGATGCATCCAGGTCACTGGGTTTCTGTTTATGTTTCATGTTTGCTATTTTTGACCTCATCTATTTGGCTTTCACTATTTGGTTGAATAGTCGTTTGGAATCCCGCTTAGTTGCCACAGACAAAAAGGATTTGTAACCTGCCCAAGTTTCTAAAATGAGTCTGTAAGTTGCATCAGAGCGAAGTAAGGTTGTGTGTGTGTGTGTGTGTGTGTGTGTTTGGAGAGACAGAACATTCGGACCGAAATGTTTGACATGCTGCTTTTAGTAAACCTAGACAGGTTGTGGAAAGACAACTGTGTGTGTTTGTGTGTTTGACTCTGCTATAGCCAAGATCCTGATAAGTGCTTGGGCTTAGACTCTGCCTGTCTCAAGGTCAGCAAGAAAAACAAACACTTATTCTAAGTGGTCTCAGGTTTCTCTGATACAACGCCGTAGGGCAACCAGCCTAACCACGCACGCGCACACACACACACACACGCGCCCACACACGCACCCACACACGCACCCACACACGTGCCCACACACACACACACACACACACACACACGGAGACGAACACAGACACTAAAGCGGTCCGACTTGTTGAGTCTTGTCTGCTCTGTTATGTCCCAGACTGACCCTCCCATAGTGTCTGATGACCCCCTCCTCTCTTCTCTGCTAGTTAACATCACTGCCCCCTTCCTCCACTGTCACACTTTGAAAGCCCCCCTCCCCCCTTGTGCTGGTCAGTCTCAGGGGCCTCTTTTGTGTCCAGACTGGACAGTCATAAAAATGGTCAACTCCTTTGGTTTTTCACCCTCTTCTCTTCTTCTCTGCTCTCCCTCCGCTCCTCTCTGCAGAAGAAATACCGCGCTGCAAAAGAAGCGTACGAGACTCTCTTACAAACGGAGAATCTTCCGGCACAGGTGAAGGCGACCACCCTCCAACAACTGGGTAAGTGCATCTGGACGTCTTTACTACGAGTGGCTGAATTTGCACTCTAGTTGTTTGATTACTCAGTGGCTGCCTATAAGCGCGGATGGTGTGGAACTTGGGGTATGTTCTCACGTTGGGTAAAGAAATATTCTGGCTATCAGCTTTTTTGTTTAATGGGGAGAAGGGCGAATCTTGATGGGGTTTTGTTTAAATTTACCATGCAAGCCTGATTTTTGTTAATGATTATGGCTTGATGACATATCTTATATGAATGGAATATTTTTGGTATTTATAGTTTATATATTTATAGTTGCTTATTATGGTTTTTGATTGGGAGGTGTGCTGGTAAACTCCCTTTGGATTGCATCATCCCATGTCGGTACATAGAGCAAAGAAAACAACCAAGTATTCCCAAATTAGTCCTTCCCAGCTTGGAATCCCCATATTCCTCATTGTGGACTAATTCTCCAGACACCTCACACTCCAGTCTCAAATGACTGTCTGATGCAACTTGTCGTTAGACTGGCTCGCCAGGTTATCTCACACACACGCACACACACACATACACCAGACACTTCCTACAGCTTTGCTGTAAAATGTTAAGCCCTCCAAACAGACACACACACACACCCTGTCATAAACCACTTCCATTTTTTCCCTCCCCCTGCATTTGCCGGCGCTAGTGTAGTTGCCATGGCAACACTCCAATGGGCGCCAGGCTTGCCACAGGTGTTAAGAGAGGGTGTGTGCAAAATGGGTGCAAGACTGTGTGTGTGTGTGGGGGGGGGGGGGGTGAATATGAGGGAGAGGGTGAGTGAGAGGCACGAGTTGGGGTCGTTTTGGGAGAGAGGGGGAGGATGGTGTGTGTTTGTGTGCACAAGCTGTCTGGCCTCCCTTGACGACCGCTCTTGGGTGGGAGGGAAGCGCAAGGCAAAGAGCTGTTTGGACAGAGCGCGCCCAGACTGAACACACACACACACACACACACACACACCCTCGTTCCCTCCCATTGTGCACAGCGACTGAAAGCAGGCACACCATTTGCTGGCGGCTTCTATTATTTATTTGTTTATGTTTTCATCAGGTCGGGGTTTGATTCGCCGGTCAGGCAGCTACCCCTCCTGTGTGAGAGAGCGTGTAATGTGAGGGCGGGAGAGCAGGAGGAGATAACGCTCCGGTCTTAGCCTAACTGTAGACAAGATCGGCTTCAGCAGGAACTTGTGTGGAGTCAGGAGTTAGACTACCTGCAGAGTTGCTCAGTACCCTGGAAAACTGACCATGCTGCCCTCCACCTCATCCTCCTCCTCATCTTCCTCTTCCTCCTCCTCCTCCTCCTCTTCTTCATGGGGTGCTGCTGCAGGCTGGATGCATCACACGGTGGAGCAGCTCGGGGACAAAGCCAACAAGGACAGCTATGCCATCCAGTGTCTGCAGAAGTCCCTGGAAGCTGACCCCAACTCGGGACAGTCCTGGTACTTCCTGGGCAGGTAGGACCAACGCTCTATATCGCAGATTATGTCAAAAGGTGTTTATTCTAATGTTCATGGTGTATTTCATTCTATTGGTTGAACATGTGTACATTGAAATATATTGCTCATTTTGTCATTGGGGAGTCCAGCAGAGTTGACCTTCATGGTGCTTTTTTCTTTTTCCTTTTTTTTTTTTTTTGAGCGTTTGTCTCTGTCACCTTTATAAATCATGTAGACTTTATAATTTACGTGGATGTTCCGGCATGGTTTTGCAAAAGACGTTTGGTGTTCATGGTGTGGGTTTTGCAAAAGACGTTTGGTGTTCATGGTGTGGGTTTTGCAAAAGACGTTTGGTGTTCATGGTGTGGGTTTTGCAAAAGACGTTTGGTGTTCATGGTGTGGGTTTTGCAAAAGACGTTTGGTGTTCATGGTGTGGGTTTTGCAAAAGACGTTTGGTGTTCATGGTGCGGGTTTTGCAAAAGACGTTTGGTGTTCATGGTGCGGGTTTTGCAAAAGACGTTTGGTGTTCATGGTGCGGGTTTGCTGGAGACTTGGCCGGATTTGTCTGCTGTATTGTTTGCTCTGGTGTGTGTGGCTCCGTTCTGTTGTACTCAAACAGGAAGTAGAGGAAAAGGAGAAGGATGAGGCAGGAAGTACTTGGCACGTGAACCGGAAATGGCCCTTTGGATTGTTGTCTCCTGGAGAGCAGAATAGGCAGACGTTGGAACTTTTTCTCTTGCACAGCTGCTGTAGTTCCTCGTCTGGTAGAACAGGGACCATGCAACACCAGGGGTTCAAAAAACTTAGTGATTTTGGATAAAGTGTGCTAAAGGACTAAACTTTTCTGTTGTGGATTTAAATCTGTCAAGTTAACATTTTTAATATGCTGCCTCTATGTAATAAAATAATGAAAAACATAACGTTTTTCAAAGTATTCTGCTCTGTAAGCTACTCTTTTGCACACTTGCGCTGGTCATTCTGTGTTACTGTCTTGGGTGGTATGGGTGGCAGTTTCTGAACAACCACGTCACAGTTTTAACTCTCTCAGAGCTAAGTAAACTTCTGCGGTTGGCTCACACAACCCTCTCAGTGTGTAAAGGCTGGCATGACTATTGGTGCTTGGGGTATTTCGCCAGATAGAGCATGGAGAACCGTGCATAGATAAAGCCCTGCAATGAGTCTCTTATCACTGTTGTGTTTGATTTTGAGGCCATTGGCTGATGGCAGTCATAGAAGAGCTATAACCATGAGTATAGGGCAGGCAGGCAGTCCTCAACTGCACTGAAGCCAGTGACTGAGGGGTGTTGAGCAAAAGGGTGAGGCTGAACAATAGACTTTGCATGATTCGTTAGGCCAATTTGAGCTGGGGTGTATCATTTGCATATACCTTACTGCTGCTATGTTTTTGTGTGCGCTCATTTATACCAATGGTTTTCTTTGGTTTCAGTATTTGTGGGATTTCTTCTTTGTTGTATTTTGTATTTTTAGGCTCTGGTGTGTGTTTGGTTGCTTGTATATGGGATTTAATACAGTTACAGATTCTTTGAACTTTGACCTCTGAATGACCATTCCACTTGTCTTGTCCATCCTCAGGTGCTACTCCAGTATCGGGAAGGTCCAGGACGCCTTCATCTCCTATCGGCAGTCTATTGACAAATCCGAGGCCAGTGCAGACACATGGTGCTCAATAGGGTAAGCCGCTCACTTCCTGACTTTAATATACTGCTCAGTGCCTTACAGGAAATGTAGGGTGTTCTCCCTTTCTGGAAAACACCTTAATGTAAACATTGAACACAACAACGTTGTTTGTGCAATGAGGGGTGAAGTGATTGGTAATGGTTGTTTGTGAGGTGATGCCCAGGTGGGAGTGATTACTCAGGTGGGTGTACTCAGGTGGGGGGCAGGGCAGGCGCTGAGGGTCTCTGCTGTCCTGTGGGAGTAGACGTGGAGGAGCAGCAGGGGTCCCAGTAGGCCAGGAAGGCGGGGGGGGGGGGCTGGGGGTTGGGCTGAGGGGAAGGGCATGGGGGGGTTGGCAGCCCGAGGGGAAGGGCATGGGGGGGTTGGCAGCCCCAGAGATAAAAAGAGCAATAACTTCCCCAATTATGGCGAGGGAAACAACCCTGATAAGCTGGAGAGTGAAAGATGATAAGATTTTTAAAATATTAATTGCAGGTGACTGGGAAGAGGGGCATATGGGTGGCTAGAGCAGGTAATTGAGTGAAGGAAAGAAGTCGTGGGTCTTAGGATTGAGGGGCTTGGTTTCAATTGTTGACCGACCAGGAGCCTGAGTCGGCCTCCCCATGTGGTCTTCTCATCTCGCTTCCATGGAGTTTCCTCTCGGACATCCCCCTCTTATCGCTGAAGTCTGGGCCACTCACTCTGCTCTCCTTAAATGTGCCTGTGTCTTATCTCTCCTCATCCTCCTGTGTCTCCCTCTCCCTCGCTCTCTTTCTTTCTCTCTCTCTCTCTTTCTCTCTCTCTCTCTCTCTCTCTCTCTCTCTCTCTCTCTCTCTCTCTCTCTCTCTCTCTCTCTCTCTCTCTCCCCTTCTCTCCCATTTCTCCCCACGTCATTCATCTCGACTGCTTTTCATCTTTATCTCCCCCTCCTCTCTTCCCAACTCTCCTTTTTCACTCCCTACCCGGTCATCCCTTGCTTCCTCCCATTCTTCCTTTTACTCGATTGCGTTCCCTCCCACACACGTTCCCTTGGCCTCCCCTATCCCTCCCAACCTGCCTCTAAGCCCCCCCCCCCCCCCCCTCTCTCTCTCTCTCTCTCGTCCTTCTCTCTCCCCCCGTGTCCTCGATCTTCCTTCCATCTACTCACCCTGTTCCTTTTCAATCCTCCTTGTGCTCCCACCTTAAATTTAATTTCTTTTTTTTTCTTCCTCCGTTCCTCCCACTTCACCTCTTTATCTTTGCCTCTGCCTTTTCTTTCTCTCCTTCTCTGTGTACTCTCTCTGTCTTGGTCTTTATCGGTCTTCCTCTTACCCTCTCTGTCTTGGTCTTTATCGGTCTTCCTCTTACCCTCTCTGTCTTGGTCTTTATCGCTCTTCCTCTTACCCTCTCTGTCTTGGTCTTTATCGGTCTTCCTCTTACCCTCTCTGTCTTGGTCTTTATCGCTCTTCCTCTTACCCTCTCTGTCTTGGTCTTTATCGCTCTTCCTCTTACCCTCTCTGTCTTGGTCTTTATCGCTCTTCCTCTTACCCTCTCTGTCTTGGTCTTTATCGCTCTTCCTCTTACCCTCTCTGTCTTGGTCTTTATCGCTCTTCCTCTTACCCTCTCTGTCTTGGTCTTTATCGCTCTTCCTCTTACCCTCTCTGTCTTGGTCTTTATCGCTCTTCCTCTTACCCTCTCTGTCTTGGTCTTTATCGCTCTTCCTCTTACCCTCTCTGTCTTGGTCTTTATCGCTCTTCCTCTTACCCTCTCTGTCCTCCACGTTTTTATCTTCTTTCTCTTCCTGATGTCTTTCTCTCTTACTCACTCTTTCTTTTTCTCTCTCTCTGTCTTTCTTCCTCTCTCTCTCTCTCTCTCTCTCTCTCTCTCTTTCTCTCTGTCTCTCTCTTTCTCTCTCTCTGACCCCCCCCCCCCCCCTCTCTTCCCTCCTCCAGTGTGTTGTATCAGCAACAGAACCAGCCCATGGACGCTCTGCAGGCATACATCTGCGCCGTGCAGCTGGACCACAGCCACGCGGCAGCCTGGATGGACCTGGGCACGCTCTACGAGTCCTGCAACCAGCCGCAGGACGCCATCAAGTGCTACATCAACGCCACGCGCAGCAAGTCCTGCAGTAACATCAACGCCCTGGCCGCGCGCATTAAATGCCTGCAGGTAAAGCCTGAGCACCTCTCTGCTCAGTCCCCCCACCCCCACCCGCCCCCCACCCCTGAGACGTGGCTCACAGTAGGGCTGGCCTTTCTATCTCTCTATTGCTGTTGTGCAGTCGCTCGACTCACAGATATCTGTGTGTATGTGTGGTGTTGTTGTTGTTGTTGTTGTTGGTGTTGTTGTTGTCGTTGTTGTTGTTTGCTATGTGCAATGATTGTTGTGGGTGGTTTTGATTGTGTTGTTGGTGTGTTTTTTTCCCTTTTATGATTTCCCTTTTTATGAAGTATAATTTATTTTTTGTTTAGTTTGGCTATGCTGATTTTTGCCTTACATCCACGCACTGGAGATGTCTATATGTTTAAATTGAATCCTTATGTAATGGTTTATTGTGTTCTTGATGTGTCTGGTGTTTTTTTTTTTGTTACTATTGATGCTGTGGAAAAGAGATTTCATGTGGCTGAGATGCCATGCATCTTCACCAGTTTTACAGCATACTCATCATGGCATTTGACTTTCCAGCTTTTTATTCCAAGCATTTGAGTTTTGAAATTATTTATTTTTTTATTTCCCTTATGATTTTTTTTTCTATCATTGGCAATATTCATGCACAGAACTTCAAGTCAGTACTCTCTCTTGCTGTAAAGATAACATTCCTTATGGTACAGAACACAGCATCTGATACTATAGGTTCTCTCAAGGTGGTTCGGAACCCGCCTTTTTTACTCATTCTTTTTTTTGTTTTTCCCAAATGTGTTTTCTACACGATTTCTCCTAGGCTCAATTGTGTAACCTTCAGCAAGGTAGTCTCCCGAGTAAAAGTAAAATGCTTCCTAGTATTGAGGAGGCGTGGAGCCTGCCAATCCCTGCTGAGCTTACCTCCAGACAGGGCGCCATGAGCACAGCACAGCAGGTGAGAAGAGCTAGCCTAGCCCCCCTCCCCCGAACCCCCCCTCCGGCCTGTAGAGTAACCCCTCCACCACTAACACGCACACACACAGAACACATAACACATGATCATAGGCATACCTGTAACATAACACACAGAGAGACATACCAGATTCCCTGACATGCACACAAGCGCTCAGAGATGCTGGCTAGTTCGGACAGTGTTGTTATTACGCCATGTACTCGCACACAAAAAGTCGCACACGCATATATACACAGACGTAACGCGCGCACACACGCTGCTGTTTCTACAGTCTGGTTATGGTGCAAAGCTGATAGATCCATCACTGGGCTCTCCAAAGCAACAACAAAAAATGCATAGCGCTCTTATGCATTTGTACATAGTGGGTCACCTGTCTAGCTGTGACCTGAATGTTTTTGAGCCATAATCTTTCTCCAATCGGACTGTCTAAAAACGACCTACCAAAAAGTTTTTGTTTGTTTAAAAAAAAAAAAAAAAAAGAAAAAAAACCCAACACATTCAACTCCTTTACCCCCTTGAAGTTGTACAGTCACACACAATCACCCATCTCTGTCGCAAGGAGATGGTTTAGGTTGGTGTGTGTGTGTGTGTGAATGTGTGTGTCGTTTTTTTATTTTATTTTTGTCCCCGCCTCAGCCACCACACCACACCACGGTCAGTGTTGCATCAGATTCGAGCGCTGACGTGTGCATGCGTGTGTGCGCGCGCACGTGTGCGTGTGTGTGTGTGCGTGTGTGTGTGTGTGTGCGTTTGTGTTGCCTTTTAGTGTGCGTAGGTGGAAGACTGCTCTTGTAGCAACACATCCCCCCCATCACAACATGGCAGTCATAAGTTAAACACATGTTCTCACTCAAGTCATCCCTATCGCATGCACTGAACCTGTAGCCATCCTAATGATGATGATTATGATTATGATGTCCGTGTTGATGAAATGTCTTGTATATATTTTTTTTTTTTTTTCTGGGGGTGAGAGTTGAGTGTGTGAATGAATGTGTTTCCGATGATGGAGGTTCTTAAGTTGAAAGTTAAGTGTCCTCTAGAAGTGTGTTATCTAAACCTTTCATTTAGGGTCTAGTGATTGTCTAAACTGGGATATAAATTTTCCTCTGGCACCACCTTATTTTTTCCCCTTTTTATGTCTTAGCTGTTTGACATCTAAGCATGTTGACTTACCAGTGGTGCGAACGTTAAATTATATTGATCATTTGTGGTGATTTGTTTTAACATCAGAATTCTAAATGCCAAGAAAAGGGTTATGGTATCATAGGCCAGGAATTGTATTGTTAATATATTTATTTGGAATGTTTTTATCATCCATTCCTCAGTGGGAAATGTATCAATCCTAATGTTTATAACATGAGTAGGTGATTTTGACATGCCAATGCACATCATGTAAATCTTGGCATCAAGAATATCTTTTTTCTAGTATAGGTTGCTTTAAAGCTTGATGTCCAGTCTTGTGTAGGTGCTTTTTGCTAATTTTGTAAGCTTCTTTTATTGGCTCTTACTTGTAGCTTTTCCTTAGTTGTTGCTGTCCAGTGCTTTTATGTAAGCATTGATTCAAAGTCAAAGAATAGTGTTGAGATTGTTTTCCATTTGAGACCTCCTGGTGTGAGTCCTGTATATTTGTGTGCATGTGTGTGTAAGCGTGTGTGTGTGTGTGTTAGCGCGTGTGTGTGTGTGTGTTAGCGTGCGTGTGTGTAAGGTATGTTTTTGTTTTTCGTATATGTATACAAGTTGACTTGTCAAGCCTCTAGCCATGCACACTTCCCCAGCTGTTTGCCTGTATTTGTGTGTGTGTGTCATTGCCATCCCTCAGGCCTGCAAGCCCCATCAGAACCAAGAGGGCCAGAACGCGGCCCACTCCCTGCCGCTCCACGCCACCGCCGGCCCGGCGGACGAGCTGTCCAGCCCCGCCAAGAGGAAGAGGACTGCGAGCCCCGCCAAGGTACGCAGCCGCAAGGCGCCCAGATCGCCGCAGTTATCGCAACATGGGGGTGGGGGGGGGGGGTCGAGAGGACTGTCTTAGCGAGCAGCACATGGAGAAGTATAGGAGTCGTCCAGCAATGGGATGGTTGCTGGGTCGTTTCCAGCGTCTCCTGACCATGTGTCGAAGTGTCCTTGAGCATGACACAGAGCCCCCAATGTCTCCCGATGAGCAGGTTGTCGCTTGTTTGGCAGCCTCCACTGTCTGTGTGTGTGAGCTGGTGAATCTGAGGCAGTAATCTATTAAGTGCTTGGAGTGCTCTGTTGTAGGAAAAAAACGCTAGACACATTTACGTGCACAGTTCTGCAGTTATATATTGTGGACGAAAGCATGTATTGGCATTCTAGGCCTATGTCCTACAAGTAGGGTTCTAAACCTCGACTGGAAGTAGAGGAGCAGGTGTAGGTACCATGTTTGAGTGTACTTGATGACCCCTTACTGCGATTCAAATCTTCGAACCCCGACCAGTAGGAACGGCTGAAGTGCCCTTGAGCAAGGCACCTAACCCCTCACTGCTCCCCGAGCGATGTTGTAGCAGGCAGCTCACTGTGTCGGATTTGTGTGTTCACTGTGTGCTGAGTGTGTTTCACTAATTCACGGATTGGGATAAATGCATAGACCAAATTTTCCTCACGGGATCAAAAACTGTGTGTGTGTGTGTGTGTGTGTATATATATATATATATATATATATATATATATATATATATATATATATATATATATATATAAATCTCTATATAAATCTCTATAATTGCTTTGTGATGCCCATCGTTTCTTGTAACGGGTGGGGGCTGAACATGGAATGAAATGAATCACTGCATGTCTTGCTTTACCTCTGGATTTGTGCGTCACATAGAACTTGTGTTTCTAGAACTTGGTGTTTTCTGAGCCCAGTAGGGGTGGGCGATATGGACAAAAAATAATATCTCTATTTTTTGTGATTTTGACGATAACGATAATTAGTCGATATCCTTTAAAGAATTGTTTTTGTTAAAGTCTGAGTTACTTTACAGCTCATTATTTATGAATAGCATCATTACAATAATAACCAATAACCTAACCTGTGACTTTTTAACAAAATCAACCAATGCATTATCACTAGATGACACATTTCCAATTCTGCCCCCACTTGTGTGGGTGGCAATGACATGGTCTAGCCAGCTACAATAGAGAAGATGAATAGGCCTAACAGTTTCCCAAGAGAAAGTCTTAAGCTGAAGTTCCTTTCAAACCTTTACATTCACTGTAAAACTAAGCAGACCAACAGAGTACATCTCAGTTATTTCCTTCGATGTTTTGTTTAAGAGCAATCATGTAGGCTAGCATTCCAAGTTACAGAATAGAAACGAATGCGTTAGCTTATGGCTAATGTATATGAGAAATCCCATAGAGATGCTAACGGTTAGCATATTCAGTAAACGTAGATATTTAGAGCGAACTTCAGTCCATTTACAAAAGAGTTACATGAGAATAGTTCTTTGTTTACAACTGACTATTAAAATACTCAAAGGCTAATGTTTTCTCTCCATATAATACCGTGTAGGAAAAAACGTGACTGTCTCATCAATGCTACTTGAACAGAAGTAGCCGCATAAAATCCCAAGTAGGCTACTCTCGCTGCACAAAATAAACATTAGGCGTGCGTGTGACAACGTTGTGACCCACTAGTGATCACGTGACACTTGCTCTGCTGCAGCCAGAGGCTTCTCCCGCATACACCTCCTGGGAATGTAGGAGTCTTCAATGCATGATTTCGAGTGTTTTTCCCCCATAAGTAATTTAAATACTTGATAATGTCAATTTGCACATCGTTAAAACAACAATCACGATATTATCGCAGACAATATATACCGCCCACCCCTAGAGCCCATTTTTCTGAATCTCTCAACCCAATTTATATGTGCTGTAGAAATAGATGTTGTCATCATCCCGGTAGACATTTGTAGCTCAAGTTCTAATTTAATGTTGCCTGAGTCCTTAGGGAAACAATTGATATTTAAATAACTAACTAACTCATTCTCCCTCTCATTCTCTTTCTCCTCTTTCTTTAACACCCCCCCCCCCCCCCCCAAACTCTAAATACAGAACTCTCCGGATTCCTGGGCAAACAACCCAATACAGCAGCAAAACCCCAACTGGTACTTGACGCCGCAGAAGTTGCAGGTTTGATTGCTGTTTTTCCTTTTTTTCATGGCTATTTATTCATTTTATGTTCCCTGCAAGTGATTTGTGTGTGTCTCCTATTCGGAGTAAATTTTTCCCGTCACACACATGAACTCCCTAGTGTATGGTCACATGACCTGAACTCTAGTCCAGCTGGTCTTAAAGGGGAAGGGCACACTGTTCTGCACTGCATGGGAAAGTGGGAAACTCTTAAACTTAAACCTGTTGTCATGACGAGAGAAACTGTGACCTGCTCTGTGTCGGTATAGAAAAGGTGTCTTCATTTTTATTTTATGAATTTGATGTCCTAACTTTAACTCACACAATTTTGTGAAAATGCCACACAAGTCATGGGAATATCCTTGAATAGTCATTGAAAAAAGTTCTGAAATGTTATCATGGAAATGGTTGGGGAAACTGTGGTTGAGTTGGCTGATTGCATCTGTGAGCAGTTTTTGCACCTTTGCTCATAATGTGAGCATATCTGTTGATGTGCCCAGGTGTGTTTTTGCTGTTTCTTGTTATTGGGCCAATGTTACTACTTAGCACACAGGGCTGCCCTATGAGGAGACGGGCAGATTCAGATGGATGACATGTCAGGGGTGGGGACAGTTGTCTTAAACATATCCTGCACGACTTCACGTGCCTCTCTCTCTCTCGTGCTCTTTCCACAGCTCCTGGACCAGTTGCGGGCGAACCGGGCGAGTCTGAAGCCGGCGCAGCTGCAGATGCTGGAGCAGCTTGAGGCTCAGTTCGCCCTCATGCAGCAGCACCAGCAGCAGGTACGGTGGCCTGTTGGCCTCCATTTGCTCCTTTGGCACTGTCCCCTAGTCCCCTGCTCCATGCTGTTCATATTTTCGCTGCATACCTGACTGAACTCTCAGTCCAGCTTCTCATTTCCGTCCAGGTGTCAGGCTTTTTGCCAGTCAGCTTTCGTAGTGTTTCCCAGGCCTGTTTCTGAGATCCTGGAGTGTCCTGTGGTGTCTTTGAACTGCCAGCGGTGCGGACCCCCGGACTAGTCATTTGGGCTCAGCTGAAATGTGTCCCTTAGGCCTAAATGAACTGTGTGACTGAACTGTCGTTTTGGTTTCTGGATGCTGTACATTTTTGTATCACATTAAGCCATTGAGATGTCTGCAAGCACTTTGAATAATAGCCAAAACCAATGCTTGAACATTTGTGCGTGCTTAACATAGTCTAGACATATTTATGATGCTTTGTTTCCCAAATGGACTGTGTGACTCATGGTAACATGTAGTATGAGCGGTTTTGGGGATGAAAAGTCCTATATGATTAGGGTTGGGCACCGAAACACGGTTCTAATATGGCACCGAAACACGGTTCTAATATGGCACCGGTGCAGACGCAAACGGTAGTAACTGCATCGAATAACAATGTGGATTTCGGTGCCTGATTTCGGTGCTTAAATAGCATTTTTTTTATTATTTTTTTTTTATACGAGGCATCACTGCATGTCATGCGCCATCTCTAACGTCTTGCTCTAATAGCAACACATCCAGATACAGTTAGCTAACATAAACACTGGATGTATAAACCAGAGGGGTGCACCACATAGGCGAGTGGACAGTGTTTGACAGCTTGCGTGAGCCCAAGTACTTTAAAGCGATATTGCGAGCTCCTGTCAAAATCTAGCAGTGGGCCTAACTACTAACTAATGAAACAACATCAACAGTACCCTACACGTTACATAATATCCTTGCTCATGTGCTAACTGGCATTTATTTGAAATGTTATCAGCGAAGTTGTAAGGTGAAAACTTTATTTCACGGTGTGTTATAAACAACATAATGGCATGATATTAATATTTCATGTGCATGAGGCCCATATAGCATCACAATGAATATGAAGATCATGTTAAAAGTTAGCTGGCAAAAACATAAATATGTAGGTTACATACCTGATGTCACTGAGCTGTCAAAGATGGCTACGAAACCATCTCCGTACGTTATCGCTAATTAAACTAAGCTGACTGGTGTTAGCACATAGCCATAATTGCTGTTAATATACTTACTAGGCTAGCGCTGGGAATCTAAACACTTCAACACAGACATGTAGCCTAACATGTTAAAAACTACTGCGTGTTATGGGTTAAGACATGACATTTCTTGAAGCATTTGGGAACACACTGAATTAACTGGAAAGTAGAGTCCCTGTTAGATTATCTTGCTTGCAAATGCCGTTGTCCATGACCTGGCAGTTCTATGGCAAGCTGTTTTAACATACCTTATGGCAAACCGCCTACACTGGGTAAACTTGAAAGCAGAGCGTACCATTGTGTGTGCATGCATGGCAAGCTGTTTTAACCAGGGCTTTGAACCGATTTTTTTTTTCCAATCGGTTCGTTCCGAACAGAAACGGAATTATAACGTTTCCGGTTATGAGTTCCACCAATAAATTGACGTTCCTGAACCGGTTAGAACAAAAAAATACTGTTCCCGGAACGGTTAATTTCGTTCCTGTCAGCTTTTTAATGCTATAGAATTATGTCACATCTTTCTCATCCAGCTTAAACCAAATGTAATAATATTACAACCATTATTAAATAATAATAATTATATTATTATTAATAATAATAATTAAATAGGCCTACAATTATTTCAAATGTGTAGTTTATTGTTAAAAGAGAAAATTTCCACACAAACGTAACGACATTATTAAGACACTTGGTTATGCCACTCGGGCAGGCGCGCCTGCAGGTGTATGTCCGTACGCACTGTGCGTACCATCACTCAACAACGAGAGAAAATTTACCTTGTGTGTGTGTATATTCACACCATATTGGCCTACCATACCTTTCCAACTATGCACAGTATCCCATTAGTTGCATGCCATCAGGCTATTTACAATTTTCTATTAAGTAAAGTTAGTGAACACTTATCAAAATTAACGCGCACACATGTTTGAGCAGGAGAGAATATGCACGCAGGCACGCATAGGCTACTTGTTTTTCTTTTACTCTGCTTTCTATATGGTTATCAGCACACAATGTTGAGCTAATTCACTAACTCAATACTCATCATGGATATCACAAGTTTAAACAACAAAAACAGAAAGGATGGAGGCAGCAAAGCTAGAGCAGCTATTCAAGATGGGCAAGAACAAGGTTGGCTTGCATTACAGCTGTTTAAAGCCAGACGTTACAGTAGCTATAACACAACTAAAGGTAGCTTTAGCCTGTATAGGGATGTATAAAGTTGCCCAAATGAATAGGTAATTGTAGACGTTGTTGTTGCATTATTGCATGTGGATGTTGTTATGCTATGTATGCACGAACCTAAAGGAAAAAACTGTCCACGCGTGAACGTTTTTTTCGGGGGGGGGGGGGGGTGGGTGTGCGTACCATAGCATTAATTTCTGCAGGCGCCCCTGCACTAACTCGGCAACAACAAATTCCAACTGTCGGGGGAAAAGGCCATCCAGTAGGCCTACTCATACCGTAACAAGCCATCTGTGCATTAGGCAAACAGAGGTGTTGGCGCCATTTAGCCAAATATTCGCTAGTCCATCATTAACGTGGAGTCGACAAATATAGCTATTGTTATTGTGTTTGGAATGAGCGTTTTAATTAACGATGGATCGTAATTTACCTCTTATTTAAGATGTGGAGTGGAGACTTTGTAATCCACCGCTCTCTCTCCATTCAGTCAGCTAATGTCTGATGTGATGTCACACAAGTGAACCTCAGCCGTCATGGTAACGTGCGCAGGAAAATAATAACTTTTTTTTTTTAGTTAATTAGGCAACGAAAACTTTGAGGAACGAAATAAAACCGGTATTAACCGGTTACCATTATTTTTAAATAAGTGTTCCTGTTCCAGAACATAAAAAATAATAACATTTCCGGTTTCGTTCCTGTTCCCTGTAAAATACAAAAAGTTCCCGGTTTTCGTTTTCGTTCCTTGAACCGGTTCAAAGCCCTGGTTTTAACATTTAGATGTATTATTCGTAGGAGCAATGAGATATTGATAGTAAATTGAATATAACAGTTCAATTTCGTGTTCAAATTTGTCTTATAAATAAAAAAAAGCAATTCATTCTTTAGACCATTTTAATTTAAAACATTTTAAAAACAAAGTACCGGTTCAGGCACCGTTTCGGCATCGAAACCGTTTTAAAAGTATCGATTTAGCACCGGTATCGGATAAAACCCAAACGATACCCAACCCTATATATGATTTCTAGCAAGCCTTTCCCAGATAAAAACTATTTTCACAGAAGAGGTCTAAACATTGCTGAAAATGTTGAAAATGCAGGACATGACTGGAATTGATAGTTGTAGAGGACTAAAACTGGTCATTGGGATCAGATTTTCACACCAGAGATGGCCCAAGGTGTGCTTGGTGTCATACAGTGAAGGTACCTTTTAATTGACCTCTTTGTGCCATAATGCAAAGGCTGTCCTCAGGAAGTAGTTTAATTCCAACCAATTAAAAACCTCCTTCAAAGACTCTGCTGGAACATTTGATAAAAGACAGATATAAATGATCGTGTGCAAATGTCAGTGGTTGCCCTTGCCGTGCCCCACCACTGGCAGCTAAATCCACTGCATATTTCTTATTTATTTCTGTAACATTTCCTTCTACTTGAACAAGTGAACTTCATTGCTTTGATAAACACGCATTTGAACTATTCGTTATTGTGAACCTATGTATAATTGCGTACTTATAAACCTCCTCCTAGGCCCACTGTGAGTTGATGTTGCAGCGTCTAAGTTGAACTTGGACTAGCGCTAACCACACACACACACACACACTCTTCCCCTCCCCCCCCCCCCCCCCCTCTGTCAGACGAATACAATCCAGGTCCGTGCTGAGCAGTAGCCCTGCATAGCCTCCAGTGCTTTAGTCTGAGTGCACACAGCAGCCACAGCAAAGGTCTGGGGCACTGGTTCCAGAGTGCAGCTCTGTGAAGGTCAATGGCAGGGCCACACAGAGTTTCACAATGTCCTCTAAAAGAAGCGGAGTAAAAATGCAAAGCAGCACAGATGGACAGGGGTGTGTGGGACTTTTTGTTGTGCGTCTCATAATCTTTCCCCGCGAGAATGTTAACTACTCGGACCAAGCTTTTGTGGGAAAAATAAATAGAATTCCGTGTGATTATTTGCTCATTCCTGCCGTGGCTGTTTCTGGCTTTCAGGCGGTGTTAATACTTAACACACAGCACTGGGATGTGAGTGAGAAATGAAGATGGAGAGTTATCTCACACACACACACACACACCTGTAAAAAAATGTGTAGATGATGCAGATCAAATGCAGGAAGAGTGTTTGATTCCATCTGTCAAGCATGGTGGAGGTAGTGTAATGGTTTGGGAATGCTTTGGTGGTGGTGCTGGTCTATTAGGCATATTCGGTGTTTGCGAATAAGCCCTATTCACCTTATTCCGCGCGCAAACATGGGGGCGCTAGCTTTGCCCACATTGTCTCCGAACTTCCGATTGAGCAGTACATCCATTGCGATACATTGAGATAGCAGAGATGACTATCGAGATGACTGGCATCATATGTTATGGGTCATCCTAAAGTTAGGAACGTTTATTTAGGATTTTGGTGACTTAACCCATTTACTCCTGAAATGCCTGCTAAAAACGCCTATAGAATCCTATGGCATTCTAGACTAAATAACCTTATTTCCTGAGGGTTTTCTGAAAACATACTAAAAATTGTCAACGTCTACCAAAATTTAATATCTAAGCCTCTGTAGCACCTAGAAACATGAAATAAAAAGCATGCTGCGCTACGCAGCATCCAGCGGGAGGGTCAATGTTGCGCTACGCAGCATCCAGCGGGAGGGTCAATGTTGCGTCATGCAGCATCCAGCACGAATGGGTTAAGACATTTCTGTTATACAGCTTTCCTATCTGAAGTTAGGAAAAAACTGACTTTGGAGCGGCTGTTCTGTAATGACTTTCTAAACTAGTTACCATAGTTACCAAAATAGATAAGGATTTGCGAGTTTCTCCATACGATAGAGCGGGCACTGCCATATCGTCTACCCACTCCGTAGGGGTGAATAGCCTTGGGTAGCGAAGTACAATATTGCAATCTGACCTCCTGATGGCATTTGTCGTTTTCCTCCCAAGTTAGCCTCTCTATCCTCTTCTGCCGTGTTATCCCAATGAAGCTAACTAGACGTAGCTAGCCGACCGGAAGTTTAAAGACAACGTGGAATTTAAAAAAATGGGCGGGGCTGAATAAGGTGAATAAGAAATCGTGAAGAAATAAGGTCTTCACTTCTGTTTGCTAGATCATGCCCCATCCTGTGGAGGGTGTTTGATTAGAGCTAGTTTATTCCAAATAGAGGAATGACTCAAGAACTACGCAAGAACCATGTGGGGAATAAGCATTCAGCTGGTAGGTATTCTATCAACAATTTAGCCTAGGAAAACCCATATGAACCTTTGGCACATTTGGGATTTGCTCTGCAAGTCCGTCTGGCCAAAAGACCATTGAGGCCTCTAAAACACAAGCACGCAAATACAATCGCTAATCCGGCATGGACGTGTATGTCTTTGGAACTGAGTAAACAACAGCGTTTCAAACCTTTGTTTACAAGACTGATGGACTTATGAAACGATTTGGTAAGAGTTTAACGAACCAATTTAAGTTTAATTTAACTGCTAGTTACGCCTCTGCTGGAAGCCGCAGATCAATGAGCCTTTGCCAGACCCACTCTCAATTGACAAGGGTCTGGTGTCAACGAGGCCGTCAACAATGGTGTGGAATGGACATTTTGTAAGTGACCCCAAACTATTGAGCTGCAGTGTACAGTAGCTTTCATGCCTCTCGTCTTGTTCTCGTTCATACGGTTATACTCTTTCTTTCTTTTTAAAGGGACACCAGGCAACGTTTTTGTGTTAATTAATCATCTTCGTAAGTCGGTTTAAGGTTAAATGACTCATTACGGGGCGAATGAAGGCTCTTTCGCCCGCCCCTACTGCCCGTAGGAAGAATATCCCACTTGCAAGTTCGGTGTATCGTACCCGCCGACCGAAGCAGGATCAGTTTACAGCACAGAGGCAGGCTAACGAAACGCTAAAGATTGTTGCAAACGTGTGTATAATGGCAGAGCCGGTGAAGAAGTGCAGCGAAAACCCTTGACGGAAGACGCAAAGAAAAGGAAAAGAGCTTCAGACCGAGCAAGGGGGAGTTTCGTAGAGAAAAAGCATCAGGCTTGCCTGGTGTCCCTTTAAGAGAAAAGAGAAAGAGAACTTCAATGTCTAGGGTTTAATCCATGGACCGCAAACCGGTCTTATAACTGGTGGTGGATTGCATTGGTGTGTTGACCAGTTCATTAACGCTGACATTTCTGTTCTTGTTTTTCCCCCTTCCTCTCTCCCCTCTCCGGTCAGATGAGACAGAACGCTGTTGGTCAGATGCGCCCCTCTCTTCCCAACGGCCCTTCGTCTGACCCCTCCCTGCTCGCCAGCGCCCCCGGCCACCCGCACCCCATCCTCTCCCGGACCCCTTCCTCTTCCTCCTCCTCTTCCTGCTCCGTCCCGGCCGGCCCCACGGCCAACGGGCCCTTCCCTTCCAGCCCCGCGCCTCTCGGGGTCGGAGGCGGGACCGACGGCACGTCTGCGGCCAATAATCATGCGGCGGGGGCGGGCCCAGGCAGCAACGGAAACGTGCCTTACCTGCAGCCACACGCGCTACCTCACAACCGCACAACCCCCACCAGCACTGCAGACGAAGCCTGGAAGCACCAACGCGTCAACGCCACTCAGGTAAGGGTCCGCTGCAGGTGCAGATGCCTTTCACTTTCATAAAAACAAAAAAAACAATGGAAGTCTTGAGTTGTGCTACTTTGAAGTTATGCAAAATCTACATTAATTTAATGAATGAAGGTAAATGAGATGGATGTTGTGTGACTGTTGAATAATAGTAAGTTATTTTAAATCCTGCCCTATATACTTATGTAGGAACTTGTAGACGTTGTTGATGCTTGCACAGTATAATGGTTCGTTTTATACAAAGAGAAGGAAATCAACGTGCACCCTTTGCACGTACACACTTATCTACATGCACATGTATGTGTGTACGCACCTACAGACAGATAGGGGCTTAACTGTTACAACATTGCTGTGGTGTGAGGAGGCATACGTGCCCATGTTAGATGCCATACAGAAGATGGAGCCCTCTTACACTTGATGAGCTTGTGTTAAGGTGTGCACCAATGTGTAAGATGTGTGCTCGCTCGCTCGCTCGCTATCCATCTAGCTCTCTCTCTCTCACTCCTGCTCTCTGTCTTGCTCTCTCACTCTCTTGCGCTCGCTCTTTCTCTCTCTCTCTTGCTCTCGCTCTTTCTCTCTCTCTCTCTCTCTCTCTCTCTCTCTCTCTCTCTCTCACACACAGAAGACTCTTAATTGAAACACTATGCACAGGTGGTGGGTCAGCTACATATGCACTTTGTTGTTTGTAAGTGCATCTCAGCCTGACAAGTTTGCCGCACACACACACTCTTTTGGTGCACATCACAAGGCTTTTCCGCAGGCTTTTGTGTGTGTTCTAATGAATACACGTGAGGCACGGTGCAGGCTGCTGCTTTCCAAATGAAAAAGCTTTTTAGCATGATTGCACAGCTTCAATTTATTGCCTGCCTCTTTTGGAGAGACCTTTCAGTCTCTTTGTTTTTGAGCGGAGCATTTGCTAATTAAATTAGCGGGAGACTTGCCAGCCTCCATCCTAATGCAAAATGTATATTTCGATTATACCACTTACTTAAAAAGCTTCTGTTGCTGCCCTCTGTGCTTCTTGAAAACGATTCAAAGAAGAATTAGCTTGGAAGAATTAGTGGCTTTTTTTGCAGGTTTTTGTAAGTCACTGAAGAACAAAAAATCAGATGGGTGATGCGAAGACATGGGAAAGCAGTTCTGGGATTGCATGCACAGGACAGTGCTGTTGTGACGACACTTAACGTTCATTTGGAATTAGGAATAAAGTATTTCTTATCTTTGGCTGTTTGTGTGCTGTACTATTTAGAACCCAAGTTACTCAGCTAAGCATTCTCTTTGCTTTCCTTACTGCAGGGGCTTCACAAAGGTCCAGGTTCTCATTCGGCAGGTCCTAATGGCGAACAGCCTTTCTCTTCCTCTGGGGTCCTCTCCCCCCAGTCCTCTCATCCTGTAGCCCCTGGTGCTACCCCTGCCCCTGGCCATGCCACACCCAATCAGGAGGCCCTGGAGCACGGTGGCACTGCCCTGTCCTCCTCCGCATCCACCACCACCACCACCACCACCCACAATCACATGACCACCCCCAACAACACCCTGACTCTCCCGGCACCTCCCCCTCCCCCTACCGCCACTGCTGCCACCCCGCACTCTGCTACCTCAGGTGGACCGCCGGGCACGGGCCAGACCAAAGAGGGCGCGCCATCAGGGAACGGGCATCCGGGCACAGGAGCGCCCCAGGGTGGCGGGAGTGGCAATGGTAACGGCGGTAACGTCGGCCCCAGCTCGGCGTCGGAGGGACTCCCTAATCACGTCCCCCCTCAGCAGTCGTCGTCCGTGCCGTCCACCGCCACCTCCTCCTCTTCGGCCACTACAGGCTCCCCCCAGCAGGGGGCCTCGGCCAGCCCAGACAATCCTCAGCTCTCTGCCTTGTTAATGGGAAAAGCCAACAGTAATAACAGTAATACTCCGGGTGAGGCAGGCAAGGCGCAGGTCAACCATGTGACGGCAGCGGCCACGGCCACATCGACGACGACGGGGGCGGCAATGGCAGCAGCGTCGGCATCTTCATCGTTATCGTCTTCAGCGGCGGTTGCTCAGGGCAACTCGCTTGCATCCTCGCCCTGCTCGGCCATGTCCACGGCTTCCGCCTCGCCAGGTGGCCCTGGCGCCACCCCAACGTCCGCTACACTTAACGGCCAGGGCCCCGAGCACACGCACAGTCCACGCAGCACGCAGGAGACTGGAGGACGGCCACACAAACCCCCGGCTCCCACCCTCGCGCCCTGGTCCTCAGTCTCCATCTACCCCAGCTCCAGCGAAGTCCTCAAGGCCTGCCGGTAAGACTGACCACTCACTCACACGCGCTCTCTCTCTCTCTCTCTCTCTCTCTCTCTCTCTCTCTCTCTCTCTCTCTCTCTCTCTCTCTCTCTTGCTCTCTCTCTCTTGTGCTCTCTCTCTTTCTGTGTCTCCTCTCCTTTTTCTCTCTCTCTCTCTCTCTCTCTCTCTCTCTCTCTCTCTCTCTCTCTCTCTCTCCCTCCCTCTCTTACTCACTCACTCACTCACTCTAAAGCAGTGGTTCTTAAACTTTTTGTCTGCCGTTTTTTGGCAGGGTCACACACACTTACATTCCTGTCTGAATCGCTCATGGGGCTGTGCAACTAATCAAAACGAATCAAAATTTCCAACGATTATGAAAATACCATAATGAAGATAAAATGATTTTGCAAGTTATGTGAATAATATTTGTAAATAAATATCTTTTAACCAGGGGTGTGATTCTTCCGATTTAATCCGGAATTCCGGATTGCAATTCGTATAGATCCACAGATTTTTTTTTTTTTGTGCGGTCGGTCGGTCGGTCAGAGGTAGGCTACATTTCTGGATAACACAGACCATTGCTATGTATAACAGGCCACTGACAATGACGACGGGTTTTGTGCTTCACGTCTTTCGGAATATTATGCCGCAAGTAGCGCAAGTGAAAGTAGACGGGTTGATCAGCGCGTTCTGAAGAATGCTTGATTCAAGTTCAGTGTGTGTGGCGAACTAGTTTCTCAGCAGAAGCCTTGAAACGGTAAAGGTCAACAAATTGATTTAAAAAGACATCATTTGTGAAGTTTTTTTTTCTTTTTTCTCGTTTCAGCTTTGCATTGGTTCGCGTCCAGTTTGACCTTTTAGGATTTTTCGATAATGATAGCAATCTTGTGATGCTGATATTGAATTTTCATTTCTGCGCGTGTAAGTTTCTGTTCTTGAAGTTAGCTGTGACAGACTAGCCTAACGTTACTGGTTTTCATAGTTTCCTGTCTACAAATCCTGTCTACCTTAGGCCTACTAAATTGTTTAACACCTTGTCAATCCGCGATTGTCCAGCCGTTCACTTCCGTGAACCTTGCGTAATGTTGAGTAATTGTTATAATTATTTTTGACAATATTGAAATCCCAGTTAATTTTTGCCGTAATTGAGCAGCCCTGAAGTCCACTAAAGCTCCACAAAAACACACACTTGTGCTCTCTGAGTCAATCTAACATATCAACTGCTAGTTAGAGCGTCAGGTTATTGCCCTGCAGAGCCAGGTGCGTTCACCTTCCATTGCATACCCAAATGGAACTAGAGGGCCTTTTATAGCCTCATATTTGTTATGTGCTGCATGCACGAGTGTTACCATACTTTGTTCTCATTAAGGCCGGACACTGATTTTACAATCTGCACTCTTCCCCGAAACTCTCCCTTAATTCCACTGTGTTCAAATTGTGTCCTTCAGATGCCATTCAAAACCATCCCAAACGCATTGCTTGTTAATGCCTGTTGTTGGCATAGTTTTCTGCCTTGTGAATTGTATTTATTAATTTATTTTATTCACTTCAGCGCTATGCCAAAAAATCTCTGCAAGGCCAGCCAGTTTCCTGCCCCTTGCCCCTTGTCTGTGTCTTTTTCAATGTGCGTTACATAACGGCAGTTATTGTCAGGTTATGACTGAGTCGTTCTGCGCTTGGGTGCTGCAGACACTCAGTTATTTCTCAGGGCCACTGAACTCCTGAAAGCTGGGGCAGAGAGCAGCGGAGTTGCAGGGCCAAGTTTTATTCTTTCCATCTCTCTCTCTCTCTCTCTCTCCCTCCTTCTGCCTTCTTTTGCTCTCTTCCTTGAGTCTCTCTCTTGGTATTGCAAGGTCTCTGTCTTTTCCCTAGGCCTCTTTCTATTTCACTGTGCCACTCACCTACATTAAGGCCAACTTCCAGCTCTATTCATGCAGGCTTTTGAGTGAGTGCAGTAATACACTACCTCACCTGCCCACCATTAATCCCTTGCTATTCTCCTTCTGCTATTAGAATGTCTCCCACCCACTGAGCTGTGTGCACTAGGCCTTTAGAAAAGCACCTTTTCTGTGTGTGTGTGTGTGTGTGTGTGTGTGTGTGTGTGTGTGTGTGTGTGTGTGTGTGTGTGTGAGAGAAAGAGAGTGTTTGTGTGAAGTAGACACTCGGGTAACTTAAGGCAATGGTACACTCCCGCGTCTGCGTCCCGCGCACGCTGCACTGGTGAGCGCGTGACGAGAATTGCATCATTTTTACGGCATGCATCACGTTTTTGAGAAATTTAAGACCGCGTTTGATCACTTTGACGCGTAGACTGCGCATGTGTGAAACGGAACTGCTGTAAACACTCCCCTCCAGTAGGTGGACCACATAGAAGAACAACACTTAACCTAGAAACAAACCTAGACAGAAGAAGACTTGTTTGGTTACCATAACGACGATGCAGCAAAGCGCCTGTCCTCAGCTTGCCTGGCTATAAAGTTACGTGAAACACCACGACATGGAGTCAACTTTGACCGATGTAAAGCCACAATCCACAGATACAGATTCTTTAACATTATCTTTAACGGTTACACACACGGATACACAAGACATCACATTGTAGATGACTTGGGGACGTAATTGTCCGCTCAGGCTTGGCCGTTCTGTGCGTTATATTCCATTTTCGAAACATGCTGCATGGGCTCTGGCTCCAGTCATTATTGTGGCTAGGCTACTTGCTATTATTGGCTTGATTTGGTCATGAGCACTGGATCATAGAGCACTGGATGAGATGGCAAACAATAAAATAAAAAACAAACTAATCATAAACTGTAGAAATGCGCTACACATGGCACTAAAAACCGAATAGTTTATTTATAGTTCGACTACGGATATTTCACGTCATGTTCGAATAAAAAGTGACAGCCCTACTCCCTGCATAGAGAGCTGACATGACTTTGGATTAAATGCATCTTTTAAAAATAAGCGTAGACTAGCACCTACTGAACAATGCTGAAATCAAATCGCGAAACCCAGAACCATATAAATGTATCTATCTACAAGGCTCTGGCGAAACACAGTAACACTTGTTGATCGAGATGCATTCTCGCCTGTTAAAGGGACACCAGGCAAGCCTGATGCTTTTTCTCTACGAAACTCCCCCTCGCTCGGTCTGAAGCTCTTTTCCTTTTCTTTGCATCTTCCGTCAAGGGTTTTCGCTGCTTCTTCGCCTGCTCTGCCATTATACACACGTTTGCAACAATCTCTAGCGTTTCGTTAGCCTGCCTTTGTGCTGTAAACTGATCCTGCTTCGATCGGCGGGTAGGATACACCGAACTTGCAAATGGGATATTCTTCCTACAGGCAGTAGGGGCGGGCCTTTAGGGGGAACCTTCATTCGCCCCGTAATGAGTCATTTAACCATATACCGACTTACAAAGATGATTAATTAACACGAAAACGTTGCCTGGTGTCCCTTTAATACATTATCAATAATGATAACAATAATAATAAAAGGAATGTAGCCTACACCTCCCAGGTGCACTCATTATCACCTAATCCTGAACAATGCTGAACTCAAATCTCGAAACTCGCCTGTCAACACCGGATAATGCGTTATCATAATAATAATTGAAGGAATGTAACCTAGCTCTAGATTCACCCATTATCACAGTGAGACATTAACATTATGAACACAAAGAGTTAGGCTACTTCAAAACTTTTATTGACACATCATAATTACAGGTTTTTGGTTCATACTTTTTGGTATGAGGCAGGTGTGAAGACTCAATACAAATTTAATTGAGGACATCTGTACGCACAACTCTTTCTTACCATGGCACTGCTGTGTTTCGAAAAATGTCTTTACTTTGTATCGCACCAACATTGCTGCCCTCGCGGCACCGAGTCACATAAGTAGCCTAATAAGCAAGTAAGCTATAAGCAAGTCTCTCAGCTATACCAACAGGTGTGCTGTGTGTGTTCTGGTGGATGATAAATGGAGCGATGCGATGGGCCAACTTATCAAACTTCCCAGCAGACAGGCGAAAGTACTCGTGGTGCTTCTCCTCATCTAACAGCCGCATCTTTAGCACACACGTGTGGAACACTCCTTCACTAGCTCTACCTTCGTTCAGTGCTCGCACATCCCACGTTCTTCTTTTCTTCAGGCGTTTCAGGGTTCTTTGGTGGTTGTGTCCTACTTTCAGGCTCGACGTGCCGCCCCCAGTTCGTGGGGCAGAGTATCACAGTTAATCCATAGTGCACAGGCGCTAACCTTAACGCGCATTCAGGACAACAGAAATTGGAGTATGCTTCGTGTAAGCTTCAAAAATGACGCACGCCTTCCACACAAATGTGACGGAGGAGCATATCACAGCCTTTAGGCTTACAGTCTCACTATCGAACACACACATTCCTTGCACACTCTGTGTGTGTGTGAGAGGATGGTTTTGGTCCTCCCATGTATTTAACATGTGGGTGTGTCTAACCTGTCAAAGCATTTGCAGGGCAAATATCTATTTCTCTGTGTGTGGTGGCCTAGTACAGCTAATGTTTGCTGAAAGTTTTTTATTAATTACAGGTTCCGTAAGTGGTTTGGTTTTTTGTGTGTGTGTGTGTAAGAGTAGGTCATAACGGTCGTTCCATTCTTGTGGCATATGCGTCTCCTAATCTAAACATTGCCATAATCCCATGGATTTTATTGGATTTCACATTCGGTGTAACTTCAGAGGAGAGGTGTCTGTCAATCTGCCAATATGGGCTCCAGCGACAATATAAGGTATACAATGCTGTATAACTTTCAGCTGGCTGTTGTACAACACGGCAGTTGTGTTCTAATGGCACACTGCACTAGGCATACCGGGTTATTACTCCGGCATCATGCTTGCTAAAGAAGGGATTGCGTTGTATTTCCGTTTCGGTAATACTGCGTAACCTGGAGGTCATTGACTTGGTGGACTTGTGCTCCTTCAGCAAGCTGATTAGCATTCTGTTGCCCCTTCTTATGTAGAGTATGTGTTATTTATTGAGGCAATGTTACAATGTAGCTCTTGAAATGTTGATGTTGCTGTTGTAACGTGTCCGCACTTTGGTAGAATGATGTGTTTGTGTCCCCTATGTGAGACGAAAGGACTACCTTCTTGGTTGATGCAGTCTTTTATCATTGGTCAGGCTGACATTCTGTTGCCCCTGCATTGGTACAGCAATAGTGCCCCCTATGCTAGGTGTTGGTGTTGTGGATGCCCTTTGCTGGTAGGCTGGTTTCTGTGGTAGTCCATGGCTGGAGGTACATACACTCAATCACTGAGGAGATTGACATTCTGTGCCCCTGCATTGATGGACCAATGTGTCCTAGTGTCCAACTTCAGATTTTCCTTGCATTACATCTGATTTGTAATGGCCCCTTGTATCTTTTTACCGGCCCCGGAAATTTACTTTTACATAAAACTGTTAATTTATTACATTGTAATTTCTGTTAGTAGCCTCAAACGCTTAGCTTCAACAAGGTATTATCAGAGGTGAACTGAAATGACTCATGACTGTGATGGGCAGAAAAACTGACAACTGAGCCATGAACTTCCCCATCCTGCTCTTTCACTTGCCCCGGGCCAGTGTTTATGTTGGACCCTGTGTCCCCATGCTAGATGCAAGTTGTGCTTCCCCTTTGCTGGACAGACTGGGTTTCTGTGCTGGTCTGATGCTGGGCTCCACAGAGTCCATCATTGGGGCAGACTGGCTCAGGTGGAAGATGCTGATTGGGTGCGACAGAGCCACTGGGCAGAAAAAAAGCACATCCCTCCCCTGTGACTCCTGACCGGCAGCCAACACACACGTGTGTATGTGTGCTACAAGTCAGACAGACACACACACACACACACACACACACACACACACACACACACACACACACACACACACACACACCAGTGTGTGCATGCTGAGTTACCAGCAGACTTTTTCCCAAGCACACATTCTCCTTCTTTCGCCATGGTTGATGTCATCATTATTAGCCTAGGCCTATAAGCTGACTTTCCCATTCACTGTTAGCTTTTGGCATGTGATGTGTTGGGATTTCCTTCACCATGTGTGTGTGTGTGTGTGTGTGATGAATTATGCACGCATGTTAAAAGCATCCAGTGACATCTGCCAGTATCCATTTGGTTTGCTTACGGAGATACTCTTGAGGTCTGGCAGCTTGTCCAGAGGTTGACAAACAGCGCTGGGACCTCAGTGTTGGCTGGGTGCTGACCATATGCATCCAGGCTTCTAACTGTATACACTGGTCTTCACTGTAGACACGTCTGTAAGGTGAGAGTTGGTCTCGTCTGTCAGCCCAGTGGATTGTGGTCTAGAGGATATTGTTGGAGACTCTTGCATACATTTCCATTACATTTATTCGTTTGGCTTGCACTTTTATCCAACGCGTATTGCAGTGAGTACTGATATACTGATTAAACCTGGGTCTTTTGGTCAGCTTTTGCTCTTGAGGATTTGCTCTAACGTTTGCTCTGAATGAGGATCTTCGCAAGCCTGAAGAGCACTTGTCATAAGTCGTGTTTTTTTTTTTTTTTTTTTTGTCGTCGTATCTGAGGGAGTCTTTGTGTCTGAGGTGCTTTCGAGTCGATTCTTCATTGCGCTCCTGCTCTGTAGTTATGTAACAGCTCTTTAAAATGTTCCCCAGGCCTGTGCTGATCACTGTGTGCCGTGTTTGTGTTTGCGCTCCTTCAGGAATCTGGGGAAGAATGGCCTGTCCAGCAGCAGCATCCTGCTGGACAAGTGTCCCCCTCCCCGAGTGCCCTCGGCACCCTACCCTCCGCTGCCAAAGGACAAGCTCAACCCCCCCACCCCCAGTATTTACGTGAGTATAGCCACCTCAGACACGCGCGTGGACACACGCACGCACGCACGCACACACGCACGCGCACACACACACACACGCACGCACGCGCGCGCACACACACACCTTAGTCACACGCGCACACAGTCACGCGCACACACTCTCATGTATCTTTCTGTTAATGAATCCTCTCATGGTGATGTTGGTTAGACCTGTTCAGTAAACTCACGCTTAATGATAAATATGTGCATAGGACACACACACACACACTTTAAACATGAATCTCTTTTACTTCGAACATCTGCAGATCAGTAAAACAAAATAAGTTGGTTTGTAGGGGAATGGCCCTTTTAACACGAGTACACCAAATGTGCCACATTTCCAGGATAGTGTACTCCGTAAACTCCCTGTTCTGAGTGCATGTTTGTTTATAAACCAAGCTCCCCTCCCTCTCTACTTACAGTCAATGAATAACTCCAGCTAGCTTTCTCACCAGTTAAATGTGCTTAGCAACTTTAAAACTCCCTCTTCTGTATTTGGGTGCATCGGCCCAACCCCCCATTCCCTTTGCTGTATTGATGTAAGCGCAACAGCGCCCCCAACAGGCACAGTCTTACCTCTAGCAATCCTGTCAAGAGGCTGCAGGATTAGTGTTGGGTCGATACAGTAGCGTTAAGTGTAGGTGAAGTGTGGCGTGGATTGGTGTGTTTTAGACAGCTACAGCCTTAATATGCAAGATTCATTTTTCTCATGCGTCTGTCTGTCTGTGTCTGTGTGCGTGTGCATGTGTGTGCGCGCGTGCGTGCGCGTGTGTGTGTGTGCGTGTCTGTGTGTGTGTGTGTGTGTGTGTGTGTGTGCGTGTGCGTGCGTGCGTCTGGGTGTGTGTGTGTGTGTGTGTGTGTGTGTGTGTGTGTGTGTGTGTGTGTGTGTGTGTGTGTGTGTGCGTGTGCGTGCGTGCGTCTGGGTGTGTGTGTGCGTGCGTCTGGGTGTGTGTCTCTACAGCTGGAAAATAAGAGGGATGCTTTCTTCCCACCACTGCACCAATTCTGCACCAACCCTACCAACCCAGTCACGGTCATACGGGGCCTAGCAGGGGCTCTCAAACTTGGTAAGTCTGCCTGTGTGTGTGTGTGTGTGTGTGTGTGTGTGTGTGTGTGCGTGCGTGCGTGCGTGTGTGTGTGCGCGTGCGTGCGGTATATGGTTAACGTGTGTGTGTGTACCAGCACTACAGAGATATTTTAGATGAACCATCAATTAGCATGTCTTTCTCACCCATACAAACATTGACACTCATGCTGTTGCTGAAGCTTTAGCAATGAGAAACGCTTGTCGGTGTGATCTATTCAGTAAGTGAGAGTCTCGCTTAGCTGGAAAGCTTTGGAGAATCTTTTAAAGCGCAGACCGTCGTAGTTCCTAGTGGATGTGAGGTTTGGCGCTGCGCAAGTGTGTGCTTGCTGGCATGCTGTGTGTGTGTGTGTGTGCGTGAGCTTTGCTCTGTATGTGCGTGCTTTTTCTCTGCTGTGCTGTGCGCATTCCCGTGTGTTTGTGTGTGTGTGTGTGTGTGTGTGTTTATCTGAAAGAGAGAGAGCTATGTGGAGATGTACAGTGTGACAACAGCACCACCTGTAAGCAGATGATGTTACTGCAGCAGGCTGAAACTGGAGGAGAGGTTCAGTGTAGAGACTGTCTGGCCTGTTTCAGTCTCAGACTATCGTCCACCACAACGCTGCTCTCAGACCACCAGTCCACCTCACCGGTGCAGGTCCACTCTGATATCCTTCCATTATACTTACTAATGCTGCAGCAGGTTAGCTGAGCGAATTGACAGTTGATCCATTTTGACAGTTGGAATATTGGTAATGCTGTAAGAATTTAACTAGACTTTGAAGTTTGTCTACCTCAGGTGTTTCAAGGTTGTGCTTGTAGTGGGTATTGTTCTGGTCAACTCTGAATTTTGAAGAGAATGTGCAACAGGATTCTGCCTCACTGCAGAGCTAGCCATAACCTGGTTATGGTTTTATGCATCATAGTGGCACCTAATGACCTAGCGATTACACAGGTAGAATGACACATGATTAAAAGTCTGGGGCTATATAACTGGGGGGAAATAATGCCTGGTCTATAATTTCATATCTAAATGTCAAGGTACTTGGCCGTCCTATAGTACCTTCACGGCCCCTTAAAGGCCAAGTAGTGTTCCTGCCTGTGTTGCCCTGTGCCTGTGGAGCAGGTCTCTGCAGCTTAACATTCATCTGCCCCCAGGGAGTTCTCCTAGGTTATACCGTGGCCAGGGCAGCGGGTTCTGCTGTTTTAAAACAGATAAATAATGAATGAATAAATAAATGTGTGTGTGTGGGTAGGTGGGCTGGCCATGGACAAATTAGAAAAAATTCCCTAGTTTCATATTTTCTTCCACCTCCTCCATTTAGTCTTATTTTCCAGTGCTTTCTGGCTATACATTTAAATTCCATGGTCTGCTGTTGCACCAATTCATAGCTGAATTCACAGTAATGGAAGTGGCCTTTCATTCTCTACCCCCCCCCCCCCCCTTCTTCTTCTCCCTCTCCCGCCTTCAGATCTGGGTCTGTTCTCCACAAAGACGCTGGTAGAGGCCAACCCAGAGCACCTGGTGGAGGTGCGGACACAGCTGTCCCAGCCCACGGATGAGAACTGGGACCCCACGGGCACACGCAAGATGTGGCGCTGCGAGAGCAGCCGCTCGCACACCACCATCGCCAAGTATGCCCAGTACCAGGCCTCGTCCTTCCAGGAGTCACTACGGGTCAGTGGAATCATGTGCTCAACTCTAAACACTATATTTCTCTCACTTAGAGCATGTGCCTCTATTAAATTCATACATGAGATTGAGTGGAACTCCTAATTTAAGTACTATTGTTTGTATTGTTTATACAGAGCTAGTTTTGGCACGTTTGAGATATTGCAAGTTAGTTGTGTGTGTGTGTGTGTGTGTGTGTGTGGGAGGAGGGTATGCTTGCTTTTGTTCTGTTTTTCATGCTATTTTGGTTAAGTGTAAATTTAATTTCTTGATTGGAAGCACCGTGAAGGTGTGATTCTCAGGCCATCTGTCTCATGTGGTACAATGGTGTTACAACTTCTTATTTTGAAGCCTCATCTTAGCTTCTACTCCGAAGAGATAAAATCTGAACCATCTCATGCCTTTTTTTCTAGGACTAATATGGGGTGGGTTAGTTTGACTCTCAGCTGGCTTGGGTTTGCGCCTGTGCCAGTGTCTCTAATATATGTGTGTGTGTGTGTGTGTGTTTCAGGAGGAGAATGAGAAGAAAGGCCAGAAGGACCACTCGGACACAGAGTCTGCCTCCACAGAGAAGTACGCTCCTATTTGCGCTCACAATGAAGCAGGTCTTATCTCAGCCTTAGTAAAGGGTTATTGACTGGATTTTTAAAATGGTGCATAGTCCCTAAGAACCATCACTGCCCCAGACCCATTTCCAGAACCATTCAACCCTATGGGCTGGCTGTTAAAAAAAAAAGATGGACACATGAATAAGCCATTTTGATCTGTGTAAATAGCTAGTGGCATTCTGATTAAGTAGATGTAATTATTTGACATTTAAAGCAACACCAAAGAACTTTCCCTCTGTCGCAGGCACGCTATTTGTTTATCCAGCACCGGCTTATGCAAATAACGATGTCCACAGACAGGATACAATATGTTGCACGATTTATGAAAGTATGATGTATTGCGACATCAGATGCAAGTCAAATTTGTAGTTTCTTATGTCTCATTCCATCGAACTACAGATCCGCTACCCGATCTGGCAAACTTACATAGTGCGGTTATAGCCGATAGAGGGCCGCAAAGCTATTGCAGAAGTGCTGTTCACCCTGTTACAAGTTGATGAACCACTGAAACGATTTTGGAAACATTATTTTAAGGTACAAAAAACTCTTTGGTGTTGCTTTAACTTTTTTCCTTTTCTGCCCATACATTTCCGTCAGTTATATGTGAATCAAAGGTCATATATATGGCCATGTGTAACGTTCCTAAGTCTCATGGTTGACTCGTTGTCTCCCTGCAGTATGATGAGGCGACGGAAAGGCCCCTTCAAGTACATCAAGTTTGGGACCAACATCGACCTGTCGGATGAAAAGAAGTAAGTGTCTGTGTGTGGCTGTTCGGTTCAGTTCTCGCTTGTCTTGTCAGCATCGAACCATCATCATAGCTCTCTATTGTTGTCAGAATCGCTCTCCAAATTGAGCAGTTTGGGCTCAATGCAAATAATTACATGGATGTGAGGGAAGGGCCTCACAAATTACTTTGTGTGTGTGTGTGTGGTGTACTCTCAGTCTTTATTCATGGCTGATGTAGACTTGTTAATTTGTGGACTTCATGAAGATATGAGCTAAAGGATGGAAATTAGAGATACTGTTGCAGCGCACCCCAAAATAAAGCTAGCTAACTCAGGAATCCTAGCATTGCCACAGCCTAAATGCAACATGCATGCCGTCACTACCAGGCCTTTGACTAGCCGTAGACCAGAAACTACCATGTGTGTTACCTTAGTGGATGTTAACCTTTTGACCCTTGTTCAGGTGGAAGCCCCAGCTGGCGGAGCTGAGTAAGCTGCCGGCGTTTGCCAGAGTGGTGTCAGCTGGGAACCTGCTCAGCCATGTGGGCCACACCATCCTGGGCATGAACACCGTACAGCTCTACATGAAGGTGCCCGGCAGCAGGACGCCAGGTGAACACGGCTGGACACGACACACACACACACACACACACAGTCTCCCTCATACTATTCTCAGACGGACACTCACACGCGCACACACTCTTGGACACACTGACTGACTCTGTCAGCACTGTACACACGAATGTTTTAGCATGTAGGTGTGTCTGACAGTTTGTCATCTGAGAATGCGTTGCGGACAAGCCAAACACTAACAGTGCTGGCGGGTCCTAAGTGGTTTTACATGTACACACAGCATAGTACCCACGGCCACTTAGCTAATCTGCAAATGAGTGTTATCTGGTGGAGGTCAAACAGTTGGTGTTGACTCCCACACTTTAGCACTTTCTCCGTCTCTCTCTCACACACACACACACACACACACACACACACACACACACACACACACACACACACACACACACATATATACACACACAATTAGTATGAGTCATAAAATGCCCGAAGTAACCTTTAATAGCCACTTAACTGATGTTGATATGAATAACAAAATGCTAATTACATAATGTGTCTGTAAAGGCTGACCGGTAGAGGTGCCGCTGACTGCTTGTTTCCCACCCGCACTGACGTCGAGTTTCACTGATTTGCATTTGGCTCGCTCCTCTTTTCCAGGGCATCAAGAAAACAACAACTTCTGTTCGGTGAACATCAACATCGGCCCAGGGGACTGTGAATGGTTTGCTGTGCCCGAGCCATACTGGGGGGTCATGAACGAGTTCTGTGAAAAGTAAGACAACTCGAGATGTAGCTGTGCTGTGTTGTGGTGTGGTGCAAGGCTGAGACATGCACACTTGCAGTCTTTGCTACTGTGTTCTTGTATGCACTTGAACTGTACACGTTGTGTCAGCCGTCAGGCAAGTGATGACTTGTAAATCTTGATTTATTATGGAGTCATCCTCCTGTGTTGGTCACTTTTGAAATGTCACTGTTGTCCATGAAAACATGAAATGAGTTTGACTAGAAAACAACAACAATTAACGGGAAATCGTCATTTATATAAAATAATAATTTAATTCATGAAAAAAAAAACCCATTTAATAACATTATTTAATAAAACACAACAGGAACAATATAAACTTCCTCATGGGCTCGTGGTGGCCTAACCTGGAGGACCTGTATGAAGCCAACGTGCCCGTGTACCGCTTCATCCAGCGGCCGGGAGACCTGGTATGGCTCAACACGGGCACCGTGCACTGGGTGCAGGCCATCGGCTGGTGCAACAACATCGCCTGGAACGTTGGGCCCCTGACTGGTAAGGCTGGCGTCAATCTGCGCCCACCGCCTAAGGCAGAGAATTCTCCCCTAGACCATGCATAGAGCTAGAACAAAAGGTTCTTAAAGGGACACCAGGCAACGTTTTCGTGTTAATTAATCATCTTCGTAAGTCGGTATATGGTTAAATGACTCATTACGGGGCGAATGAAGGCTCTCTCGCCCGCCCCTACTGCCTGTAGGAAGAATATCCCACTTGCAAGTTCGGTGTATCCTACCCGCCGACCGAAGCAGGATCAGTTTACAGCACAGAGGCAGGCTAACGAAACGATAGAGATTGTTGCAAACATGTGTATAATGGCAGAGCCAGCGAAGAAGCAGCGAAAACCCTTGACGGAAGATGCAAAGAAAAGGAAAAGAGCTTCAGACCGAGCGAGGGGGAGTTTCGTAGAGAAAAAGCATCAGGCTTGCCTGGTGTCCCTTTAAATCTATGTGGAATTTTTGCCATCCGAAGACACTGGCAAGATGTAATGCCCAGACACAAAGGACAACTACAAAGAGAAAGTCATTACAGAACTGAGCGAGGTCAAAACATTGTAGGAGGAACACTCTAACAGCAGGGGTGTCAAAAATCTGAAATGCACCTGTATTCATTCTTCCTAAAATGTATTTTATAATTAGACAGCTCTTTTGTTGTTGGGATGTGTTAGAATTCTATTATGCGTGTGTGTGCATGTGCAGATTGTGATTTCCTTTTGAAGGTTGAGTTCCTTTTATTTGGTCAAGGCTGGTTGAACTCCTTTTAAAATTGCACCCTAGCAGACAGCTTTTATTTTATTTTGTGCAGATGCCTACCTCACCTTGTCCTTCCCTTTGTTTGTTTTTCTGACTAAGCTACTCTTAAAATGTCTCTCTCCTTCTCTCCTCTCATCCCTTCTTCCATACAGCATACATGTATAAGCTGGCAGTGGAGCGATACGAGTGGAACAAACTGCAGTGTGTCAAATCCATCGTTCCCATGGTTCACCTGTCCTGGAACATGGCCAGGAACATCAAAGTGTCCGACCACAAGCTCTTTGAGATGATCAAGTGAGTCCACACCAGACCAGGAGCTACTGGCAGTGTCCATATGTGCACTGTAGTGGGCAGCCGTGGCCCACTGGTTAGCACTCTGGACTTGTAACCGGAGGGTTGCCGGTTCGAGCCCTGACCAGTGGGCCGCGGCTGAAGTGCCCTTGAGCAAGGCACCGAACCCCTCACTGCTCCCTGAGCGCCGCCGTTGTAGCAGGCAGCTCACTGCGCTGGGATTAGTGTGTGCTTCACCTCACTGTGTGTTAACTGTGTGCTGTTTGTGTTTCACTAATTCACCGATTGGGTTAAATGCAGAGACCAAATTTCCCTCACGGGATCAAAAAAGTATATATACTTATACTGTATGGCTCAGACCGTACACCCGAGGCTGGGACTTGAGATTTGATAAAGATGGATAGAGATGGGATTTGATAATCGCTATTAGGTGGTCCGTTCGGTGAAAAGGGGGCCTATGCACATAGGAATACGTGGAAATTTCATTTATATTAGGACTTGATATTGATATTTTACAACATGGAAGTACAGCTTCAGTTCACTTCAGTTGAGTTGCTAATCAAACTCTCATATTGCAGCTGTTGATGAGTACATACATGTTAATGAATGCTTGATCTGTGTGTGTGTGTGTGTGTGCGCGCGGTTGCATAGGTACTGCTTGTTCCGGACGCTGAAGCAGTGTCAGATGCTGAAGGAGGCGCTGATGACTGCTGGCAAGGAGCTGGTGTGGCACGGGAGGACCAAGGACGAGATCGCACACTACTGCAGCATCTGCGAGGTGCATACACACACAGCCCTCTCTTCACCCCACTCATCCCTCCATCTCTGTCTGAAACACTCTCCTTCTCTTACACGTCTCCCTTCTGTCTTTCTCTCTTTGCATTCTGCCCCATTATCTCTCCATCTTGCTGCCTTACCCCTCTGTCATCTGTCTATGGTCACTCGTTCATTGTTGCCTCACCCTACATATCTCACCATCTTTGTGTTGCTTGCTTGGTCTTTTTCGTCGGTTTTCTACTGCAGGATCTGTGAGGTAGATACTCTCTCTGTCTTTTTCTCTCCCTCTTCCTTCTTCCTTCCTTTGGTCCCTCCCGTCTGTCCACTGTCTCTCATTCTAGCCTCTCTCTCTCTTTCTTTCTCTCTCTCTGATCTCTCCATGCTGGTGTTTGTTTTTCTCTCTCTTCATCTGTTCTTTGATTATTCTGTCTGGTCCACTTTTACTTTCAATCACTTTCCCTCCCTTGTGCTTTCTAGATATTCTTCAATACGATCAGTCACTGTCACTTGTTTAAATTGTGAAAATAAATCACCCTTGTTGTTCTTAAGGCTGTCAAACCACAATAATGCACCATCATGCTCTTGGTAATTATTACGAAATACAGCAAACACTGCCTCAGGCTTCTCCGCTTAGGACCTGTATAGTCCGTATATGGATTAGTCAAAGGCGCTCGTAGAGGTTCCCCATCATTGCATGCCATCATGATTATATTCGATCAGATTCTAACTGCCTCTAACTTGCCCCCACCTCATTTTTTTTATTATTATTTGGTTAGTTTTCAGCAAACCAAATCAAATAGCTACTGATGTAGATGTGGGTATGTCAAGTGTTTGTGAAAAACTTCTAACTCCATAGTAGATGCATTCAAAGTTCGTCCACTGAACATGATGAGCATGATGGTGCACCATAGACCACTTTCTTTCACTGTACCACCATTAATCTTGGTCCACTTTGGCAGGTGGAGGTGTTTGATCTGCTGTTTGTGACCAGCGAGAGCAACTCCCGGAAGACGTACGTGGTGCACTGCCAGGACTGCGCACGCAAGGCCAGCACCAACCTTGACAACTTTGTGGTTCTGGAGCAGCACAGGATGGACGACCTGATGCAGATCTACGACCAGTTCACATTAGTAAGTCACACACTTCATGACCAGGGCGCAGTAGTAAAAGTCACACACTGCACGTCCATTTCACATTAGTAAGTCACACCCTGCACGACCAGTTCACATTAGTAAGTCACACGATTCACGACCAGTTCACATTAGTATGTCACACGCTGCACGGCCGGTTCACATTAGTAAGTCAGTTTTTATCGGACGGCCACACACAGATTCTGACAGCCTCGGTATCCATCTTGACTCTCCAGTGATTAACGAAACGATAGGAACAGTGGCATAAACATTTCCATGGCAACAACGATCTCTACCAATCAAAGGCTTTGCTTTTATTGGCCTTTACACGTTTAGGATTTTGAGTAGTGTAGTTCTTTTCCGTTAAATCGCGAATAAAACATTTTTTTTTTCTCAAAACAAGGTTGATGCCCCATTAACTTTTGGCGTCTATATGAGCATGTACAATCGCTTAGTCATGTCGTAGCTGGTTTTAAGTCTACCATGGACAGTTACGATTTTATGGCTTCTACTCCAGGTGTCAATAGAAAAAAAATGTTGTATTCTTACTTTTGTTGCGCTCTATAGTCACCCAAATTCTGCTCATAACTTTTTGGACTTTGCTATGAATGTAGGATTAATCATTCAGGTCATCTGGGGGTAATCCGGTGTAACACTTTTTTAGAGCATCCAAATCTATGACCAGCTGTCTTCATCTTAGTCATCCTCCTTTAGCTCTTCCAATTAGTTCTTTCTTGGCTAGTCCTACCAAGTATATGACCAGTCTAGTTAAAACCTGCAAGTCATTGTGACAGTCACCAAGCTCACATCTGCAAGTAATACAGACTATGACTAGTCAGCAACAGTGAATCATCCTTTGTCTGATCCACACATAAGAATGTCACGTATTCCTCATCTTAACCACACATTAACCACAGATTCATCCTCAATAAATATTGCTACTGAGGGCAGTCATCAAGGCCTTTCGATGCCACTTGATGTTTGTAATTGCCATCTGCATTATATTTGCGGTTGTGCACAAATTCCTGTTGTGGCCTATTCTATGGGATCTGTTCAAGTAATCCTCTTGTTTTGTTTTCTCTTTCTTTCTTTCTTTCTTTCTTTTTCTTTCTTTCTCTCATCCAGGCACCTCCTCTGCCCTCGCCCTCATCTTGACATTAACATTTTCTGGTTCTGAGGACAATAGTAACGCCCAGGAACTTTTAAATGAAGCCGTTTCTGATATTCAGGAAAAGTGACCCAGCTCCACACCACTGGTTTCTGTAGCGGACCCTTAACCACCCACCCACCCTGCCTGCTCACCGGTTGCCACCTGGTCCAGTCATTGTCCCTCCCTGACACCACCACCCAACCCAACCACTACCACCACCATCTCCACCACCACCACCACCCTCCTCCCCAGGTCCAGCCCCACCCCCCTCGAGGCTGCTGGCTGAGAGATACTTGTCTATGCAACCTGCCAAGAGTGCAGCATCAACCCCGTCAAGCAGGGGGTAGACCCTGTTCTCCCTCTTTCTTTCTTTCTTTCTTTCTTTCTTTCTTTCTTTCTTTCTTTCTTTCTTTCTTTCTTTTTCTCTCTCTCTCTCGTCTGTCTCTTTCTCACTCGCTCTCTCTCGTCTGTCTCTCTTTCTCACTCGCTCTGTCTCCCTGTTACCGGTCTCCAGGACTGTTTCTGGCTGGTTCAGCTCAATTTCTTTTAGTGGAAAAAAGACTTTGACAAAAAAATGGACAGAATTACTGAAAATAAAGTTTTTGTATATATTATGTCACAACTGGCAACATCACTCAAAGACTACTGACTTGACCCCCTTTTCTCCTTGATTTTCTTCATTTTGTTTTTGTTTTCCCTTTTTTAAGTTTTATTTCATGTATGGCTGATACATGATTTTTTTTTTTTTTTCTTTCGTATTGAATCTCATTTTCTCTGTGAAATGAGTACTAGCCTAGCTGGTATTTTGTATGGTAGGTAGAAGATTTAAGGTCTCTTTGGGCAGCGGAAAAAAAATAAAATAAAAATATTAAAAAAAAAATTTGTAATGTGAAAAGTTAGGTGGTATAATTTTTTTACAGCTTTTATGTTCACCTGTCTTATGTTTTTTGTTTGTTAGGGGAATAAAAATGACAAAATAAGAGAAAAAAGATAACAGCCACGTCACAAAGAACAATGGGTTGCACATAGACTAAGAAATAAACTTTAATTTGTGATTTTTGTTTTGTTTCTAATCTTGTTGTAAATTTACACTATTTATAAATGCATATTTATTGCTTGAAAGTATTTGTTGATGGAATGCTGTTATTTTTTTCAGAGTACCTGCCATTAAATTTTAAGGAGCAATGTCATTTTGAGCATTTTCTCCTCTTACGTTTTCTATATATAAATAAAACTGCTTAGCAAGCGTTGTACAGAAAACCCTCGGTAAGATTGTTTTATTGTTTGAAGGATGTTTTATGCGTTATTAAACAAAGTTGTCTTTATTACTGAAATCCACTCTCCTGTGTTGAGTATTCAATTATGGCTGACTTTGGGGATTTCAGAGTTTTGCTTGTGCAATATGATGTGCTGTTATGAATGTGTTGTGCTTTCCACCCTGAAGTGATAACCGATGCAACAAGCATTGTGTCTTTGCTTTTAGTGTAATGTCAGTACCAAGATCGATAAGTCTGATTGAAACGCACCTCTGTAAGCCTGGAAAATCCCACCTCAACCTGGCTGACTTTTTGTCCGTTTGTTTTTACACAACAAATGATTGCTTGCGGCCTACTCCCCATCCTGCCAATAATCCCTGTGCAAGTCAAGAGGCCCTGCTCCTTCTTTTCAGATGTATCAGAATCTGTCGTTGTAGATGCATTCTGGGTATCTGTAGCCGTAGAGAGGGCTGCACGACCTCATAGTCCTGAGGATGTCCATCAGGGAGTGTGCAGCCTGGGTGACCTCTGCGTCAGACCGGGCGCCATCAGCACACCTGGCCAGCTCTTGTGCAGTCTTGCTGGGCAGGTGCAGGGACTGCAGCAGGTCCCTGGAGGGCAGCAGGCGCGGGAGAACATTCCGGCATAGGAGGGCGAAGCTCTGTGATGGCCGCACCGCGGAACACGGGCGAGGCCTCTCGCAAGAGCCGCTTAGGCAGGAGAAGACGTCTGTCACCTGATTGGCTGGGTTTGTGTGGTCGTCATCGGGGGGAAGCCCTGTTGTGAGAGAGAAGACGGGAAGATGTTTACATTCATCTTCAAATGAGGGAGTGGGAGGAGTTATAACATGATGCATTGTAACACCCACCAACGTAATAAACCACCAACGTAATAACTTCGCACCAACGTAATAAACCACCAACGTAATAACTTCGCAACAACGTAATAAAAATCAGCACAAAATCACACGTTTTAAACTTAATAATCCTGCCAACGTAATAACTATTGCCTACTGCGAACGTAATAACCCAATTTCCCACCAACGTAATAACTATTACATTTGCAGGAAGTTACTACGTTGGTGGGAGGGTTAAAAAAGTATTACATTTAACTTCCCACCAATGTAATAAATCACTGATTTAGTGATATTATATCTGTTTTACCCCATACTTATCTCTACTTGTTATTCACCACATTTAGGTGCCAAGCAAAAGCTACAAGGATACCCCTTGTGTTCTTTTGTTATTATTTCACTTAAATGCCATAAATGTAGTCTGTGGCAGCCCTTAGAACCGTGTAGTAAATCTTTTTTAAATGTAGTATATTTATAGGGACAGGTCCCTGGTTGCTTTGGCATCTGTTTGCCTTACACATTTAACACCTTTAGTGGGGGCCAAGAAGATTACTGAATAGGCAATAATTGTTTTTCTACCTTTTGTTATTTTCATCACCTTTTTACTGGGGGCCACACAGTTGTGAATGCACCCATGGTGTATCTACCTTCACTTACTGGAGGCCAAGCAGTAAAGCTGCGCTGTTTCTACCCTTCTAACTTATGTTTCACTAGTTCACATTCCGGAATTTGCATAAAGACATAATAGCTGTTTGGCGAAGTCTCTCGGGCTCTGGTATGTCTGCTTGAGTGCATTATGACATCAAATGGAATATTTGGCAACATTCTTATACAACCTGAATTCCAAAAAAGCTGGGACGCTTTGTAAAATGTGAATAAAAAGAATGCTATGATTTACAACTTATATCAACACTATATTTAATTGAGAATAGTTCAAAGACTACATATCATTTGTTAGTGATGTAGTACTCGAGTCCGGTCTCGGACTCAAGACCGGTCTCGAGACCAATTTTTGCTTTCTCGGTCTCTTCTCGGACTAGTTCCTTCAAAAACTCGGTCTTGACTCGGTCTCGGACCACAGTGGGAGGAGAAGGACTCGTAATTTCAGACCGAGTCCTCGAGACCAACGCATTTTTTTATGTTCTTATAAAAAAACAGACAGGAAAACAGTTACAATGGCTGAACAGTCAAAAAGTTCAGTAGTTTAAAGGGTTAAATTGTTTAACAGTGAAATATTGTAGTGAGGACTTTTATTTTGAAACAGTTTTTGGCAGAGGAAGCAGTTGAACAGGATGTGTAGTCTTAATAGAGCCAGTTTGTATGCTTAAAGCCTGAGACTGGCAGTTGATCCAGGTGGTCTGACCACCTGGCATAGGATTCTAATTGCTTAACGGCTCTATTGTGATGTCATCAGCCCAATGTTAAGTCTATGGGGAAATTTTGATTAGTTTTTAATTAATAGTTTAAAAAGTATAAAAGTTACAAAGATAAAACATACATAGCACTCATGTCCTAAGTAAGACCTACATAACATAGTTTGAATGAAGTTTCTATGTTAAACGGTTGAAGCTGCATTAAACGCGTTTAAAGAAGAAGAAGCCTAGGAAGAACAGTACAGTGCATTTTCATGCAATGTAATAATACAAGTCAAAGACCGCTGCAGCAACTTCTTTTCAATGCCTGCCATTCAAAGCCCTTTTGCGGACTCTCACATTCTCCAACCATCTCAGCATTCGGTCTTCTAACAATCACAACGTAGCATGAGGTCAAAATTGGTTATTTTTTATGTTCCTGTAACTTGGCAAGAAATCCGGAGGCCATAGCCAACCCTCCATTCCCTTCACTGTCTCTAGCCTACTTAATGTCCATTAGTGCAATTATCATTATGGGGGGGGGGGTCCTTGGTTTTTGGACCTCGGTATTTTCAAAACTGTATGCGTCCCTGGTTACCTCAGCGACCATTAGGGTTTTTGATAATGGATTTATATCTGAAAATGTTCAGGGGCCATATTCACAAAGCCTTTTATGATGATGAGTGACAGGTCTGAATGCATGCGCTACACAAGTAATGCGAAGGACGGAAGATGATGAATAAACTGAACTGAATAAAAAGGCCTAGCCTAAATGAATAAAGAGTAGGCTAAGGCAAAACAAATAGCCTAGTAGCCTAATGAAACATGCGGATTGATGCAGTATCTTTACAACATTATTAAATTAACCTGTCACCATAGCCTATGCCTACGTTTGCAAAGAGGAGAACATTTTAATTTGATTCACAATGAAACGTTTAGTTTACATGTTGACAATGAGTAGTTTTGGTTGTTGTTGGTGCGTTATTGCATCCCTTTTATGCCTACAATGCAAAATTGTTCCCTCGCGATTGGAAGCCGCATAGGCATTTCAAAACATCGCGACGTGAAATGCTACAAAAAGGGTTTGTGAATAGGTCTTAGTGAGTTAGGAGTCCTCTCGACTTCTTTTAAGCTGTCCCAGACTTAAGTGCTACTTTTAGGTCTAAAATGCTTTGTGAATTACTTTTGGTGAAAAAAATTAGGAGTCCTAAAGTTAGGAGTGACACGCCCATTATTTTTAGGAGTTGCTCCTAAATTCGCCAGTTAGGATACTTTTAGCCTTAAAATTCTTCGTGAATACAGCCCCAGAGCTCCAAACTGTACAAGTGTACCAAGTTACATCCTTTTATGGAAAAATGACCTAATTAGCATATCACAATGTACAATAAGTTCAGTATAACTGCCAAACAATTTCGGCCTTTGACCTAGATGCACAAATGATGGCAATTTTGACAATGTTCCACCACTTCCAAAAATGATTTCTGTTGCAATTAGTTTTGGGTTGGGTAAAATATTCTTGGACTAAAATGCTCTGTGTAAACTGTACCAGACCATTGGTGCATGGGCACAGCTTCCTTCACCGTTTTTAATGACTTGCGCCATCACTGTAGCTTTGTTTGGTTGTACTTTAATCGCCAGGTCTTTGTCCCATTGCTCCTGAGTGTGGCTTCTAGGCCAGTCCCATCATCTAGCCTTTCAAGCTGGGGGTAATTTACCTATATCCTTAAAGTCAAGAAGACCTGCTCTGCCTCTGCCTTGTCCATTAATTATTGGGACACCTCGATTTATTAACAAAACATAAGTCAGAAGAGTAGAAACACTGTAGCTTTACTGCTTGGCCCCTAGTAAGAGAAGGCAGAAACACATTGGGTGCATTCACATCTGCTTGGCCCCCAGTAAAAAGGTGTGGGGGGTACAAAGTTTTATGGTCATGAGATGGTTTAGATGGTGACAATTATTGACAACTATACCCTTACAACTGATGAAACATATATAATATCACTAAATCATTGATTTATTACATTGATAGGAAGTAAATGTAATAATTTTTTAACCTTCCCACCAACATAATAACTTCCTGCAAATGTAATACTTATTACGTTGGTGGGAAATTGGGTTATTACGTTGGCAGTAGGCAATAGTTATTACGTTGGTGGGAAATTATTACGTAGGCAGGATTATTACGTTTAAAATGTGCTGATTTTGTGCTGATTTTTATTACGTTGGTGGGTGTTACAATGCATAAATTAAAAATTTCCCCCATCATGTGGCCTTGTCTGTAGGTGCCATAACATTTAGCTGCTTTGTGAGTTAAGTCACTGACCTTTGTATGTTGAAGTTCAAGAACTGTGGCTTGTTTTACACAGTGCACTTACTCAGTTGGAGATCATTTATTGGTATCGGCTCCGAACCAAACCAAAAAGCAGACACCAAAGGTTATGGATCTCTTGCTATATTATTAGCTGGCAGATTCATTAGATGTGCAGTTTGAATGCTTGCTGTAAACAAAACAAGCTGTCACACCAGCCACAGTAGGGGATACAGTAAATACAAGATTTGTGAAAAAGAAAAGGTAGAACCACGCATTGTCTAAATCATCTTACTGCTTGGTAGGCTGTCATGAGTGCTGTGTAAGATGCTCTCATCTTCTCAGTTTATCGCTGTCTTTATCTGCTTTTAATCGGAGGCATACGCAGGTCTAATGTTTAATGTTTCATTCATTTTCGAGGTGACCTTCATATCCAACCTTAAACAAACCACTAGAGATGATGTGTTTTTTCTGAGAAAGCATGGGGTCCTGTTGGGCGACCCTAGAAGTCATTAGGGTCTAAATGTCAAGAGCTCAGCCATGCTAGCAGGAGGGAGGGGGGGGGGGGGTGTGGCTGGATATGTACAGTCAACTTGTTTGTATCGAGCTGTTGCGCTCAAACTCAACAGCTTTAAATTATCATTTTTACTCAACTTCTTTCACTTGTTGATAGACCCATTGCCCATCACCAGTGCCTTGACTAAAGAAACCATGATGACTCCAACTGCATAGAACCAAGGCTATTGATCATGGCGTGTTACAGCTGTAGTTTGGGGAGACAGCACATGCAGTGGTAAGGCTGTCAGTTATGTGATAGTCGGAATTCCTATATTACACAGTATGTGTGTGATGTGGTTTTGTGTGTGATACAGTGTAGCGTGTGTGTGTGGCATATATGTGAAGTGATACCAGTGCCCTGCAATGGCTCCGTCTGTCTTGAGCGAAATGTAGCATATTAACCTGGAGAATTAATTGACAGGGCTGTACCGTGGCACACCACATCTGAGCCCAAAAGTAATTAATGTCGGATTATAACTACTAGCCTAATTGAAAGAGCCTGCAAACCTACTGCGTTCATTCAACAGAGGCAGCTTTGTTCACCAAAAAGAAAAAAAAAGTTTTTAAGTCTGCCGACAGAACTCTGTTCTGTGATGTAATGCAGTTCTTACCAACTTTCTCTGCCTGGCTTTTTATTGTTATCAGATGGTTCACTGCCGTCTTAGACACATTACATTAAGAAGTTCCTCAATGTTCCTCATCTCGAGACCCATATATTTCCTCAGTTTGTGCATTTGTACTTTGTGTTGACCTTGGTGTAACCTCACTTCCTCCGTCTTCCTGGTTCATCCTACCTTCCTGCAGGTCGATGACCCCGACGCCGCTGGCGTCCATGACGAGCACTCGTCCGTCATCGGCCAGCCCGAACATGTCCTCCGACGCCTGGGTGTAGTAGAGCCTGAAGCGCAGGCTGTTGGTGGCCAGGCCCTGGGCGATGTGCAGCAGCTGATAGGCCGCGTCGGCCCGCTGCTGCAGGGAGGTGGAGCGGATAGTGCTCAGGGGGCGAGTGCCCGCCCACACCGCCAGCCGACCGCAGGAGCCGTGGTACCGTGGAAACGGCCATCCTTCTGTGCCAGGAAACATCTGTGGGCAGAGGGGAAGTGAGGTGCGTTAAAAACAGGAAGTACCAAGACAGGGATGTAGTTGCCCCATTCATCATGTGCTACTGAAGACCTGTAACACCTCAGTCATGTCTGCTGGGCCAGAAATCAGGAGGGAAAAGAGGCTTGAAATTATAAAGATCACAAAACTTCAGGATGCTTATACATGAATAGTTTTAGTTCTAAAATGGTAAATACTTTGTGGAAATGTATGTTATTTGGGTAGCCCTTCTTATTGGTTAGTGGCACAAAATATTCTTCATGTGTTAATGAAGACCTGAAACATACAAATGCCTGCTGCAACTTTGGGGGAAAAAAGATGGAAATGGAAAAAATTTTCAGACACAGTACTCTGTGTCCTTCACTGTGCCCACTAAAAGTTCTCTCCCCTCTGGGCACTATTGTGTGTGAACCTTATTTTTCCCCAGACAGGTTTTCAAGTGCGCCTATTGACCACTTAATGACAGTGCTGCCGCAGATCGCTCACGGAAACGAACGCGGGGGCTGATCGTCTGTCTCTCCATCGCCGCCATCACATCGCACCTGCAGCATGAGTGGGTGTTGATTGACGGCCAGCGTGTACAGCAGGCGGAGCTTGTCCCTGTCGCTGAAGTGCTTCATCTGCATGCTGCCCACGTCCAGCACCTCGGCGTAGCGCCGCACCACACGGTCCAGCAGACGCTGAGATGGACATCGGAGCAAAGGGGCGGACAGACCCTGGGGAGAAGTGTCGCACACCGAGAGCGGAGGAGGAAGAAATGAGGTAGAGGAGAGTAAGGCTGGTGTTAATCTACCTTTGCAAGCTCTTACAAGCACCAAAGCCCCCTCAGAGATTAGCCCAGAGCCTCACTGGATCCAAATGATCCCTGGGAGAGACCTGACATTTACGGGTGGGGGGCTCGAAAGTCACTAATTACTTCTAAACTTCCCACTGAGGAGTTAGTCTATTCAAAGAATTATTTAATCAGTTCAACAGATGGAGAGAAAATATACATTTTGATAGATGTGGACCCTGTGGATTGTGGATTTCATAAGATGACATGATATATTGAATGTTTGTCATTCTATGCTTAAACATGTTTATCCCTTTGTTATATTCAAGTAAATAATTGTGGTATTTAGCGGACACTTTATCCAAACCTATCCAAACTTTTACCCAACCAAAAAGTAAATAAAAATATATATGCTAATACAAATGTAAAATATAGCTGCAAGCAGCAATGAGGGGGCCAAGCAGCATAGGCCGGAGTAGCCACGGCGTCAAGATAGAACTCAGCAGACATACGCGATCAACACTTTCAACAAGTGTCACATCAAACATAACTGATTTTGTATGGCTGAAACGGGGCTGAGTATTGCCACCGCCTCCGCCAGCCAGCCCCCCCACCTAATCACCTCTGCCCGTCCCACCCCGTCCCGCCCCGCCCTACCACCCACGCATTAGAATGAACTGGATGGAACATGTTGTCATCAGTTTCACATCCAAAAATAAAAGATCGATAAAACACATCGCAACTACAGATCAAAATGCAATATTGCTAATTGCAGCACCCCCTACAGGTCAAAGGTCAACATATGTTTTGAGCGTCTTCCTAATGGGGTTCTGAACCTATGTAGTAAGTTTGGTTATGATACATGGCAGGGTTGCTGAGCTATGAGCTCACTTCCTGTTTGGCGGCTTCGCCGCAAATTTCGATTAGCTGTTACAGCCGAATGCTACTGTCAATCGTTCCAAAAAGCGATGCACTGATAAGGCATGGTCTAAAGATGGTCTCTGCCAATTTTGGTGAGGATCCGCTGAAATTTGTGACCTGCGAAAACTTGTACGTGTTTTTGATTAAATCGAATGTGACGGCCGAATCAATTACGATGACATCACAAGTTGGCCTGGGTCGGCCTAAGGACCTCCAACAGTATTACCAGACACCACTAGTACATTTTAATTCCAAACACAACAGCAGCTACAGGCCAAAAGGCATGTTTCTTAATTACAGCGCCCCCTAGAGGTCAAAGGTCACCAGATTTATTGAGTGTCCCCCTGATTTGGTCCTGAGTCCATGTACCCAGTTTGGCTTTGATACATGCAAGGGTTGCTGAGATATGACCTCACTTCCTGTTTGGCGGCTTCGCCGCAAATTTCGATTGGCTGTTACAGCCGAATGCTTCGGTCAATTGTTCCAGAAAGCAATGCACTGATAAGGCATGGTCTGAAGATGCTCTCTGCCAATTTTGGTGAGGATCCGCTGAAATTTGTGACCTGCGAAAACTTGTACGTGTTTTTGATTAAATCCAATATGGCGGCCGAATCAATTACGATGACATCACAAGTTGGTTGGGTCGGCTTAAGGACCTCCAACAGTATTACCAGACACCAATAGTGCGTTTTAATTTTAAGCACAACTGCAGCAACAGGCCAAAAGGCATGTTTCTTAATTACAGCGCCCCCTAGAGGTCAAAGGTCACCAGATTTCTTGTGCGTCCCCCTGATTGGGTCCTGAGTCCATGTCCTAAGTTTGGTTATGATAGATGAATGGGTTGCTGAGATATGAGCTCACTTCCTGTTTGGCGGCTTCGCCGCAAATTTCGATTGGATATTTCAGATGAACGGTTATAGTTCCGAAGACAAAACACCACAACTTTTGTGAGGCTTGGTCTGAAGATCATGTGTGTCAAGTTTGGTGACGATCGGACAAAATGTGTGACCTGTGAAGTTTTAGTTTCACTTTCACTAAAATCCAATATGGCGGAAAATCCATCATGGCGGAAAATGACGTCATAGGGTGCGTTGAACTCGGCTTGGTCCAAGGAATCCAACGACACCTCATTTTTGAAAATTGGGTCAACGGGTCAGAAGTTACGTGCGTGAACACAAGTCCAACTTTGGCCTGTTGGTGGCGCTAGAGCGCTTGAGGTGCCAACATGAAACTTGGTGAAATGAATCATGGGACTGTCCCAAATCGGTGTGCCAAATTTCACAACTTTTCACCAGACGGTTCTATGGGCTGCCATTGACTTCAATGGCAGAGGAATAATAATAAGAAAACTAACAAACACAATGGTTGCCTCGCAGCTTCGCTGCTTGGCCCCCAATAAAGCATGCTAGGTAAAGCTACAATCATATCCCCAAGGATATCATGCCCCCCTCCTTCCCCCAGGTGTACCTGCACCATGCTGGGGTAGAGCAGGTGTGAGCGTGCCCAGTTCTGGAAGCGAGGCGTGGCCCTGAGTGCTGTCTCAATGCTGCAGGTCGGGGGCCGGCCAGCCGAGCTGCAGATGCTGCGGTCAGACAGTTGGTGGCGCAGCGGAGGCAGCAGCCGAGACAGCACCACCGGCCGCCACGTCTCTGAGTCGTCTGTTAGGTTGCCTTGGTAACTCTGCCGGCTGGCCTTGGGTAGTATCAGGTCCGAGGACAGCCATCTGTCAAAGCTGAGAGAGGCAGGTGGAGAATCTCAACACACCTAATCCACATATGACCTCTTGGTTCACATATTCAGTTACAGACAATCAATTATACATAGATTATAACTTGTTGTTACATTGCACATTCCAGCTTGAATAATGTCGACAAGCATGCATAATTCCTGTCTCCTCAAATCTGGAGGTAGACATACAGAGAGATGTTTTGTAGATATTTTCTATATATTTCAAATTGCTCCACATAACATCTCACCAATTTGGGGAAAAAAATGTTTTGTTTAGAGAGCTGCTAATTACGGATGCTGTGATTCTCTGCTTTTGTTTTGATTGGGAATGTAGGTGTTTATGAGCAACTTTAACACCGACTCTGTGACTCTACTGTTGTTATGCTGGACTGTTGTTGAGTCTTATGATCTCATTTGATTAAATGATTTTCATCACATTAGATGCAAAAACAAATGTTTGCTGCTCTCTGCATTTTGGACCAGATTAATATGTACAACATTGTTATGTTTTGTCCCTGTTTGTCTCTGTTGTTTGTTTAGGTGTCAGTTTTTTGGCAGTACAAATCTCCTGTATATCACAGCCACCAGTATGTCTGAGTCCTCTTTGAAGCCGATCCTGTTTGCTTCCATCTTGTTTGCTTATCGGGTTGACAGGAACGGAAACGCTGGGGTGGGTGGTGAGATGCAACTCTGTTCACTGACAAATGGGCTGAAGGTGGCTACAGGAGCTACATGTAGTACATGTAAGTACATGTTGTGTGTGATGTCTGTATGCTACTGAGACCCTTAAATTTCCCCTTGAGGATCAATAAAGTATCTATCTATCTATCTATCTATCTATCTATCTATCTATCTATCTATCTATCTATCTATCTATCTCTAGCTTTCATATAACAGCCAGAGAGGCACTCCTGCGCTGGGGAGGCAGGTGTTTTTGGTGTCTGCTTGCTAACAATAAACCAAGCTTGATCAAACATCCTGTCCTTTGACCGTGGGAGGTGGGGGGTGTACGCAGTGACCAACGACTACTGGGATCCCCCTGGACTTCCCAAATACACAGCGATCAGGAAACTCTAAACTACAACCATTTTCATGGGTTATTGCTCAGCATTGTTTGCACTTTAAGTGTCGAAGGTGCCATTTCTGTTAATATTTTGATAATAACATACCAAATGCTGGTTAAACACGGTTTCACCGTACAAAAGGAAAGCTTATATTTTCTAACCAAGATGTCTTCTTAAACTACTCTGTTGTGCTGGTACAATCTAGAATTCTTGTGGATCCTGTTGGGCTGTTTCTTGGGATGATTGCATTTGCCAGCAAATCCAGTGTTGGTGCTGACATTACCTATGACTCCATTTATGAGAATCAGCCTCAGGGAAAAGTGTGATGTTTTTAAAAAGGAAGACACTCATTGGTATAGTCCACCTGAATTCAGTGCTGAAGTGTAAGTACTTATGTAATCTTTACAGGGTTTCTGAAAAATCTGGAGGAAATGTTAGGTCTTCTAAGTCTCCCCTCTCCCACACTGGTCTGCCCTGAGAGTGTCCTTACCGTATGTCCTCCTTGAAGAGCTTCTTGCATATAGAGGTCCCCACGCACGCGTTGCACTTATCCAGGCCCAGGAAGCCTCTCCCGAAGCTGTAGGCTTTCTCCTTGCGCATCCCTGGTGGGTATGGCGTCACCGCCACCGCAGCCACGGCCGATGCCACCAGTGCCAGTACCCAGCTTGCCGCCCAGAGCTGAACGGCCGGTGGCGGCACCTTCCTCGCCCTCGCTCTGGGGCATGTCAGTGCCATCCTGCCATGGCACTCATCTCTTGTGGTGAAAAGGCTGACAGGGCTGCCACACACACACACACTCTCACAAACACACAGAAAGGAGAAAACAGTCCAGAGTGTTTGTAGCTTCTGAATGGCCCTGTCTGCCTGGGTTCCCTCTCTCTCTGTCTCTCGGTGTAGCGTCTCGGCCACCGCACCCTACCGCCTAACTCCTCACTCACCTCCACAGGAAGCACATGGAGGATGCAGATAACCCCCGTTGTCATGGAGACACTTCCTCTACCCTTTGCCTGCATGGACAATGGCCTTGTTGGGGCACGCGCGACCAAACCCACCCCGGCTGAACCCGAGTCAAGATACAGTAGCAGTCAAGACTAAATCAGTACACAGCACACAAACGTACAAATGTACAGATTATAGGTCTAAAACAGTAGTAAGATAAGACAAACACCATACTCACATTTATACACATTGTCATATACAGAGCTGAGTTTGCAGTATTCATAGTGCTTATAGTTGTGTATACAGCCTATAGAATTGTGACAGTAGAATTACTTTGTGGTCATGAACATAAAAACATGGCAGATGGGAAGGAGATGCTGTTTTAAATCATGTCTCTGTGTGTGTGTGTGTGTGTGAGAAAGAGAGTGTGTCTGTGTGTTTTGGTCTGATGTCTCAACCTTTAGGAATTTCATAGACTGATGCTCAAATAATGGGTCTTGTAGGTGGTTTTAGGGTTGTGGTGCCTAGGCTGATGAATCACAGAGTCGACATGGACATAACAGCAGAACACCTGAGAGGCCGTTTATGAGTGTACTGTTGAGTGTGTGTGTGTGTGTCTGTTTTGAAAGTTGACTTGACATAGCTTTGTTAAAAGCTGTGTTTTTGAAATTGATAGATCTATTAATTTGAATAATTGTTTTTAAAGAAACAGGAGTAATTGAAGATGGCACTTGATGTATGCCACTGGATAAAGTTAAATGAAGGTTGCGGACGTAGAGCGGAAAACGCAGCGCAGTTCATATTACTTACCACCAGAGGTCCCCATAGGTGAGACTTCGAAAAGCCAAGCAGCACATTTGAGTCACGGACACTGAGGAAGCCGGGGCAAGTCATGAACGCATCTCAAACCCCTGCTATTCTTTGATCGTTTATTCCGTTGCCATTAGTCACGCGTGTTATTCATCGTGTATCTACAAAGAGCACGCGTTTGTTTCCTTTTTACTTTCCTTGTTTCCCGTGACTCATTCCAGCACCGTCTTGAAAACATATGAGATTATTTTAGGGCTGGGAAAAATGCAAAGGGGGGAGAATTATGTTTTTTTATGTCTCCTTAGGTCAAGTCTGTAAGCCACCGAAGAGGAAATGTGCTTCATTTTTAGGAAGTGGTGGTCATGTTTAACTGTTTTACGCATGCTTCAGGAATTGCCTGTGAACGCTAGAACGAAATAAATGTTTTAGGTATCGGAATTGTCTGAATGTTTTTGCTTAAACAAATGCAAATTCACACGCAAAGTGTGCATCTGTCCTGTGCAATAATATGTGCGATCTTAACAATTATGGATGGTCAGATACATTATGTACTTCCTTGTAGCCTACTTGCTTAATTTCACGTGCATTTTGGACAGTCTTCTAAACATCGTGTCCTGTGGAATTTGACTTTTTACTGACTGCATATAGACTATACATTTTAACGTCATGTTTGTTTATCCATCAAGGTCAACTGTGGTTTCCTCATATATTCAAGTCTCAGAAGCATTTTTTCCAAACACACACTCATTCATAAATTTAAGTTTCAAAATATACAGGACCATGAAAGAGCACTATGATCTGACCTAGGAGACTATTTGTCCCTTAAAGTAATTTGGTTTTCTATGGCAGAAGTGGATCCATGTGTGGGTTTTTTTTTTTTCAGTGAAGTCTCCTGTCTGCGCAAAGCGCCTCTTAGACGGGCTACTGTGCTTTGAGCCCTTATATACGGTGTATAAATACACTGGTGCGTCCGTGACTCACGGCCCTGCATTAATCATCGCAGTTGTGGTCGAGTCCCGGGGCACAAGGAAGTAAAGTTTATTGACTGAGTGACTAAACCGAATATCACTTAATGAAACGGTTGCAAAGAGGAAGTTTTTGTACGGCGCATAAACACACCGGCGTGGAGAGAGGGTGATTACACGCGAAGTCACCTCCAGGGCGCACATAACCGACGTTGTTCAGTGCGCCTGAACTGTTTTCCATTGTATGTTCCACTCTCAATATATTTTTGAATTGGCTGTAATTTACGACTTTTCTGCTTTTGTGATTTCCATCTCAATATAGTTCAGGTGCGCGGCGGAGCAGTTTTTATTTCTACATATAGGCGATGAGGTGGTTTTCACATGTGACCGTGCAAATATGTAGCTCAGTCCGTTAGAGAGCTGCAGGCGACAAAAATCCCCCTGGATTCCTTTCAGTTTAGTATCCTAACAGGCGGCCTGAGTCACAGGAAACGAAGGGTTATGTTTCTGTTTTCTGCTGTGACATAAACACACACACACACACACAGAGGCAAAGTTTAACGGTCTGAAAAGGTGTGATGTGAACTTTTGCACATAATTTGCTGCGGTGCACCAACAGCTATCAGGGAATCTCAGATGCTCAATATTTATTTGTTATTAATTAGAAAGCCAAGTTACGCACACGATGGGGGAGTTGGTGTGAAGTTTATGAATAAAAGTTCCAGCTCTCTGAAAATAATTTGCGACTGAATCATGGCTATGGAAATATGTAACAGCCAAACGGTGAGGAGGACGGGTTTATGAATGGAGGTCTAGGGTGTCAGCATAAGTAACCCAGACCTGAAGGTTGTATTTTTGTTTTAGCTCTTTGCATTCCCACGGGGCAGTATACCACGAGTCTTGTGTTCTTGCCAGAATAGACTTTACATGTTAATGCCATCTTCAATTTCCAGGGCATTCTTTGGCATTGTGTCCTAATCGGCATAAATCCCTTCCTATGGGCAGTATTAAACATTATCTTCTTGCATGGATTTTTTCAACATGAACCATCTGATAGACACAGAAAATTGTATTGGCCAGGTGAGGTCACTGCACACCAAAACAACTGTGTGTGTGGGGGGTGTGTGTGTGTGTGTGGGGAGTGTGTGTGTGTGTGTGTGTGTGTGTGGGGGGGGTGTTACTAGTTACCATTTTTATTCAGTCATTATGTCTTCCATTTACCTGATTTACCTGTAACTTTTGTGTGTGTGTGTGTGTGACAGCAACAGGGAGTTAGACAGAAAGAAAGAGAGAAGAGGTGGAGCCCAAGGATATTAAGGAGAGACTGGATAAATGACAACTTCACTTTCTCTTACTTGGGAAGACCCCAAACTCACTGCTTGTCTCGACCTCTTGTGAAGGCCCTTCTTTCTGTTGTCGCCCTCTTGCATTATAACTGCATGTTTGTTGTTCTTGTCCTGGCTGTTGAATTTTTAAATGACAAATCTTAATAATCAGTCTATTTTAGGTCATGCCCATAAAAAAAGGTGAGAGGAGGAAAGGCACAACAGCAGTGGGTGCTGCATTTTATTTTATTATATTTTATTATATGTCATGAACTGTTGTGAATTTACATTAGGCATTTAAATGAATAGTACCCACCCACTGTAAAATATCACATGTATTAGCCCTTTGAGGTCTAGTTCTCTTAATTCTACTACCTTTAAATTTAAGCTTTTATCTTGGTCATTGTCCATCATGCTAGGCTATTTTTAAGACAGTCTAGGCTATATCTGGGAAAGTATGATGTGATAATGCTTGCATATATCTTAGATCAGCCATTATATAAAGGAAGATACTTTGTGTCTCATGATTTCTTTGCATTCATGTCACCTGGAAGCATGCCAGTATATTAATATTTGCATAGGTGGGATTGTCTGGAATCTGGAAATATAAGAATCACGATGGTGGGATGCTCTATGGCTTAGCCATTTACAAACATATATGGACTGACATAACTATTTTATTCATTATTCACTAAAGTCTTGTCATTAATTGAACCATGAAGAATGTACCTTATACTCTGCATGTGTGACCTGAAGTAGCATGTGCTTACATATCTGCAGATGCCATGTAGCCAAAAAGCACAGTTGATCTGTGCATGACCAACTTTTGATTCTTTGATATGGAAAGGAAGTTCATTATTTTGGGGTGCTATTACATTAGAATTTCAACGCAAAGTTTTGGACCATGGCTTACTGTACAAAAGATATCCTCATATTGGTAAGGTCTGCTGTTTATTTTGATATATAGTATACCATCGAGAGTAATGGCTGTGAAGATGGATGCAGGGCTGCTATGCGCAGAATGTAACTATGATTACATTTATTTTATATTAAACATAATTTTCTTATAAACCGTTTATCACAGCAAATCGTCGATGATGTCATTGGACAGCTCGGGTTCCACTCTTTCACGTGGTATTCGTGTGATATCTGTGTGATATGTACTCCGTGAGCAATTAAATAGAGAAAATGGGTGTGAATTTGGATGCATTTTGCGTCCGTTGGCCACATAGCCAGGGGTGGCCAGATTTGGGGGCGCCACTGAGACACAAGTATACACAGGTGGTAGACTTACGTTTCCACACACTTATACACGGTTAAATATGGAACATCGAGATAACCTACTGAAAGCAGACAAGACACAGTTCTTTCTTTGGCGAACACCTTTTTAATTCAGCACCCGTCACAGACTTGTGTAGCCTATGAGGAGTGAGGACACCACGCGATGGCGGTATTTACATCCTTAGGTACCATAATGAACGATAAGCAACAGCGAGGTCAAATGGGGATCGATTTGAGGACCAACCACAATACGAGTGCAAGTTATAAAATGTCCATGTGTCCAGTGTACCGTCAATATTCTTACTTATGCCAGTTAAAAACATAGTCTGTTTCAGAACGATCCCAGTTTATATACTGTAGTTGTTGATTGCAACATTTATCAGACTCACTCTCTCACTCTCAATTTGTTGATTGGAAACAGCGACCAAGCCTCAATTTGAAAATCCCCCGTGACTCTGTAGGTTAAGGCGAAATTCTTGCTTCATGAACACATTGAGGAATCACGCGGCACAAACTAGGTGAAAGGTCAAAACATTTTAAATTCAGAAAATTCATATTAGGCTACGCTGACATTTTTTCACAAAGCACGGCTGCCCTTTTTATTTTAAATAACCGAAAATTGACAGACTAGTTTCCTTTCATGAAAATTGTAAAATAGCGTACTCGAAGTTCATCTTTTCATATCAATATACTAGACTAGCCTGCCAATAAAGGGGCAAGGGTGCAAATCACCAAGAAAGGAAACGGCCCATTTTTTGTGAAATGTCCGAAACAGCGTAGGCCTAGGTGATTTGTTCTACGCCCTGATTTCTGACGGTTTTAAATAGCCTATTGCATCCATGTCCGGCCGTTTCCCTAAAATATCTTCAATCTCTCTCTCTCCCTCTCTCTCGCTCTCTCCCTCTCCCCCTCTCTATCTGTGCATGTGTGAGTGTGTGTATGTGTGTGTTTTGGTCTGATGTCTCAGCCTTCAGGAATTTCATAGACTGATGCTCAAATAATGGGTCTTAGGTGGTTTTAGGTTTGTGGTGCCTAGGCTGATGACTCACTGAGTTGACATACCAGCAGAACACCTGAGAGGCCGTTACTGTTGAATGTGTGTGTGTGTGTGTGTGTGTGTGTCTGTGTTTATGTTTATGTTTGTGGCATTTCCCACTTCCTTGTGCAGCTCCAGTTGCTCTGACTGTCCTTGCCCAACTGCATAAACACAGACTGCTCCCTAACTGTGATACACACAAATACAGGCTACAGTCACTCTACAAACACATACAGTATATTTACATTCACTTTCACCCAGTCCACAATCTTCCATGTCTCTCAAATATACACTCACATACTCTTATGTAGACACACACACACACACACACACACACACACACACACACACACACACACACACACACACTGCCTGCTCTTGATCTGAATTGGGTTTTAGATTCACGTGTGTGGACAAGGATTCATATTTTTTTCTTTTACTTTTTATAAGTCCCTTTGTCTTTCTCCCCACTGTCTGTTTTCACATTTCTCTCTTTCTGTCTTTACCTTACCTGCCCTGTAACTCTGCCTATCTCTCCCCTCTGTCCTTCTGATGCATCTCTCCCTGCTGTAGAGACTTAGGGAGAAAAATGAGTCATTCTCTTTCTCTCTATCTATCTCTCTCTTTTTGTTGAAGCCTACATTTCTCAAACCATTCAGCGACACATTACTGTTAAACTGAACGGCGAAGTTTTGCTCTGAAAAGAGTGACAAAAATGATATGTGAAGTGGTAGCTTTTGTATGTAAATAATTGTATGTGTGTGTGTGTGCATTTGTGTGTGTGTGTGTGTGTGTGTGTGTGTGTTTGTGTGACTGTCTTTCAGTCAGTCTGTCTGTCTGCCTGTAACTGTGAGTGTGTTCTTGTGCAACATTTGTGTCCATAGATGTGTATGCGTCATCTTATTCAAAGGGGAATTCAACTGTGCAGCGTTATCGACTTGTGACTGTTCTGTTCCAGTATACTGTCAATTCACCCCCCACCCCTCCCCTACCACGTCAATGTCATAATAACATGAGCATCACTGCCGTCATGAAGCATCAATGTGACATTGTGACATCATCGGGCTGTGTCCCCATGGCATCCCCTGCGTCACTGTGTGTATGCGAGTCGTTTTTCTTTACAACCTGTTCTGTTGTGTGTCAACAAAGTGCAGATGGAAGATCCTGCTTGCACACTCCAGGCACCTGTGAAGGTGTGACGTCACGTTTGACAAAGGTGTGTGCAACGGATGCAGGTGAGCTCTCAACTATGGTTGTGTGTGTGTGTGAGTGTTCTTATGTGTTTGCATGCCCTCCATGAGCGCACACATATATACACACACACACACACACACACACACACACACACACTCACACCTGGACAGCAGGATGCACAGCCCTCCCTCTCACATCTTACCTTACAGAGTCCCAATCAGCATTGTCTCCATGGCAATGCTTCCCCTTGCAACTGGCTATCCATCAACATCAACAGGATGCTTTCAGTGACTCGAATTCTCCCAAAGAATACACACACACACATTCACACACACACACACACACACACACACACACACACACACACACACACACACACACACACACACACACACACACACACACACACACACACACACACACATACACCTTGATGCCCTAAAAATAGTGCTCATGAATCAAGCCCTGCCATGAGTCAGCTGATGAATGACCTGCATCTCCTTTTGTCTGCCTGTCTGTTTGTCATCACACTGGGCACCATTAAGAGCGACCGCTCACACATGCACAGTCAGTTCTTCCGTGTCTCCGTCCCCTTTAAACGAGAAAAAAAAAGAAAAGAGAAGAGAGGAACTTTAACACAGGGGCAGGAAAGAGAAAGCTGGGGAAACGAGGGAGGAGTAGGAGGAGGAGGTGGACAAGGAGGAGGAAGAGGAGGGGAGGAAGTGGGGGTGTAGACGAACGCGTGGAGGAGGAAGCCCTGTCATCTGCAGGAGGGGGAGTGAGTCAGCGGAGCCTGCATTTTTGAAGGTTGATTCAGCGCTGCTGAAGGAAGTGGGGGCCCCCAGTCCGAGAGAGCCACAGCCGCCTCTTCCTCACCCACGGCCTCGGCCTCGCCAACGCACACACACAAAACTCCTTTTGCTCTCCATGTTGTTGTTGTTGTTGTTGTTGTTGTTGTTGTTTTGCCGTCCCCGGTGGGCTGAGGTGGCAGGGCAAAGCTCCGGCCAGACGTCCGGCCAGTTTGTGTGTGTGTCGGGGTGCGGAGAGGGGAGGAAAATCAGCCGAGTTCTCCTCCCGTTGGTCAGGGAGCGAGGAGGTTCAGTGTCTCAGTGTCTGTCTGCTCCCCAGAGAACCCCCCTCCCTTTTCTCTCTCTCTCTCTCTCTCTCTCTCTCTCTCAATCCCTTCCTTTTCGTTTTTCCTCTTCCTGGTCCCCCTCTCAGGTTTCAAACCCAGTAGCGAGGGAGTTTAACCCTCGAGAGCCCGGGGGGCTCATACTCGTCACACACACACACACACACACACACACACACACACACACACACACACACACACACAAACACACACACATTCACACACAGACAGACAGACAGACACACACACACACACACACACTCCTCTCTCTCTTTCTCTCTCTCTCCATTAGAGGCGTAAGGGCTGTTTTAAGCAAGCAATCTGACCACATGTCTAAGGGTTTGTTTCCACTGTGTGGCCTATCTGAAACCACATCCACACACCTGACCCAGTCCTCCACTTTCAGTGGGAGGGGGGGGTGGGATCCACACACCTGACCCGGTCCTCCACTTTCAGTGGGAGGGGGGGGTGGGATCCACACACCTGACCCGGTCCTCCACTTTCAGTGGGAGGGGGGGTGGGATCCACACACCTGACCCGGTCCTCCACTTTCAGTGGGAGGGGGGGTGGGATCCACACACCTGACCCGGTCCTCCACTTTCAGTGGGAGGGGGGGTGGGTTTGGCACAGGGCACAATCACCACAGCACTCTTATCTAGGTGCCATCTCAGAACGTTTTCTCCGAGTGAAACGCAAGCAGAGGATTTTCTGCAACAAATGCGACTTGACTTGTTTATGTTGTCTTTGTCTTTGTCTATGTGTTAAGCGCTTTGAGTGGCCTCCTGTGCGAGAAAATGCACTATATAAATACATGTTTATTTACTTTACTAACTTACTTTTCCCCAGATTACTCTTCGGCTCTCACTGCATGCTGTCATTTCCCTATGCCCCCTTTCACTGACCAAACTTTGAGTCAGCATTTGCGCTCACTGTTATAGCATTTCAAATAAAGGCTACATTCAACATTCAATATAAATAAGAATATATATATATATATATAAGAATAAGAAAACCATCTGGATTTGGAACTCAGCTCAAACACTCCCGTCTCTATCAACAGCAGTGTGTTAAAACGTCCTCAGGGAGACAACATGTGCATTACATTCTTAGTCTTAACCTATGACATACTTGGTAATATGGAAATAGTGTCCAGTCTTGTATCTGACTGATATTATCTGGCCATTGTAGTGTACATGAGAGCGGGCCAGTGAGAATGGGGAGCATGGGAGTGTCCGGAGAAGGTGAATCGTGAATCGTGAATCAGTGGTTCAGAGGTTCAGTGACCTGTGTGACATGCGGAATTACAGAGTGTTCTGATAGTAAGCACATTTGGAGGAATATAGGGCAGGGCAGTGTGTCAGGAAGTGTGTGTGTATGTGTGCGTGTGTGTATGTGTGTGTGTGTGTGTGTGTGTGGGTGTGTGTGTGTGTGTGGGTGTGTGTGTGCGTGTGTGTGTGTGTGTGGGTGTGTGTGTGGGTGTGTGTGCATGTGTGTGTGTGTGTGTGTGTGTGTGTGTGTGTGTGTGTGTGTGTGTGTGTGTGTGTGTGTGTGTGTGTGTGTGTGTGTGTGTGTGTGTGTGTGTGTGTGTGTGTGTACACGTGCGTGCGTGCGTGCGTGCGCGTGTGTGTATGTGTGCATCTATCTCCACAGACAGTTACATCTGAGCCAGCCTTCGTGGAGTGTGAAGGTACCACTATGATATCAGAGCTTATCAGAATTTCCATTCACAAGAGCGGTCACATACACAAACTCACACCCACACTCACACACATGCATGGCTGTTATGTAACCAAAATGCTCCTTTTCCTGTAGGGAGCACTCTCTAGTCTAGAGAGAGTGAGTGTGGGAGTGTGTGGGGGCGAGTGTAACTGTGTGTGTGTGTGTGTGTGGGTGTGTGTGTGTGTGTGTGTGTGTGTGTGTGTGTGTGTGTGTGTGTGTGTGTGTGTGTGGAAAGACGCAGTCCCTGAAAGAGCTGAGTGAAACAGGTTCTCACAAGAGATTACCCTGCGGAACATCCACCACTGTGGAAAAAGCATTCTCAGCTGATTAAATACACACTCTCACACACACACACACACACACACACACAAACACACACACACACACACTCACTCAGTTGTATATGCACTCACTCACTCACTCACTTACTCGCTGAAGGCTATGTTGTAATGTACGGCAGTCGCTAGGCAACAGACTTACTCCAAAGCTACTCGAAACAAAAGGACTCACTCCAACATCACTGCGTGAGCCCTTTGCTTCGGTGCCTCTTCAACAGCGAGGGATCGGAAAGAAGAAGAAGACGAAAGAAAGAAGAGAGCCCTGAATACGGAGAGTGAGAAGGAAAGTGAGCTTCAGCGGTTTGGTGGGGGGGGAAAAAAAACGACTCAAAGACACCACGCAGTCGGCCATTAGGTTCCCCAGTAAACGGCTGTGCATTTTTGTCATCAGGTGCTCATGTAATATGATTACGCCAATGAAGAGGCAACAGACACGGACACGGACACGGGCAGGGAGAACTAGAGCGGAGAGTTGACCAGAGGAGCCCAATGGTAGTGGAAGAGGAAGGGAGAAAAAACACCACTGTACGTTAGACTCCATGTCATGTGCTGCTCATTTTTGTCGTTCCTTCTTCCTCTTTCTCTCCCCTCCTTTCTCTCTCTCTCTCTCTCTCTTTCTCTCTCTCTTTGTGGTTGTTGACCTTCCTCCTCTCTCCATGCTTCCCCCCACCCACCCACCACCCCTGGCCAGTCCCCCTGCTCAACGCCTACCATTATTGCCCAACTGCTTCCTCTCTCTCTTTACAGACACGCAGCGTTGAAATGCCTGATCGCAGGAAGCCCGAGAACTCACATCACATCACATCACATCACGTCGTGTCACATGGGGGGGTTTTTGGACGGCATTGAGGGGGTCAGATGCTTCTTTGCCCTCCTCTGACGATCCTGGGCTGCTACGAAATGACCAGAGGGACGGACAGCCCAGCGGACGGACGGACGGATTGGCGGCCAGCTGCCCACAGGGCACAAGGGGGCATCGGGCATCTGGCGTCTGAGCTGACGAGTCTGGTGTGGGTGGCGGTCTGATGCCATTGCCAGCCGGGCATTTGTGGGGCTTACGGGGCTGGAATGGCAGACAGTTGGCAGCCCGTGTGAGCGGGAGCGCGAGCGGGAGCGGGAGCGGCTGTTGCCAGGGTTGCCAACTGTGCCACTGACAGGCTGCTGCTCTGAAGCTGCTGTGTCTTGGCATAGCTGCTGCCGTGAGTGTCGCCACTGTGGCCGGGTGTAGAGAAAGGGTTAAGGACAGAAGCTTTAAAAACAGGAGGCTAGTAGTGTGTGTGTGTGTGTGGGTGTGTGTTCCGACTCTGTTACAGGTTTCCAATGTCAGACCTCATGAGGTCAAAGGTTAAGTTAGTGACTCATAATGTGTGACAAAAAGAGACCTCAGACCATGCGGGCGGCAATTTGAACTCATGTCTTCCTAGTAATTGACCTCTTCTCATAAAGGACCCTAACTTCCCAGACCGACCACACACACATGCACACACCCTTTTTCAAATTACCTCCAACTGACTCTGAGACACTGAGACACCTCACAGTCATCTCAAAGAAATACCTTAGCCCCACACACTCTCGGTGGTCAGTTTGAGGAGTAAAAGGCAATCATTCATTCATTCATGCCGAGGCAGGCCACAGAAATGACCACATTTGGTGACAGAGGCACTGAGTCTGTCTGTCTGTCTGGCAAATGACACCATTTGACGGTTTGACAGTAAGTCAGGAAAAGCATCAGAGCGTGTCAAAAGACTGGTGGTGGTGTGTGTGTGCGCTGCTGTCCAATTCTGAGCTTTCTGAGGGGAGGTTGAATGGAAGTGTGTGTGTGTGTGTGTGTCTGTGTGTGCAGTGTCATACAATTCTCCTTCCTCTTGTAATATTTTGCTAAAGTGTGGCCAGCCCAACGGAAACATTTGTATTTTTAGTGCTGGACACAGGACCCGTGAGGTATGCCGGCATCAGCATGCATGAGTGCAGAATTCCACGCTGGACGCAACATAGGGGCCTCACACTGGACCGTGACAGGGCATTCAGTGCGGCCTGTGTCATCTCAGAACATTCTAGGTCAGTCAGAACACCCTGGAATGCGAGGGGGGAAAATTCCACTTTGGATTACTTAGAATGTTAAGGACAGAATTACCTAAATGTGACTTCAAGTTTGACATTCCAGAACACTGCCATTCATTTGTCGGCATAACAGTCCGACCCATGCACATCCTCTTCAGCTGGATGGCATTCGCTTGACCAGGATGCATTGTGGAATGCGCAGACGCATCCACCTCAGTTCATGACAGAGGGAGAGCAGGAAGGAAGGGAGGAAATGGAGCGAAGAGCATAGAGAGAGAGAGAGAGGAAGTGGAGAACATCCGTTGTGTGTGTGTGTTTCTGAATGTGTGTGTGTGTGTGTGTGTGTGTACAAGATCCGATCTTCCCGTCTGCCTGAGCTTGTGTAGCTAGCTGGGTGTGGAGCTGGGGGCTCGACTGGTATGCCGACTACAGTTCTCAGGGGCAGCCTGGAATCCACCAAAGGGGGAGTCTGTCTTAGTCAAGTGACTCACCCGCCGTATCAGAGATTCATACTTTCAGGGGTGTTTTCCAGCACTGATAGCACCACACCCTGAATCCCCCAAGCTCTGAACACACGGAAGAGGCTTCTTTACCGTATTAAGAGTTTAACTGTCAGAGTTCCCCTCCTTTTCATGAGAAGGTAAGAAAAGGGTAAACGTGTTTTTTAATTCCCCTTTTTTTTTATCATGCGTCAGCACCTGTCCCACCTGACAAACTGTACTGACTGTAAACAAAAAACGATGCATCACATTCGTTTTCCTGCAGGTATTATGGATTGGTTGCCGAGGGAACAGAGGCACTTGGGTGCTTTTTTTCTTATCCATGTTACACACCTATGTGGGTGAAATGCCACAGCATGGGCAGGAGTGTTGGTGAGCTGACCCCTCCCCTCTCCCCCCGTCCTCCCCTGGCCCCTCCCCCCTCTCGCTCCCTCCCCGCCACCGTTGGACATGCTTGACTGGGTGGCCTTGTGGTCCTTATGTATGTACTGCACACACTCTTAAGTGTGTGTGTGTGTGTGTGTGTGTTTGTGTGTGTGTGTGTGTGTGTGTGTGTGTATGTGTGCGTGCGTGCGTGCATGCGTGTGTGTGTGCTTGTGTGTGTGTGTGTGTGTGTGTGTGTGCGTGCGTGTGTGTGTGTGTGTGTGTGTGTGTGTGTGTGTGTGTATGCGTGTGTGCGTGTGTGCGTGTGTGTTCTCTCAGCTGACGTCTCGCTGTCATGAGACCTCCGCGTGTGTGTACTGTACACTCAGCACTCAACGTTAGCCGGTAGCCAGCAGTGCTCACTGTGCCCTACCACACACACACACACACACACACACACACACACACACATAAACACACACACTTACACACACACTTACACACACACAGTTTTCCGCAAGAAAGGGCTTGCCATGGGGAATCTTTCCTTTAATCAAAACTTGCCAACAGATCCAGGTGAGTAATGCTGGTAGAATGTCTCCACTCCTACACAGAGTGGTTACCAGAAGCACCAAACCCGTACCCACCTAGTCTCACTCTTTTCTCTGAGGTTCGCCGCGTTACAGTGCTGTCATATGAATCATCCTGGTGTTCCTAACACAATAGGAATGACGTGTTTCAGTCTGCATGGACAGGGATTTTCAATGTCTTTTTTTTAATCGAAGTGCATTGGGGGGTGGGGGTGGGAAAATTGGAATAATGAAATAGGTAACATCTCAGCCCTGAGGCCCTGATTCTTATCTGGATGTGGCCTGATGTAAGAGCTGGTGAATCATAGGCCCTCATGTTTCTTTTACATAAATTACCTCGCGTTCTGGGGTTGTGTGTGTGTGTGTGTGTGTGTTGAGGCGCTCCGTAAGGTTGGGGAAAAAATATGTTCAAAAATTCCTTCGTCCCATTGGTTCAAGCTAGCCCACTGTGTTAAATTGTATCTGTGCTGCTGGATGTCAAACACACTCCTAGTTGTTTTTTATTTTATTCTGTTTTTTTCTCTCTCTCTTTTCTGGAAAGAAACAAACTTTGCCTACGCTGTCTCGAGGGCACCACTTTGGATCGTCGCTCCGATCAAAAAATGGGCTCCATTGGAGTGCGATAACTATGACTGGCTCGTCCTGCGGAGCATTTGGAGCCAGGCAGCTTTCGCATGGCGTTCCTCGTGCCGTCGCCAACAAAACCCCCTCGCGGCGGGTTCGCCGTGCCCAGTCGCCATGGCATCGCTTGCGTTTTGCGCAAGAGGAATCGCTCCGGCGGGCAGTTAAAAGCAAAAATGTCGAACCCTACCCCCATCTCAAAGATCTTAACCTGGCTATGAAGTTAGATTTGTTTTCGTAGAGATCGTTTAAGGCTCACTCAGGTACTGCAGGAGAAAATACAGCGCTCTGCGGAAAAGATCTCTTATAAAGGGATTTTGCTGCAAAAATATAATTTACCATGGAAACTATTCTCTCGCTCTCTCTCTCTCTCTCTCTCTCTCTCTCTCTCTCTCTCTCTCGTTCGCTATTTTTCTCTCACTCTCGGTGATATAACTATTTCCGAATATACCACACACAGATCGATAGTGCTGCAGCTGCTCCTATAAAAGGCAAGCGAAGGCAGCCTTTGGGATTTTAGAGCTTTGCATGAGGGGTCATGTTCACGCTCTCCTCATTGTGTCGGTTGGGTACGGGCCTACACAATAGCTCGAGGTGGCGTAGAGAGGAGAGAGAGGGAAATTATTCAAAGCCAACATTTGAATATCACTCCCCCGTTCTAGGCACACGCACACACACGCACACACACACACACGCACACACACGCACGCACGCACAGAAACACACACACGCACGCACGCACGCATGCACACACACGTTCTGGGCACACACACACACACACACACACACACACACACACACACAAAGACAAATGCACTTGTTTTCTCTCTCTGGCAATGTTACTCGTGGCGAAGGTCAGGGTTGCTAGAGATAAAGCTCTCTTTGCAGCTTTTCAGGCGGAGTTTCTTCCATACCCTGTGCTTGAATCAGTCCCTGGAGTTTGAGCTCCGCAGATGGATGTTTGCAAGAGAAGCTCACTTGGAGGCCATGCCATGATTGGACTAGATTTATTGTGTTAGCTGAGAGAGAGAGAGAGAGAGGGAGGGAGGGAGGGAGAGATAGAGAGAGAGAAGGAAGGAGGGAAGGAGAGAGGGGGAAGACAACAAAGGAAAGTGTGAGAGAGAGACAGTTGGAGGAAGGGATTGCATGTGAGAGCTGTGTTTGTATGTGTGTGTGTGTGTGTGTGTGTGTGTGTGTGTGTGTGTGTGTGTGTGTGTGTGTGTGTGAAACAGACTGAGAAACAGAAATAAAGAATGTGTGTTGGGAATGTATAGAGTGTGTGTGAGTTTGATATCTAAAGGAGAATAATATGCATGTAGACATGTATGCATGAATACTGGCATGTGCATGTGTGGGAAACAGAGCCAATTGGAGTGTATTTGTATGTGAGAGAGAGAGGAGGGGGGGTGTGTGTGTTAGAATGTGTGGGTGTGGGGTGGGAGTGGGAGTGGGGGCTGAGTGTCTGTGTGGGTGAGTGAGGAGAGAGAAATTGTGAGCATGTTTGAGTATCTATGCACAGTGTGTGTGTGTGTGTGTGTGTGTGTGTGTGTCTGTGTGTGTGTGTATGTGTGTGTGTGTGTGTGTGTGTGTGTCTGTGTGTGTGTGTGTGTGAGTGTGCAATAACGGAGAGAGATAGTGAGAGTTGAAATACATAATGGAGAAAGAGAAAGACAGAGAGAGAGACATACAGGGTAAGAGAGAGAGGGAGAGAGAAGGCGACAGAGAGTGGGTGAGAGTGAGACAGGAAGGACAGAGAGAGAGAGAGAGAGAGAGAGAGAGAGAGAGAGAGAGAGAGAGAGAGAGGGGGGGGGGGGGGGAGGGAGACTCCCTGGTCTCTCTGAGGGGAATACCGTGTGCGAGTTGGCCAGCCGGGCGACGCTACTTCCTTCCATTCTGGCCGCGTGCTGACTGGATGACGTCAGCGCCACCGTCCACCCCTGCCTCAGTCCCTGACCCCTCCAGACAGGCATGGGCTACATGCGGAGGAAATGCCCCCGAGTCGTCTGTCACACACACACACACACACCCACACACACACTCACACACACACACACACACACATACACCCCCACACACACACACACACACTGTACTCAAACACATACACATACTGTACATTACCACACACACACACACACACACACACACACACACACACACACACAAAAAAAACTAAAAAATTTACTGTGAAATACCATTGAAACATAACTATAGATCACCCACACACAAGCAACCGATAGTTACACTGTGTTATTGTTCGTACAATCATTAAATATTGTAGAACAAAATAGGTGATACAGGTTTCATTATGGTACCACATGTATAGTAAATACATCTCTGTAAAAGTACTGCAGTAGTAGAATACTACAGACACAGTGGAATCATTGAACAAAGTTTGTAATATATTGATGCAAAACAGTACAGTACAATCACAACATAGGTTTATTTGAATCAAAGCAAAAATAATTAGCTATGAAATAGAAAATAAAAATAAAAAATAAAATAAAAGACAGTACTGTTAAACTAATTGGTGACAATGAATCTCGTTACAGTATCTTGAAACTTTCATGATTTGCATGGAAGATTGTTTGTCTGTTTCCATATAACTATGCATTAAAGGGACACCAGGCAAGTCTGATGCTTTTTCTCTACGAAACTCCCCCTCGCTCGGTCTGAAGCTCTTTTCCTTTTCTTTGCATCTTCCGTCAAGGGTTTTCGTTGCTTTTTTGCCGGCTCTGCCATTATACACACGTTTGCAACAATCGCTAGCGTTTCGTTAGCCTGCCTCAGTGCTGTGGATGCAGGATGTAAACTGATCCTGCTTCGGTCGGCGGGTACGATACACTGAACTTGCAAGCGGGATATTCTTCCTACAGGCAGTAGGGGCGGGCGAGAGAGTCTTCATTCGCCCTGTAATGAGTCATTTAACCATATACCGACTTACGAAGATGAGTAACTAACACGAAAACGTTGCCTGGTGTCCCTTTAAGAGTAATGCAACAGTTACTTATCATTTTGAGCAGTTATATCAATTGATAGTTAGATCATTGTAAGGGAATGAATAGACACTCATTTGAAATGTAATGTGTGAATTGCCTTTTGAAATAGTAGTACTTTGATGTTGTGTCATAATGAACGGGTGATTTTTGTTGAATGAACAAATTATCTAAGTTTTACAGTTTTTCTCGATTGCTTTTACCTGCTTAAGTGAACTGGAATCCACTTGGTCTTCATGACTACTTTCTTTGCACAGCAGAAGTCATCTCTTGCGAATGTGTTCACACATTTTCATTGGGTTCACACATTTCTCACACCCTTTTGCAAAACAGTTATGGTGTCATGTGAATGGTGTCATTCAAAAGCCCCAAACTCTATTGGTTTTCCCATGCTAAACAAAAGGAAAACATCTTTTCACAGGTGGTATAGATTCCTTGCATAAGTCTGAATCTCTGATACACCTGTGTAAAACTCCTTTGCACAATTCTTCAATCAGCAATCAATTATTATACATAAGAGATGTCTGTTCTGTGTTGCTATTTGCAAGTATGGATCTAATGCACATTTAGACAAAGTACTGTATTGCCTATTTGGTGGAGAAAACAGTACAAAAGGTGTTTACTGTAGGTCCATTTCGATGGAAGTTGTAGTTCAATGAAATTTACAGTATCTTGCTAGGTGTTTACTGTATGTCTTACATGTCAATGACAGTACATCTTGGGAGGAATGAATAAATTATTTTTTTATTCAGTACATTTTGTCTTTTCACAGTTTTTTTCTGATACCAGAAAAATGAGAAAGTAATGGAACAGACCTGGCAAAAATGCTCATTTTGAGAACTAGATGTTGCATTTTGTTGTCCAGTGTGTAATGATTGATTAAAGAGTGTTTTTGAATTGAAGGCAATTGTGTTTGAAGGCAAGATTTGCTTTTGCTGCATGTTTTAAGTGTTTTGAGAGAGTAACAGCCTTTTGCAAGCAATTTTTGTCATTTTGTCCAGAGTGCTTTTGTTCAGACACGGGTGTTACTGTATTAACAGTGTAACAGTGTTAACTGTTTTGAGAACGTGATGTCAGAGTTGACACAGGTATCAAAACGATCGAGAAAAACTGTATGTGTATTGTATCCAAGCAATTGAGAAAAGGGTTAGAGTTTTGAAAAATGTGCATTTTGATCATTGGTTGTGAGTTTTGTGTCTAGAGTTGTGAAAAATGACATTAAGGTTCTGAACATAGTAACAAAGTAATTGTAAAAAAACTGTAAATTGCTGGCTGTTGCTATCTGCCTGTTCTTGTGCGGCACAGGATTGTTGTCGACGTCCCTCGGGAGGGAGAGTGGCATTTAGATCGTTTAGAGAGCATTCCGCTGTTGCCTCTGTTTGGCCCGCGAGGACCCTCTCTGATGTCACTGTGCCACCACCACTACGCCACAAAAACTTATCAAAGAGACCATTTACCCCCCCCCCCCCCCCCCCACACACACACACACACATCCAGTTCTGTCCTCTTCTGCGTCTGTAGATTTACATTTCTCTCATTCTTGTGGGATCGGACGTCTCGTGTCTTGCTGAGGGACCGGAGTCATGGGTGATTGGGTTGCTTGAGTTGGGCTTGTTCTGTGGTGAGGATGTTTGTGGTCCAAGTGCTTGGCCATATCTTGTTTTCTTGTGTCGCTCGGTGGCTTATGACGATTACTTGTCAGTGATCATGTGGCTGAGTGGGCATGTCATGGACATTTGTCGTTTAAAAAGCCCTTTATTGAACCATCACATGGATCAAGGACCTGTACTATGTCTATGTGTGTGTGTGTGTGTGTGTAGGGGGGTCAAACACACATCTACAACAGGTGCCATTGAACTTTGGGAAACTCAGCCAAACAATCGGATAAACATAAGACATGTCATATGGCAACACCTGCTCACAACATTCATCTCACAAGTGTTGATACACAATAATGACAATATAACGGTTTTCTGGTTATTTGAACTTTGATAACTTCAGACAAACAATGACACTTATACGCCCATGTCATACGACAACTTCTCATATCACTTCCGAGAGTGACGTTCGCCCCACAAGCACTTGTGGAAAAACCCAATGTAATGAGAATATAAGCAGAAGTAGACTGCATCCAAAATAAAGCAGGCTAAAGTGGTAATATCACATGCTCATTGAAATGACGGCATGGTTATTGTATCACTGAAAGTGAATTAAATGAATATGTCCATAAAATATATCTGATATGAAAAGTAGGTATTATAACATTGCATTATAACAATATTACTCTCAAACAGTGACATTGGTTGAAAAACCCAGTGTGATGACAGTCTCAGCACAAGATGACAACATCCAAAAGAAAGCAGAGTGGTGACCAAATCTCATATGCAATGGACATTTTTATTCATATGGCCATAAAATATATCTGTAAAAGTCAGATTATAACACTGTCAATGGCATGCCTAGTTCATGCTTTAACCTGCCTTTCAGGAGCTATCAGTGGTGACAAAAACCTCATCCATAGGCAATCAATGTGCATACAAATATCATGGAAATATATTTGAATGAGACCAGAAGTATAGGTGAAAGAGGGGGAGCCAGCCTCCACCAGGATCAAGAGTTCAATGGTTCTCCCCATTCCTCTTCCTGTTGTCTCGGAGTGATCGCCAAGACACATGTATCCACTCGCCAGTCCATTACATCGGCTGCTTATAGAACAGAGCGGAATAGCACCGAATGCACAGAGAGAGAGAGTGAAGGGGGGGGGGGGGGTGGAGAAGGAGAGGGAGAGAGGAAAATAGAGGGAGAGAGAGGGAGAGAATAGGGGTGAGAAGAAGAGAGAGAGAGAGAGAGAGAGAGACCTACAGAGCGGCCACCTGCATTGCATCTACATTCCTGCTGTCCAAACAGTAGTGAGAAGGGAAATGGCATCATTGGAAACACCTGCACCCAACCATTACTGCATGCCCCCCTCCACTCTCTCTCCGTCTCTCTCTCCTCACTCTCCCATTCCTTTTTTTCTTTGCTCCATCTCCCCATCTTTCTCTGACACACTTCATGCTCTCTATATATTTTGCTCACTGCCTCTCTCTCTCTCTCTCCCTCTCTTGCTATATCACTCTCTCTCTCCCTCTCTCATGCTCTGTCCCTTCCTCTCTCATTCTCTATTCTCTCATTGGTCCCCCCTTCCCCCCACTCTCTCCCTCTTCCTCTCTGCTGATGGTTTGAATGGCCAGTCCAGTCCCACACACACGACAGGCCAGGAAACAGTGCAATCATGGCAAAGTTGCCCAACTCCCTCTTGCCCAACCCTCTCTCTCCCCCCCCTCTCTCTCCAACCCCTCTCTCTCTCTCTCTCCCCCCCTCTCTCTCCCACCCCTCTCTCTCCAACCCCTCTCTCTCTCTCCCCCGCTCTCTCTCTCTCTCTGCACCAGCACCAATCAGTCAGGACTGAACAGGGACCCAGACAGCACAGCACAACACAGCACAGCACAGCACAGCTTCATGTTGGGGTTGGGAGAGTGGCCTGCTTCACGCTTCAGTGTTGGTATCTAGGTCTGCTCTTCTCTCTCGGGCCATTATGGGTTGGCCTCTGCCTCTCACACAAGCTGTACCACAGTAATGCGTATGTGATGCAGTTGTGCTTATGATGGTGATTCAATATAGCTGATTTTATAGATATTCATATTTGTTCCTCTGATTCTTATATGATATGTTGTCATTACAAATAAATGATATAGAGACACAAGGAGTGAGGAAAACATGATTCTATGAAAAAAACAATCCACCAAAGACAACCAGAAGAGATTTCTATTTTTATTCTCAGAAGAAGAAGAGGGCTGAAGTGCATAAAAACCCTCATGTCACACATTTCATGTAAGGAAGTTGAGGCGCCATATGGGGCAGAGAGTGTGTGACTCGCCACCGCAGCATGTCGGAGATGGACAGGCTGTGAAAACTCTTGATAACAAACCAAGACACTACCATCACTGCCCCATTATAAAAAACCATAACCTGTTGACCTTTGACAGTTTTCTTTTCTTTACTGATATATGCTTGATGTACAAATTAGTCCATGACCTTGCACCACCACCACTCAACCAATGTGTGTCACTCTGCAGGGACAATGTAAGAGTATCCAGGGACTCAATGAGAGGGGATTGTTACACTAAATATAGGAAGACCGCTTTTGGGCAATCAGCATTCTCATTCCAAGCTACTGGAAAATGGAACTCAATCCCACTACATATTAGGAATTGGGCAACTCTGAACAGTTTTAAAACTTCTTTGAAGACTTGGCTGAAAGAGAATCAATCATGTGATCATTGAACCTGTATATATAGATCACCAAATTTATTATGTGATTTGTATGTTATATCTGTAATGTTGTTGTTGTTGTTGTTGTCTTGTTGCTGATACTGTTTGTAATGTTTTGTATGTATTTTATTGTCTTTTTAACTCCTGCCCAGGGACCACAGATGCAAATTAGCTAACTAGCTAACTCTGGTATGGAACTAGTTCTGTACATGGTCCCTGTCAACTAAACTAATAAACTAAAGTATCTGGCGCGGAGCTGGGCTTCTCTCTGAGCTCCCAGAGGCCTCTGCCTCTTTTTCCAGTCTTCCTCGGCGCGCACACTGGACACAGGTATGGCTGCATATCTGATGCTAACCAAACAGGGGCGGTGTGGCAATCGGGACGGTCGGGATTTTTCCCGGCCGGCCGGCCGAGGTGCGGGCCGGCCCATAGAGCCCGTCAGAATTTTCCCGGTGGATTTTAGTCCCCACTCCGCCCCTGTAACCAAACATGAGTGGGGATGTGCTTGGGAGTGTGAAACTCTGAGACTGAATATGGATGGGTGTATATTTGAGTGTGTGTGTGTGTGTGTGTGTGTGTGTGTGTGTGTGTATGTGTGTGTGTATGTGTGTGTGTTCAGGTTTTTGCCTTAGGATATTTTTTTACTGTTGCTCTTATTGCTTCACCCATTCCACTCAGTATGTGTGGGAGCAAGTGTGTGTGTGTGTGTGTGTGTGTGTGTGTGTGTGGCGTGTGTGAGTATGTGTGTGTGTGTTTTTGAGATTTAGAGATAGATAGTGTCTGTTTGTGTGTGTGTGTGTGTGTGCGTACATCATCTCAGTGCTCTGCATTACCAGCAGGCACACATTGATAAGGGGCCAGCAGTGATGAGGAGACTGCGGGAGTATGTGTGTGTGTGTGTGTGTGTGTGTGTGTGTGTGTGCGAGGCCACCGCTGGCATATAGAGAGCCCTCTCCCAAACCCCGGCGACATGTTGACAACCTGTCTGCAACCAGCCGAGCTCCAAACTAATACACCGCTGGCAGCACCAACTTCCCCCTCACCCCCACCCATCCACCACCACCACCACTCCCCTCCTGGCACACTTCCACCCACTTCATCCACCCACCCAGAGAGCCTCTCACACCTCCCACCATACGGTATTTCCCTCCTGACAAAGAACGCCACCAGGCAACAGCAAATGACTTCTTCATTATGTTTTATTGTTTTGTTTTGTCAGCAGGGTAAATGACATGCTGTGAATACCAATAAAGAGGAGAGAGAGACTTACCGTGTCTGATTTTGGGGAGGAAACATGGACGTGAACGTGATGAGAGGATGTTCGTTTTGCCCACCTGAAACCCAGCAGACAATGTAGCTGTAGCTTGAACCACACAGAAATCTACATTGTATGCCAGGTGCAGGAGTGAAGCAAAGAGACTGACAGTGTCCTCTGTCGTAGCAGCATCCTGCTAATCATCATTCATACAGTTTTTTTTTCCTCGTCAAAAGACATTTTCTACATTCCTTTGTATATTGTTGCCATCAATGTTGGATTTCAATATGAAAAAGAAAATGGATAATTGATGAAACAAAAAATATTACAGATGGCATTCAAAAAACAAGCCTCTGCTGTACGTCTGACAAAATAATCACGGAGAGTGAGACATCTTGACTTGCCCCATTGTGTGTGTTAATCATTCAAATTACAAATTACTCTATTGGGAATTGTGAACTTAATGTTTTGGTTTGATCGCTGCAGTGTTGCTTTTGTGCTGTTGGATAGCCACTTGTGCTTGGATGCTTTGTGCTTGGTAAGGCATTGTCCTTTATCGTCTCTCGTGCCGTTCGAAGGAAATGTAAATTGAGTTAAAAAATCAAAGAAAAGGCGATTGGGAGAGACTGGTGAGTTGTTGATGGGGAGATGGGGACTAATAGACTGGAGATATAGACAAACAGATACATGAAATACAATAACTGAGAGAAGCCAAGCCCAGCGCGTACTGTAATTCCTTACAGACAAACGTGTGTGTGTATGTGTGTGTGTGATCTTCTTCTTCTTCTTCTTCTTCTTCTTCTTCTTCTTCTTCTTCTTCTTCTGTCAAAGCCAAAGGATGACGTCCGAGAGCAGTGATAACATACCGCACAATCATGGAGGAATGGGGCGTGGGGAAGTGAAGAGTGCGCCACGAGAGACCCAGTAGCCAGATGTAGCTGCTGATTACGACACAGGATCTACACTGACTACTGAGCAACCCATGGGCACCAACAAAGGCACCACCACTAGAGATCCACGCTGCCCGAACGTTCCCTCTGGTTCCCGCCATCTAGCCACCCGGGAGTGTCGTTTCTGCAGAATGAAAACAGACGAAGGTAGGAGAGGGAGGACGAGAGAGTCAGAGATCACAAAGCAAAAAAACACATCCGAAATGACTACAGCTGTTGAGTAGGCAGGCGGCAACACATCTAAACAGCTTTCTGCCGTTCCATCACCAACACATCTAAACAAGCCCCCACAGCGTGTTTTTTTTTTGTGGATTGCTGGCGCCGGAGGTGTGTGTGTGTGGGCCGGACCTGTGTGAGAGTCAGTTCCTACCTGGGATGAACTACCTGCCCACGCTCCACCAGCATCCGCAGATGCATAGATGAAAAACAAAAAAAGTTGGAGCAGCAGAAAGAAATACAAGTGCTTCTTTTTCTCCAGGTTTTTCTCCTGGTTTCTTTCTACCACATCTTTTCTGAGTGCCACATATATGGCATTACATTAGGGCTACAGCTGTGTGCTTGTATCATCTGTGTCTTGTGAATATAATGGCCATTTTGGGGGCATCATCTTGCCACACGTCAGGAGTTTGAAGTTTAAAGGCTTTGTACTGTTACAGAGTATTTAACAAAATGGCCAAAACCTAACTACAGCCATCCCAAAAGAGTCTCTGTCACTGATTACTTTTTTTGTAGCCTTTCAAGGAAGAGCAGTTCCATGACTTTATACAAAAAAAAAAACAAGGACAAAACACTCACACACACACAAACACAACAAAACAAAACAACATTCGCCATTTGTCGCCAGCTACTTTGACTCCTAACGACAACATCCATGGAAACAGGCTTAATCGAATGACAGGCCAAAAAAAGGGGGAAATATTCTCAGGCCAAAAGGAGCAGCATAGCAAGCATGGGATAATGATTAGGGTTAAAAATAACCGGCGTGCCAGTACCCCTGGAGAGCTGGCCTCAGCTTAGCACACGCGGAGAGGCCGCGGCCTGTCTCCAGACCCTCCTGTAACGGGTCCAGCTATGCATACCTGAGACCTTGTGACTGTATTGATCAAACATACTTTTGACCAGCTGATGGTCACTTGACTCCAATTTTTCTCTATTAAGAGGAATTGCTCCCTTGCTTCCCTCGTTCGTTCTCTCTCTCTCTCACAGACTTTCTCTCCCCCTCTCATGCTCTCTATCTCCGTGCCTCTGTCCCACTTCTCCCCCCCCCTCCTCCCCTCCCCCCCTCTCTCTCTTTCCCGGATTCCAGCGTTCCGGTCGCTGCTGGTCTTCAGTGCTGGCATGCAGGCCATTCCTCGTGTCCACTCCGACTCAGACCGAGGCTCAGCACTCTCTGGGACGGGGCTCCAGGAATGCGGCTACCAGAGAGCCGAACGGCCACCCGCCCGAATACCCCCCTACCCGGCCCCCCTCGCGTCCGTGCCGGAACACCACCGACGGGCTCAGCCAGCCAGAACGGAGCCTCCGGCGGTAGGGTGCCCGCTGGAGTGCCACCGCACGCCACCTCCGGGGAGAGGAGGGGTTGGGGGGGGGGGGTGTTGGGGGGGACACGGCCTGGGCACATTTCCATGGTGACATCACTGTCGCTCGGAAGCAGTGGCTGGAAAGTGTTAGCCCAGGAAATGAGTTGCCTGGTGAGTGTGTGACTGAGTGTGTGTGTGTGACTGAGTGTGTGTGTGGCGCTGTCTTGAGAGGTGCTGCAGGCACTTGGCCAAGCAGGGCAGAGGTTGGGCCTGTTAAAGCGATGCTCTGCGATGCGTTCTTCCCTTCTATTCTCTCTTTCTCTCTCTCTCTCTCTCTCTCTCCTCCGCTGCCTCCATGTACAGTAGAGTTTCACGTACCGTAACTCGAACTCCACGCCATCAACTCCAATGATCCACAGAGGTGTTGAGTTGTCGGAGCCAATATCAATTCCCCACGCAGCTTTAAACCCCGGCTTTGACACTTATTAGATTTTTCTTTTTCGATTCGGGGGCACTTCTAAGGCGTAGACGCCTTATTGATGTGGTTCTCTAATATGGCTCAGGCAATCTGTCTTAAGCTTGCGGCTAACATTTCACACTGAAATGAGATGACTGGTGAGATGAGATGACCGGTGAGCCACACTGCTCGCAGCACATGGACCACAGCTTAGCTAGAACCCCCGGCAACCTGTGAGTACAGTGAGTCGCCCGCTTGCGAAGAACACACAAACACATTTAGCTGGAAGTCCGGCTCTATGCACCACCTGAATGCACGATCCAAAAATAAACCATTACTAACTCTAATAAAACACGGCGCCATTTGTTACTTGGTGTCTTGGCCGGGCGGTTAGTCAGCCGGTTAGTCAGTGATTTGGGGCGACCGGACACTCAGCTGGCTGGGAAACTAGTGCGTGAGCAAGCAAACAAGGGATCCGAGCCAAGGGAGAACGCGTGTGTTCACCCTCTCCGGTGACTCCAGCTCCAGTTGTTGCCGAGTCTCTTAGTCAGTCGGTGAGCTGGCCTGTCAGCTGGCTCCGAAAACGAGGAAGTGGAGCGAGCTAGCGGAGCGACTCAGCAACCGGATGAGCTAGCACACAAGAGTGAGAGCTAGTGCACGCGTGAGAGCAAAAGAGAGAGAGAGAGAGAGGTACTTAAAAAAATGAAAGAGAAGGAGAGAGAGAGAGAGAGAGAGAGAGAGAGAGAGAGAGAGAGGGAGGAAGAGAGAGGGAGAGAGAGGTTTTCTTCGTGTCTTTCCGTCTCTGTGTCTCTCGGGCTCTGGCCGTTGGCCCAAGGCTCTCTAGGGGAAAGGAATGCACTTCCTGTCAGAGGGCCTCCATTGTCTTTCCCCCCTGAGGGAGATGGCCCGGCCCTGTGGCCCCAGATGAATGAGCCGTAAACACCACGAGGACACATTCCGACACATTCCATTCATAACCCGGACTGGGCCCAGGCACGGGGGGGTGGGGGGGTGGGGGTGGGTGGGGGTTGGGTGGCCTGTTGGTGGAGGCAGGGCTGGGACTGAGGGTGGGGGTTGGTAGAGTGGTGGTGCGAAGGCCAGGCTAGGCTCTGATGCATGAGTTCCGACTGAAGCTTACTTCCCCAGCAGGGAGACTGAGGCTTCTAAGGAGGCCCTTGAGATGGAAGCATGCACTCTCTCTCTTTCTCTCTCTCTTTCTCTCTCTCCTTCTCTCTCTCTCTTTCTCTAGGACCTCCCACATAGAATGTCTCCATGCTCTGCTCCCATGCGCTGCATTGCTCTCATGCTAAGCTAAGTACCAGACAGTGGCTGACTCGGTAACAGATCACTCCACCCTTAGAGTCCGGTCTGGTTTGGGGAGTTTGCAGAATTAAACAGTAGACATGATTAAGTGTGATGTTTCCACAAAACTGGGAAGAATGATCTTTTATAGAGCACTGATTTTGCCATCCTAGCGCCCTCACCTAAAATCGAGTGTGCATGCGTGTGTCTGACGTCTTTGCAAATTTAACTGTTTTTAAACAAAATAAGGTATGAACACTTTAATG
>NW_027468718.1:15304548-15307048 GCF_046254945.1 Alosa pseudoharengus | reverse complement strand
AAGGAAGTCCAAACCGAGCGACGACGAGCACGCAGGGAGAAAGACGGGAACATGCATCATGCCACTCCATGCTCTGCCCGCCAGCGCTGCCCTGTCCTGCTCTGGGACTGTCCTGCTCTGGGACTGTCCTGCTCTGGGCTGGGCTGGGCCGGGCCTGTGTGGGTCTGCTGTCTGGGCCGCTGGGCAAGCTGCTTTCCAGAGGGCCGGACTGATGGGAAAGCCCTGGCTCCTTGCTCACGTCGGGGACTCTTTATGAAGGCTTGGCAAACGGGGGGCGCCGACTGGAGCCAGTGTGTGCACACATGTGTGTGTGTGTGTGTGTGTGTGTGTGTGTGTGTGTGTGTGTGTGTGTGTGTGTGTGTGCAAGTGTGTGACCCCTCAGAACAGGCAGGCTGGAACGGAGTATGAGAGTGCTATGTTCTGCCCTTTTCGCCGCTCCCAGTACCCCCAACCCCCTTCACACACACACACACACACACACACATCTCCTTTTGTCCTAAGCCATGTGTAGACCTGCACTTCAACAGCTTTTTATCAACCCATCAACAAAGAGCCATACATTCTGTCCCATTAAAGCAACATAACACTGCTTAAAACTACTAGATGAGGTGGAACTACTGATCTTAACTGCCCACACTATATGTCTGCCCTGTCAATGAGGAAGAATGGGAACGGGAGAGCGGCCATCTCTCTCTCTCATAACCCCCATATTCTACCACCCCCCCCAACTCAACTCCAGTCAGCTCCAGACCCTTGGCTGAGTCTGACTGGGCTGTATGGCTGGCAAGGCAAGCCTACACTCATTTTACTGCGCCTGTACCAATAAAGTCATTAAAGTGTCATTCAAAAGATAGAGAAAGAAAGAGAGAGAAAAAGAAAGAAAGGAAAGTGTCAGAAAGACAGAAAGAGAGAAAGAGAGCTAGAGGGAGGAAGACAAAGAAATTAAGAACAAGAGAGTAAGGGACAGAAAAAAAGAAAGAAAGAAAGAAAGAAAGAGTGAAAGTAAGGTAAAGTGAGAGAAAGAAAGAGAGAGAGAGAGAAAAAAGCGAGCCAGAGAGAGAAAGACAAAAACGTTAAGAACGATAGAGAGAGAGAGAGTAAGGTAAAGAAAGAAAGAAAGAAAGAAAGATTAATACTATGAGAGAAGAAAAGAGTGAGACATATACCATCGATCTGTCCAGCTCTCATAAAAAGACAAGGCCAATAGCCTCGGTCCTCAGGGGGACACTAAGCCTCTAGTCCACTCATCTCATCATCATCTGTTGGAGGTGGACGCGGCCGGAGCTTCGGCTGCGGCTGTGGCTTATTGACCAAGGGCTTGGGCGCCCTCCACTTATCTGGGGCCCGGCAGAGGAGGTGGCCTTTATTACTGTTTGCGCTCAGGTGGAAGACTGAGAGCGCCAGTCCTCAGGGCCGGCTCCCACAGTCACACCAGCCACCTTTACACCCACCACGTGTGTGTGTGTGTGTGTGTGTGTGTGTGTGTGTGTGTGTGTGTGAGGTGTGTGTGCAGTGCGTGTACTGTTCTCCATTGATTGTCATTTTCCATGACGCGTGTCGTCTTTTCCCGAGCACTCAGCGCTTATTGGAATTCAATGCGCTCCCAGCCGCCTTGCCCAGGTGTGGAAGGGATGCCCATATTTGGGCGCGGACACACACACACACACACAGAGACACACACACACGCAAACACACAGAGTGTGCAAGGAATGTGTGTGTTCGATAGCGAGACTGTACGCCTAAGTTACCTGAGTGTCTACTTCACACAAACACACACCCTCTTTCTCTCTTTCTCTTCCTCACACACGCATACACACACACGTACACATACACACACACACACATACACACACACACACACACACACACACACCTCTTTTTACAGACATTTACTCCTCCCTTCCCCTTCGGTCTTTTCCTCCTCTTTCAGCTGTCGTTACATCAAAACCAAACAACCGTGGCGACTGCAATGGCAGCGATGTAAGCCTTTTACCACAAGGCCTTTACTTTATTTTCTTAGCGCACACCAAACGCTTAAGCTTCAGAGGTGTAAACGCACAGACAGCCAGAGATGCGGAAAGGAGAGTAGGAGGGAAACAAAGACGGAGAGAGAGAGAGAGAAAGGCAGAGCGGAAGAAAGAGAGAAAGAGAGAAAGAGAGAGACAGAGAGAGAGAGAGAAAGGCAGAGCGGAAGAAAGAGAGAAAGAGAGAAAGAGAGAGACAGAGAGAGAGAGAGAAAGGCAGAGCAGAAGAAAGAGAGAGAGAGAGAGAGAGAGAGAAAGGCAGAGCGGAAGAGAAAGAGAAAGAGGGGGGGTAAAAAATGAGACAGAGTGTGAGTGTAGGTTCTGCTGCGGCCTGGTTGCACAACCTGATTAATTGACCCTGTAGCACATTTATGACAGGTATGTCTGCATGTCCCACCTAGTGACATCACAGCTACCGCCACACTACACACCCTCCGATATGACTCGGTGTGTGTGTGTGTGTCTGTGTGTCTGTG